>NC_066619.1:164478366-165078366 GCF_025201925.1 Gopherus flavomarginatus | reverse complement strand
CTATCTGTACACTTAAATATACAATTAGTGCTGAGAAAACTTGCACACCTTTTAAGTGAAACAGAGTTTTGATTTTCATTGCCCTTCTGAAAGTAATGACAAATGGATACAAGAGATAAAACTCTAAACACAGTGAATAACGTTATCTTGGGTGGATCTCACCTATCACTGACATATACCTGAAGGATCTCTCTTTGTCAACACTTGACTAGTTCATCACGCCACTAGGTATTACACTTTCACAATCAAAAGGTAAAGGGTTTTACTGCAAGATAACCTGTGATAGCTATGTCACTGTAACATCTTAGTGGAGATAATGTACTGTAGTTTTATCATGAGGTATTTAGGCACGGTCATTACTAGACCATCTCCTGTGATTCAGCTTACCTAGCTGAGCTCTCAGTAAAACTTCAAGGCATTGTCTCCACTATAATTCCATAAAGGGAGAGCTAGTATGTGTTATTTATCACCATAGTTTAAAAACAAAGAAACCAGCTTTTGGTTTGGTAATGAAGACAAAGCTAAAGTACCACTGAATTGAACTCAATTTCCTCCAGCACCAGGGCCTTGTCCAATGCATATTACTGGAAATATCTACTCAAGAAAGGCTCAGAACTGGTACAGAAGGGGCACTACTGCAGGTTAAGCCCTAAATGAATTGGCAGAGGTGAGGAGAAGTCTCTGATTTAGTAGGTGTCATAATTAATGCTGGTATAATATTGGCATTAGATACTCGTCCACAACCACTAAAAATTCACACACTTTTTTTTAAATTGGACAGATAAGTTGGATTGTTTATTTATTTTACTGACCAGAACATTCTCTGAACTGGTAGCCTTCCGAATTCTTAGAACTGCTGTCCCAATTAGATTGACTGATAGTCTATGAGCAATCCTACTAGTTGAGCTTTATGCAGGTGATAATTCCAGATGCTATGTATGTATGAAAAAGAAGAGCATTTCTTTAGGATCTGGGGTTACTGCTTGAAAGGTCACAAAATTTCAAAATTGTGAAGGATAACAAGATCATAGGTTCATCCTGACAAACATTTTGATGAGAACTCTTCCATTCCTACCATATATTACTTTCCCTAGGAGTTTAAATATCCATCCATGTTAAATATTGATGCCACAAAGCAAACAGCACTAACTCAGTGGCAGGGGTCCATAATGCTCGTATACCGGATTAGATAGCTGAAGCATTCATATCTTGATGCAATGCACTGAGAACAACCATGTATATGGAAACAGCATCATTTAATTAAAAAGACAAAATTATAATTAAAGTCAAACTTGGCTTAAATCACACAGGCAAATTAGTTTCATATTTCCTTAACAATATTTTATCCAGTCAATCTATTCCCCTATCAATAGGTGCTCCTGATTAAAGAACATTATGTTCAACTATTCAAAAGAATTTCACAAAATGTTCATCCCAGTTCATTTACCTGACACGTGATAATGCTTTGCCAATTTGACACACTTGCTTTACACACACACACACACACACAAAGAAAAAAGAATAAAGAAAGAACATAAGAAACCTCAACTTTTAGAATATGTCTTCTTTGTAGGGTTACCTCAGGTGATCGGCACTTTGGTCTGAACAGCCACACCCAAGTTATTGTGTTCTCACCAGTGCTGTACTCACCTGTGTATAAGGAGGACTTCTGGGGGCTTTTTCCATGTTTTTTTCATACTGAAGAAAGATATTCTCTCTCACTGAGTATTGAGAGAATGTGTCTATCCTTGCTGCCACATAGGCAGAACTGTGGGAAAGCACTGGAGGACTATCAACCTTCATCCTGACTGAAAAGCCTGAATCAAACCAGCAACTGAGCTCTAACCCATACCCTAGTGAGGCCAGCTAGCCCAGGTTTAAAACACCACCAAACTTGTCTGAGAAAGTTTTGTGTGTGGACAGGAGGGGGATTAGGGACAACATCCAAATAAGAGCCAGAGTTAACTCTGCGATTAAGACGCATTAGAAAAACAGACAATGCTCTGAACCTTTACTTTGGTTTCACATTTAAAAGCTTCCATTTGAATCACGGTCAAGAATGAATATCTTGTTTTCCATTTCACTTGCCTTCAGGAGCACATCAGAAATACAAATGAATTTATCCTGATTTTAACAATGAGAAGTCTGAGACACAGAGAGAGTAAATGACTTGCCCTGGGTTACACAGAAAGTCTGAGGTAAAAACAGGAACAGATCTCCAAGTTCTCTCTTGCTCCTTAAACTACAATTCCACACTTCCTTCCTTCCTTCTGTAACTTCATGGGTGGGGGTCCTAACGTTTAAAAAGGCACTTTACAATACTAAATGCTTCCAACTCAATGGTTGTGCTAGCAGTTCAGAAAGTTATCTTTAAAAAGGCATGAAAGGGACCGAGCTGGTTTAGCAATGGGCATCTCATCAATCTATTACTACCAATACTCTAATATGAATACTTTATAACCTACATAGAATTTCCCCATCTTTACATTACCAAAGTACTTTAATTAAATCTTAAAACAAAAAACTATCAAGTAACTCATGGGCTATCAATATAAGGGGGAGAGGGGAACTGAGGCAGAGAGGTCAAAAGTTGACCAAGGGTATAGAAGGAGTCACTGTTACAGCTGGAATTAGAAATCATCAGTTCCTAACTTTCAGCTCTGTGCACAGTCTGCACCTTTCCGTCTTCTGAACGAAGTATGCATCAACATATCATTTTTCATTAAAGCCCACGGTACCACACATATGAAAGTCACTTCTTAGGAAGATGGCTGATTTCACATCATCTGCAAAGTACTTATTTCTGGAACTTTTGAATGTGACATCAGGTCATGGTTTAATTTTAAACGTCAATGGTTTAAAATAATCACAGTAGTTTAGATCAGTGGTATGTGTACCCCTGGGGGTATGTAGAGGTCTTCCAAGGAGCATATCAACTCATCTAGATATTTGCCTAGTTTTACAACAGGCTATATAAAAAGCACTAGCAAAGTCAGTACAAATGAAAATTTCATACAGACATAATGAGAAAGTAAGCTATTTTTTCCAGTAATAGTGTGCTCTGATGCTTTTGTATTTTTATGTTTGATTTTGTAAAAAGTAGTTTTAAGTGAGGTGAAACTTGGGGGTAAACAAGACAAAATTAGACTCCTGAAAGGAGTACAGTAGTCTGGAAAGGTTGAGAACCACTGGTTTAGATATTCTGAAGTTTTCCACAGACACTAGATGTCTATCAGTTCTATTAAAATGAGAGCAGACTTTGTAACCTCTAGGGACTTGACTTAGTGTGGATAAGTAAATATTTGTCTACAGAGAGAAGCTCTATCAGTATAAAGCAGGGCATGAATTTAAACCACTAGAGTTAATACTGTTACAACTCCCTGTGTGGACAGTCTTATTCTGGGGTAAGAGTGCCATTCCCTGTTTAGCTTATGTCCCTTGTGGAATAAGAGTATCTACATGGCAGAGTTATACTGGTATTCACTACACCAGTATATACCAGTATAACTGGAAAAACCTCTTAAGTAGACAAGCCCTAAGACCCCACATGCTTCAATGCTTTTGGCAACTCCTATGTATGTCTTTGTTCTGCAAAATGGGTAGAACTCTTGCAAAAGGCTTCTCACTAGATTTCTGGTGTTATTTGTTTCTCATTTGGATCTCATACTACTCATCTCATACTACTATGACACTTCCAGTCAAAATTAAAGCAACCAAGTGGAATGGTATGGGGTAGGAGAAGGGGAAGGGAGATTAATCCAACGATCTTGAACTTCAGAGAGATTCAACTTTGGCTCAAGAGAAGGGTGAAGACTCTGACAGCTTCTTATTTTATCCAAACAACTGGTTCACTCATTATTAATGTGCTTGGAAATCTGTGCACTGCATTGAACATCATTATCATGAGAGTTATATTGTTGACCAGTGTTCACTAAGTGTTGTAATAGTCTTCTTTTGATTCTTTGATGGAGTAAAGCATATGCAGTTTTTTTCTGAGCTATGTTATGGTGTTTAATATTTCCTGTTAAAGACAACGACACAAAATTAAGTCAAACTAAATCCTTAATTTATTATTATTATTATTACTACATATTTTCTAAGTGCTAGGACATTTTTCAATTTGATTCTGAAGATATGCAAAGTATCTTACAGTCACCTACTGTATGGACTCTCAGAGTGAAAGCCATATTCCATCACATCTCTCATTATAAGCCATAAACTCTTTAGACTCCATTTTGCTTGTGTGAAGGAATCCATTGACAATAGTGCTTTGGGAACATGAACGATTCAAGAACAAGACTTTAGTGAATCATATGAAACATTTACAGTATAACATTAGGCAAAAATTGCTGCAGTCCTAGACCTGAGCTGAGACAAAAAGCCTTTGAGATACGATACAACTCTGTGTATAGTCCAAATATCTGGGGGACAAACTGGCTTTTTATAGTGTTAATTAACATACCTCAGAAACTTCCACTAGATTCCAAACTATACTTTTGTTAGGAATAACCAGAGCAAAGTTGAAGCAGCATTCTCCATAAGATATTAACTCTGACTCTGTTTCCTCAACTATTCCATTCTGGTGCTAGACACGGAAAACTGAGAATGAGAGAACTAATGGCATCACCACAAATGTAAAAAAATAAAAACATATGGATTTTTTAAAACTAAGAAACAGATACACAAATTGTTTGTGGCACAGCGAAAGTTATGTTGAAGCACTGTATCACTCCCATTGAGGAAGCCCAGGATTGGGTTCAGTTGTTGGGAGATAGAATATTCATTTTTAAAGTTACAAAAAAATAAAACAACACTTTGAAGAAAAAGCAAAATGAACTGCATTCAGTAACACATTGGGTCAAATACCACCAACAATAATGTAGATCTACCCAAATCCCCAGCCCGCTCTCTTCTGTCAGCGTAAACAAGTTTTATAGTGGGTGGAACTGGCCCATAGGGAACACCCTGGGCATGGAAGAGGAGATGCCCTGACTGACATACAGAGGAGAGAATAGCTCTGTGCCACCAGCACTTAGCAGCCCCAGCATAATTATGCTGACTACAATGGGGGGAAAGTGTGCAGGGCTGAGGAAGACGGGGATGTGATTGGTGCATACAATGCTTTGGCTGTTCTTGGCTACTAATGACCTGCCCCAAAGAGGTCAAATGGTCAGTCTGAGCATATGTTAGAGTAGCCCTGAGGCCACACCAATGTAAATCAGAGGCTTTACAGGTCCCTGGACAGACCCCAGTTTTAAGGGCGTGAAAAGGTAGCTTCAAGTGTCTTTCCTTTCTGTTTCCTAGCCCCCATGCCTTTAAATGCTATGGGAACAGAGGTACATAGAATCCGGCCCTTATTTTTTTGAGAAAAGGCCACAGACAAGCTTCTTTGAGAACAACAGCCACTCTGCTCTACTGAAGGGTAAATTTGTCAGCCTCAGCAACAGTCACAGTACCCCACGCTGACTGTCATTGGCCCATCTCCAGCTGAAACCCACATTGTCTCCAGCAACTCCAGAACTTCAGCATAGAACTATCTTTTGTCCCCTCAAGAAAAAGCCCTATCATCATGGAAATTAGCAACTCACTTCATGTTAGAAAAAGAAAGAAAGACTCAACAAGAATTTTTTTTGACAACCTATGACTTTTAGTTAAACAAAAATGAGCACCACCCAGAACAGTTCTGCTGTGAATAACTTTGTGGGAGGTATAATAGAGGGGAAGATAGTTTTCTTCACCTGCATATCCATATCAGAAGGCTTAAAGGAAAAAATCAGGTTTCCATTAGACAGATTTGGCACCAGAATTCCACTGCTAGCACTTTCGCAGCTTTCATTCTCACTTCAGCCATCACATGTCATCTGAAAACCATGATGACTTCTGAGGTCATAGCCAGTGGAAACTGAGTTTATGAGTGTTGTGGAAAATTGACCGCACATTGAGTTTGGATCAAATCAGCCTGAGGCTCCTTTATTGATACAATCTCAGGGGGTAACAGCTCAGAGTAGCTGCCCCACTTTAAGGAACACACAAGCTTTTAAAGCTTAAAACCACAGACAAATTACACATACTTCCATATTAAATACCTTATTTGGAATAAATTACAAAATCAATACAGGTCAAAAGCAAAAAGAACAATCACCCTCCTTATCTGTTTTTTCCTGTTATTGTTACTCACAGTCTGGTTCATTTGCAGTTTGACTTTTCTAACAATGCTATCGCAGTTATATATTTCCTAAGGTTGGGCTTACAAATTGTTCTATTTGGGATTTTTTACACTTTCTCTTCTTCCCTTTGTACACAGAAACAAGCAGGATCTTAGTTCAAGGCCTGTAAGCAAGCTTGACCAAACTCAGGGCCTTGACTAAAGTTTAAGGCCTGCTAAATTTTCCCTCACATGAGTCACTATATCAGTAATCAAGCACCAAAAATCATTATAAATTCCTGCCAGACCATTAACAGTGGGGGAAGGAAAGTGGACAGCATTCTCCTTAAAATATATCTAGAAACTCACTATCATTAACTTCCCAGGGCTGACCATTAAAACTGGCCAATCACCGTGCCTGTTCAAAATGAAAGAATTTTAAAAACCAAATGAGGTCTGTTTGTTTCTTTTAACCGCTTATGCTGTTGGCACACTTTTCTGTATTTTATTCAGCTTGAACAATTAAACTATACTACCCATTTTCACTTTTATAGATATTTTCATGAATCAGCAGACTGTTGTACTTGGAGTCATAAAACTGCAGTGGTAAATTTAAATGGAAAAATTAAAAAAAACCCTGGGAAAAAACAAATGAACACACACCCACTTCCCATTCCATTCTATCTTCTTCTTCTCGTTGATTTTTTTAAAAAATCATCCTATTAGCTTCAGTAAAGCAAGTTCTTAAATCCAAGCTTGCGGTATCTCTAAATAAATAAAATAAAATGAAATTTATATGTATCAATAGCTTACATCTAAAGGGTTCAAGGAATTTTTAGAAAACATCCATATTTAAGGAGGACACAACCACCTGTTTAAATGTCCTTTAAATCAATTATCGAAGTGTTTTCCGTAATGGATAGGAATGAAGCATATGACTTTTGAAGATAAGCTTTAGTCAAACATGTTATTGGACTTAAATACAGAAATAACTGAATGAAATTTGATAGCCTCTGTAATACAGGCATCAGATAGATGATCTGATGGTTCCTTTGGGCTTTATAATCAACAAAAACCGTATGCTTAAGTGTTTTCCTGAATCAGCGCCAATAATACTAATATAAACCATAACACAAATGAACACAATGCAACTATGCATCACAAACAAACATGATCCGTGGCTCTACAGTTTTTACAACAATACAATACATATTTCCTACCACAGGCTGTATAATCTATGTCATAGGTAACAAATTACAGTGCCTGTATTTCTCAGATACTGGCAGGATGGCTGTTTACTGTCTGTCTAAATACACTTTAGGTAATTCAGCATACTTAATGAAAAAAGACAGGGGGAAATGGCTGTTAATGTGTTTCAATTACGTGCCTTTTTCATTCAGTTTAGTTTTGATGCTGCTTATTTTAGCAGGTGGCAGGATCTACTCTTTTTTTTAAGTTTAGTTATAACTCAATCTGCCATTTTCATCTCAGAGTGAAGCAGAGATAATTTGGTGGAGGACATATAGTTCTGGTCAGCTAGCTGTTCCTTTAAAATGTCTCAGCTCCCGTCTTGTATCTTACAGGTTTAGGAAAATCAGGAAATATAATGTGCCATTGTAATCAACCAAGAAAAGATTCCATCCTTCATTTATCTTCAGCCCAATCCTGTAAGACACTGAGCGCCTCCCAATATGTGCTCCCACAAACAACTCCTAGTGAAGTCAAATGGGAATTTCAGGCACTGAGCACCTCTCAGAAAATGATCAGCATCTTGCAGAACTGGGCTCCTCATGAATGGTACAGTCTGAAGGGAGCCAATTGCAGTGGGGGAGGAAGCTGGTTTTCTGTGCAGTCTCCAAATATCTGTTCAACAGAAAGGAAGACTTCCATTGCATTCTGTTCTCCTAACTGGCTTTATGAAGAGGCAATGACAAACAGTTAAGGGCACGAAAAAATAACCTAGCCTTCTTAAGATTGCAAGCACTCCCCTCTTGACATCCATTTTGATTCTATGAGATTTTCTTAAGTGGAAACTGTTTCATTTGTTGTTATTGTTGACCACTGAGCAGTATTCTAGGACATAGTGCATCAGGAAAGCTACTAGAGCCTACAGAGATGTTTTAATGAACATTTTTACTAAACCCACACAGAAATAGTGTAAAAAAGTGTGTGTGTGGAGTACATATTGCACATTTCATGAATCAAAGGATGCAGAGATTTGATGGAAAATGATGAAACTTACCCCAGGGCAAACATTTTTACAAGCCCTCTACATTATTATTTGTATTGCACTAGTACCCAGAAACCTCAGTCATAGACCAGGAACTCATCACGCTTGATGCTGCATAAACACAGAACTAAAATATCGTCCCTGCCCCAAAGAACTTGCAATAGAAATATTGCATAAGAAACAACAGGTGGATATAGACCAGTGGTGGGCAACTTGCAGCCTGTGGGCCACACGTGGCCTGTCAGGGTAATCCGCTGGCAGGCCGTGAGACAGTTTGTTTACATTGACCATCCACAGCTCCCAGTGACCGCAGTTTGCCATTCCCAGCTAATGGGAGCTGTGGGAAGCCATGGACTTTCCAGCATTATTCATTTTCTCAAGGAACAGCCACCCTTGCATCTCAGACACAGTGAAGGATTCACCTTCAATGGAGACACCAAGTGTCACAATAGAGAACACAAGCTATGCAAAAAGAGGGAAGAAACCACCCCACGTAACAAGCACCAGAGCCTCACCTTGGGGGGAGGGAGGGAGCTACACAATATTGGTCAGCATAATAGGCAGTGGTCTCAGCACATCAGCTGCCTAGCCATTATCAAGTTATTTTTTAGACATCATCCATATCATATTCTTGTTCCTTGTGTTTGAGCAGCAGCCTGAGTGGGGAAGAAAGGGGAGAGCATGGATTGAGCAGTATTGACAGTACAAACTACATTTACTAAATGAAAGTTTTACGAGCACCATAAATCATTGAGTCATTCAGACTGTGAATATTTCAGTCAGGAATGTCAGCCCTCCATCTCCCCCCTCCCACCCCCCCAAAAAACCCAACACTTGAAGGGATTAGTCCAGCAAATACAACCATTTGACTCAAGCCTCAGAAGACTCAGATTTGAAGACCAGAAGGGCCAATCATGATCCTTCAGTCTCACCTCCTGTATAACACAGGCCATAGAATTTCCCAAAAATAATCCCTAGAACATATGTTTTAGAGAAACATGCAATCTTCATTTTAAAATTTCAGTGATGGAGAATCCACCTGACCTTTGGTAAGTTCTTCTCAGAGAGGAGAACATCATTTATGCTGAATTTATGCTGCATTACAGAGTAAGCAGAATGGTCTAATAGTCTGGGCTCAGGGCTAGGAGCCAGGAACATGCGTTCTAATCCCATTCTCCTGCCACTGACTGCCTCTGGGGTTTTGGACAAGCTTTACCTCCATTTTATATATGGGGGATGAGCAATACAGAGTGGTTAATATTTATCTACCTCCAAAGACATTGGGAAGAATAAAATATTTGTCTAGTGCTTCAAAAATAAATTATTCTTCTGTCATTTCTTTTAGGTGGGGGAAGTTTGGGAGAAATTTAAGGAGAGATGTGTTAGTGAAGTATTAAATCAATGTTAATTCAGTGCAACTTTCATTAAATACTCCTCCCTTTCAAAAAAAGAGGATGGTTCTATTTCAGAAATACAGTGAAATACTTATTGCGGGGAAAAAAACTCTTTAAATTCAACTTCTCTCCCCCTCTGAGGATGAGATCGGCCTGGAAGACAAAATAGTCTTTGAGAGCCTTGAACAAAAACAGATAATTAAACAGTGGGAGTCTCTTCTTATCTCTGTGCATGCACACAACTTCCATTAATATGAATGGGAAAAGAGAACAGACCCCTTAGTGTTGGTGGCTTTTTTTGGTTTGTTTAGTTTCAAGATTTCTTGGATGAGTTTAATTAAACTGGCCCATTGAAAGTTTGGGCAGGGGGTTGAAGGAAAGAGTGAAAGTGCCTGCTCATTTGCTCGGTGGTTATAACTGCTTACAACTCTGGTAAAAACATATGCCCTCCAGGTCATTTTGAATAAAATCTGCATTTATACTAAGCAAACTCGGTTTCATTCCATGTCTTTACATAAAATCATCAAACTTGCAAGGTCTTATTATAAAAGAACAATAACATGTTTTAATTCCAATAACTTGGTCACTCCATATTAGCATTGTATATAAACAACATGACGACAACATTTTCCCCTTTCTTTTGTTTTTTGACAATATGAAATAGGTTACATTTAACTCCATATTGCTGTAACCTATTAGTAATAAAAGAGAAGCTGAAACCGTAACGTGACCTTGGCAAGCATTGTGCCAATACAACACAGAGTTTTTCATTTATTGTTCATTGATAGTTCTTTTCTGCAACAGCTATAACTTACACATTGTCAGTTCTTCTGTTACAAATGGGTGTTTAGGTCTATATAAACACTTTGACGTCACACAGCAAAATCCTGGCCCTATTCAAGTCAATGGGAGTTTTGCCATTGACTTCAGTGGGGACAGGATTTCACCGTGTGTCTTTGTGGTAATCTGGGTAAGTGATCTGAAAGTCTTATGCATGTTTCCCACCAGCTCCCAGTTCTGACAGGGCTTAAACCCCAAGGCACATGGAAATAATACAGAGCAGGACCCTGGGCTGAGTAGAGGTGGGCAAAGGGAAGAGCATGTGGCAATATGGGCACTGGAAGGATCATGTCTGCTCAGTGGCTACAGAGAGGAAGTGTGGCTCTGTCAAGGGCCAGGAAGAATATTGGAGTTCTGAAGGGGGCATAAAGGAGAAATATTCAAGTAGAGCAGCCATTTAAGTGAATAACTATTTACATTGAAATATACTTATTTTAAAAAGCTGATAAATCTTGTGGGGGGGGGATTTAATTTTTAGTTAAGACTGTTTGCCTTGGTGAGACGTGCAGTCTAACAATAAGAGGCAAGGGAACGACAAGTTAACATACTGGGCACCTTTCTGTATTCCACTCCTAAATATTACAGACACCATGTGACACTGTACCTCACTTACATGCATGCCATTACAAAGCAGAGCATAGTACTACATACAATGTAACTAATGAAAACCAAACCAACCCTATATTCATCATAAACAAAACAAACACATAACTAATATAAATGGTTGGATTTACTGCTGTCCTTTGGGATGCTGGGCAAGGTATCTGGGCTGTGTGAAGATATTTGAGATTGAGAAGGGGAAATAATGATTTGAGCATCGAAGGTCTTAGCTGATTTATCTGCTTACTTACTAACTTTGTATTAGCCAGTTGTGCAGTCTAGCAACTTTACCACAAAGTCAAATATCATGTACATATTATGGAAATTTTTCACTGTTCTACAGCAGTCTCAGCTCAACTCTTTAGAGAAAGACCAATGGCATCAAGGCCTCATCACTACCAGACAGGCATTGTCAACAGAAGATAGGAACCTTTTCCCTCCATCTTCTCAGGTCTGTCCAGACTCCCCAGTCTGTACCCAACTGTTCCTCACAGCAGTCTTGGTCAGGGTGACCCCAGGCACAGTCAGTGTCCATGTCTTGTCCTTTTATTTCTCAACAGGTTAACAGCATTTTATTGCCCCCAAACTCAACATTTAACTGTACTTTAATCAAAATACCCAGTCACATAACTAAAATACAAATGACACCTGGCCCATTCAGTTAATTCCCTTTGCTCTCCAACAGATGCCAGCAAAGATCTCCCTTACCAATGCATTCTCTGTCCATCACAATTCTTAAATAGCTGTGGGCCACGCTTCTCACATTGCACCAACAGGTGACAACAGAAGCTCTTGATTCTGTAAGGCTTCAGGCCACAGGGCTTACAAATATATGGGGAGGCAGCCCTGTAAGCTTTCCCACACTACCCTACTAATATGATCCAAGCCTGATACTCTTTGTGAGTGACAGCATACTTCTGTCCTTATGCTAATTAAATACACAAACCTGCCTGTAATATTATACATCACACACAAACAGCATAATAATCGACTTATGTATCTATGTTGTACTGTATCCTCATACATCCAAATGACGTTCTCCTATGCTTCTTCCACCATGTGTCAGGAAGTATGGTTAATGTTAGGAATAATTTGATTCTAGAATAGTGATGTAAGGATTGATGGAGGGAAATAGTGATTTTCTACATCAGTTTTCTCTAGGCACCTTGATTCTTTGCTTCGCCTTTCATAATGCAAAGACACAGTAACCAATTATCTTGCTTCATTCTGACTGGATTGTAAATTGTTCAGCACTGAACAGAGTCAATAGTTCCACAGATAATTAAAACCCAGTACTCATCTTTACCACCACTCTCCATCTTCCGCAGGATGGGTGGGATTTTCCATGATATGCTGAAAACAACACCTGGAGTTCCCTCTTAAACTCACATGTCTTTCATGTCACAGTGTAATTTAACTAGTACAATATCATCAGTCCAGACATCACCGGTGCCAATCAGATCTTCCTCCCTGTAGAAGGGTGCTACCCAACATCCCCAATATTCAATCATCTCAGCATGGCTACAAATAATGCTAAGATCCGACTCGATTAGCCTTGCAATATACTTCTGTAAACAAGCTAATAGCTCTATCTGCTAACAGCACAGTTACTGATATCCAATTATTACTGATAACCAAGTATTTATCCAATACGCTGCTGTAGCATTTTAATAAAATAAAATAATATTTTTCCCCTTAACTGTGGAAAATCCTTTTATTACTCTATTTTATTTAGATATTGCAGCCATTTGTCTCTAAAAAAAAACAAAATTAGTGCAAGGTCTGTGACTTATGTTTTCATATTAGTCAAATAAAACTTTAAGTAAAATAAAGAGACTAATGCATCCAGCACAGTGTTTCCCAAAACTTGGGACATCACTTGTGTAGGGAAATCCCCTGGCGAGTCGGGCCGGTTTGTTTACTTGCCCCATCCGCAGATCCGGCTGATCGTGGCTCCCACTGGCTGCGGTTCGCTGCTCCGAGGGACGTACTGCCCGCTGCTTCCAGCAGCTCTCATTGGCCTGGAGCAGCAAACCACAGCCAGTGGGAGCTGTGATCGAATGGACCTGTGGACAGGGCAGGTAAACAAACTGGCCCGGCCCACCAGGGGCTTTCCCTACACAAGAGGCATCTCAAGTTTAGGAAACACTGCTCTAGATGAATGCTAACATTGCCAACAATTTTATAATTTCTTTAAAGACTGATACATAAAATAAATCAATCATTTCACAAGAATTCATTATGAAATACTAAGTAACTCCCCACCCCCACACCACCTAATTGTTTAAAATACATCTTTCTTTGCCTCATACTACAAATTAATGGAAAGAGAGCCAGTGGCTCTTTTTAGAGTACATTTCAAATTATAACGAACAGAGAAAAAGACTAACCCAACAATTATGGTTTGTGGTATTTTTGGTATAATGGTATATTGTTTTGCTAACTTCTAAGGCACTCCTGCGTTATGGGAAAGTCACTAACACTGGAGATTTGCGGGGGTTTTTTAAAAAAAAACCCCTCAGTGACGCTAACAGCTTATGGGATGTTCATTTCTGAATTTATACTGACTGAACCCATCAGTACTCATGACAGGATGTGTTTAAATGCTTTTCTGAACAAGGATTGATTAAAGCTTACACACTATTAGCTGAGGCCTAGGACTCCAGTTCCTGAAGTAATGTGACTATGGCAGATGCTTTGCTTTCATAACGAAATAAAGAGCCTGTCCCCTTTTCATCTCACCTGCTTTTTTGAGGTGTGCTTGAGGGGCACCCTGCAGCTGCCTAGAGGGCAGGCCCACAGAGCACTCTATATTGGAATGTTCCAATTGGCTGAATCTGAACCTGGAAGAATTTAAGCTTATGCTTAAATATTTTCCAAATGATGATGATGATGATGATGATGGGTGATCGCTTGTTACCGAGTGTGATCATCTTCCTTTCTACATCAGGCTCAGGAGGCTGTTGACCATGATTGGAGACCAGTCTCTCCTTCCTCCTGCGCCTCTTGTCCTCTTCAGCTTGTCAGTGAACAAGTTCAAAATGCAGGGGACCATCACATAGGACTTCACTCCATTTTAAGCGATGCTGATCAAGTGTCTCCCATGCATCAATGTCAATATTACATTTTTTTAGGTTGTCCTTCTGTGAGTCCTTGTAACACTTCCATTTTCCACCCACGTTACAGTACCACTCTTTCAGCTGAGAGAAAAGGACCTGTTTTGGGAGGTGATGGTCTGGCATCTGGACAACATGACCAGTCCGGTGGAATTGCTAATGGATGATCATTGCCTCTATACTGGTGGTCTTTGCCTCTTCCAGGACATTAATATTGGTGCGCCTGTCTTCCCAGTTGAGCTTCAGCATCTTACAAAGGCAGCATTGATGGTGCCTCTCAAGGACTTTCAAGTGGTGTCCATAGGTTGTCCAAGTTTCGGACCCATACAACAGTGCTGGGAGATTAAGGGCTTGATAAACAAGAAGCTTGGTTTCTGTTCGAAAGTCGTGATCTTCAAAGATCCTGTGCTGTAAATGAGAAAAAGCTACAGTGTCACAGCTCAGGCGATGTTGAATTTCTGTATCAATATCTGAGGTCTCCGAGATCATCCCTAGATGGTTGTTGAGGGATTTGCTCAAGGACTTCATCAAGGACACCATTGGAAGTTCATTTTCCAAATATGGAGCCTGAGGAAAGCATATAGATATTTACCAGCCTGGAAATCTGGAGACTTGGGTTCTAATCCTGACTCTTTTATCTTGGGTACATCCCTTGACTTTATAGTTGCCTCAGTTTCTTCATTTGTAAAATGAATACAATATTTACATGGCATCTTCCTCACTTTGGGAATAATCAATTAAAAAGCACTTCAAGCTCTCTGGATGGTAGGTGCCATAAATTCTGTGCATTAATCTAAGTACCATCACGGTGTGTAATATATTGTATATACTAATGAATACCACAAGAAAGTGGCATAGCTCCCTATTTTGATGATTGATTTTTCAGGTGAAAAATGTTACAAATTTAAATGAAAAATAACACTGCAGTTTATAAAAGGAGATAGAGGCTGTTACCCCATACAGCTAGATTGAAACAAAACAATGGGAAATGTCAGGGGGAAACATCCTGCACTGACAGATTGCAGGAATACTCCAGATGATCTAGCAAATCTTTACCACAGTTTCTACAGGGTTCATTTTTACCTGCATTAGTGCTGGTCCCACAATAAAATCATCAACATCATTACCATCATCTTTTTGTTTTTGAAAAACATTTCACAGATAAGTAGAGTCTGTCCTATCTTGAATATAGTACCCAGAAACCACTTGGTTTGTTGTTTTACATTTTCTTGATTACCATTTTTCAAAGAAAGAACACTATTAGGCAAGTTAACAATTGCTTTACACATTAATAAGTATAAACAGCATCTCAATAGCACCTTGGAGTGCTTAGGTAGCCATAATTATCATCTATCCAGAATAAGAGAGAAAATATGATATTTTAAAGCGTGACCTCAGAACGTTTCCAAAAGACAAATTCAGGAGATGTGGGGCCCAGAAGCTCCAACTAAACTGTGGCTACATAGATACCATACAGACATCACAGCGTTCAGCTACATTGCACACAATACATGGAGAAGAGAGTTCAGCAATTACTCCTCTAAAGCATGGCTCTCTAGCAGAGGATCTGAATAATCTTGAACTCCTTTAGTAGTCTATACCAGGATGGCTTTTATTTTTTACTGGCCAGTCACTACAAAGCAGTGTCACACATATACCAGACAGTACATTCAAGTGTGTAACCTGCAGCAGCTCTTTAAACCTAACATGTCTTGATGTCTTCAATAGGACAGCAGGTCACTGGTTCATGATTGTTGTTCCAACCTTTCTATAGGGATCAACCTGTGTCATGGATTTTTTATTTGTTTGTTTTTGTCTCAGGACAAGAGGCACACAATGAACCAAGTTACTACATTTATTGCTGAGAATTTTACGTCTGCAAAAAAGATTCAAAACTTGCACAAAGAATTCTTTCTTCAAAATCCTGTATTGAATTCCCGTTTACAGTTCAATTTCAGTAACTTTGTCATGACAAATAATACAAATCTTGTCATAATTAATACATGAACTATCTATATATACAGGAGGTATCACAGTGATAATGGGATAGACAGGCTTAATACGTCTACATTGTACATTAACATCCATTTCTGAACAGTGACAGTCTGTCATGCAATGTAAAGCTGCTTCTATAGCTTCTTATTTCTCCCAAGATTACACAGAGTTTTTCTTCTTTCTTTATAGAGGGAAGCCCTTTTTCTATTTCTTGTAGCTTGATGAACTTACTGTCTTGGGCCACGTCCAGACTAGGTATTAAAATCGATTTTAGATACGCAACTTCAGCTACGGGAATAACGTAGCTGAAGTCGAATTTCTAAAATCGAGGTACTCACCCGTCTGGAAGGCGCGGCATCGATGTCCGCGGCTCTCCGTGTCGATTCCGGAACTCCGTTCGGGTTGATGGAGTTCCGGAATCGATGTAAGCGCGCTCGGGGATCGATACATCGCGTCCAGACTAGACGCGATATATCGATCCCCGAGCAATCGATTTTAACCCGCCGATGCCGCGGGTTAGTCTGGACGTGGGCTTGGTCTACTTTAATGTTCAACAATTTAATTATACCCCTTTTCCCCTTCAAAATCACCTTGCCATGAAAATAGTGTGCAATTAAAAACTTGAACATGGTTGCTTACTGCTTGTTATACAACATATTCTAAAGAAAAATAGAAAACTTTCTTAGCCACTAAGTTCTAAAAGGGATGGAGGAATAGTGAGACAGAGACAGAGTCACCTGCATTTTGCTGCCCAATGCATGAACTGAATTACAGGCTCACGCTCACATATTCATACCAGTAGATCAAACCATAACTTATAGTTCAATCAATTTAACATGCTTTCTCCCGCTCATGTTTGTCCATAACCATAAAACATAGCCCCATCTGCAAAGTTCTCAACATAAAGCAACAAGAGGCATTTAAAAGAGTGAGAAAACTTACATTTAAAACCTTTTAATGTGTAACTTAACAGAAGTTCTTCCGATCAACGTCTGCCAGCTCTGTTTGGTCCTCTGTTCTAACAATGTGCTCAGACCTCTTAGCCTATAGCCTGTCTTTAATGGCAACATTCAGGTCCATACAGAATCTGTCACAAATCCATCTCATTGCTGGCTGAACAATGATGACAAAAGGAAGCCTGTGTTCTTCTAAATTCCTCTTACCTGCAAGTTAAGACACTTTCATACTCAGCAAAATCCCAAGGCCTCCTTAATCAACTTTCTTTCTTTTCTTATTCTTGGTAAGGTTTTTATTCCACCATATAAGCCCCCTAAATCAATATTAAATACGCAACACATTCTTGCTTGGGCTCATGAAAGAATAAACTATAAATCTAGATCTGCATCTTTCTGAGATGCTAGACTGAAAAATATGCACTAATGGATGTTTCAAACAGAATCATAATTTCATTTCTGAACAAAAAAAACCAAAAACTGCCCCTAAAACAAAAAACGCCACAACGTAGCCCTAAAGCAAGAGCATGTACATAAGTCATGTTGCTGAATGATGACAATTGAGAACCAGCCTATGCTTTCATAGCCCTTCATAGATCCTATACAGTGGAAACGATCAGTGTTCTTTTTCTCATGCATTCCCCTCGGGGTGTGATAATGGCAGTGTGATATAGCATGATGATGATGAGAGCATTCCAGTGATGATATTTGCTAAACACTTATACATACTATTTTAAAATAAAAATAGTTCAGTACCCAAAGTCTGTGTGATGGGCACTTTTATATATGAAAAAAATATCATAAAACTATTACCACAATGGTGAGCGGGGCATTTCATATAAAACGTTTCAGAATACCTTTTTTTTTTTAATTACCCAAATTGGATTTTGGCCAGGACATCAGGCACCCAACCTTGTGAGAAGTGTCTTGGGTTTTAATGACGTGCTCAGACATTTGCTTTAACGTTTCATTCGAGAGAGCATTTTCAGTGGCACAGTGTCACTGAGCACCGTGATGGGGCTGTGGTGCAGTACTAGTTAGGAGAAAAAGGATGACTCAACACGATTCCCACTAATACCTGAATTGTCCCTAGAGAACTTTATTCAATTTTTGATCTGATAACCCTGACAGAATCACAGAACATGATAGTCAATACAAAAAAGGAATACATTTAAACTAAACATCAACATGTTCAAAATTATGTAGCTTTTGTTTCATTACTCATATTTGACAATAGCAAAGTTTGAGGTGGTTTGATTGCCTATTTCACAGCTAGTAGCTGAGGTTTCAAGTTCTATTGATGATTTGAATTTCTCTTCCCGCCTTCTCAGTGGGACTACTATTGGGTGTGACATGAGACCACAATCAACTGGCTGGCCTAATTCAAGTCTCCTTAACTTAACTCACTGAACAAAGCATTCCATTAATAGAAGATAAGAAAGAATCAATAGTATTTTCTCCCTGAATGACTTTACACTGATTAACTGCTCTTCCACCACTTGAGATGATTGTTACTCAAGAATTACAAGATAAAGAGCTAAGTCATTTGAGTTCAACATTCAATCTCCTATTAAATACAAAGGCAACTAACACTTCACCACATATGGACTCTCTTAGATTTTTTTCTTCTTTCTAGCCAAACATGTGCTACAAGATATGAAAAGTATACATGAAAATTACTCCTTCAGCACAAAGTGTTCACAATGCGATTGCAAAATTTACATTATGCAGGATTGTTAGATAGAACAATTGACAGTACTGACCTGAAGATGTGCAATCCAGATAAATCAGTGACTGAATTCATTTCACCTATCTACAGATTTTTTATTTTTGCATTGATTACTAGAGATGTGCAAATAATCAATTGATTTTTTGGTTCACTGGCCAAACAAACAACATATTTAAAAAAAATGTTTCTAATCAACTTGAAAGAAAACTGTTCTTGGGTTTTCTCAGCAAAAACAAAGCAAGAAAATGTTTTGAATCAAACTAAAAGTTTGGTTTCAGGTATTTTAAACCACCTTTTTTTTTTTAATTAAAAGCCAAAGAAATTTGGAGACACCATTCACAATTGGAGCAGGGATGGAAATCTTGCTGTCCTGCCTCTCAGGTGAGTGCCCTGACCCCGAGCCTATAGAGTCATCCTCACTTTTGCTTTGGCCTTATGCATATTTAATTATTTATAAGAAGTGGAGGAGCTTCAATAGGATGGATTATGCAAAAGCTACTCCAGAATAGCATATAGCTCAATGGTGAGGGCACTTATCTGCAATGTGGGAGACCTACATTCAAGTCCCTAACCTGAATCAGGAGAAGTAGGAACTTGAACTCAGGTCTTTCACGTGCCAAGTGAGCGCTTTAACAATAGGATATAAGGGAAGAACCTCCTCTCATTTTGAGAATGCTGTATAAATCTCCTTATGAATCTAATTTAAAAAAGGGTTTTGGCTGAAACTGTTCAACAAATTCATGAATAGCTTTAGTTTTGATCTGAAACTGCATTTTTCAGCAAAAACTATTTGTCTGAAAAATTTCACCCTGCTCTAATTATTATATAACCTTTACAGGATTACACATTTATTGAAGAGATCACAAGGTTTCAGAGAAGGATTGTCATTGTCTAACAGTTAGTTCTAAAGATTTGCTGAGTGGGGCCTCCTGGGATTTACTCCTGGTTATACCATTAACAGAGTGGGTGACCATGGGTAAATGACTTAAGCACTCTTTGCCTCTGTTTATGTGTAGGACGAGTATAATAATATTTTCATTATCTGCATCACAGGGACATTAGTGTGCTAATGCTTTAAGAGCCTTGTATATAAAGATGCTATAAATGGGTGAAGTTTAATTATATAAATTGGGTAGGTTCATCTATGTAGGCCTGTTGTAATGTTATTTATAACAGGTGACAATTTTAATGCTAGTGTAGTGCGGAGAAATATTCTTCTATGTGAATGAAATAGTTAACCACACCAACCAAACTGGAGTTGCATTATAAAGTTGATCAGGTTCTGAAATGAGTCTACTGCTAACTTAAATCCACTTATAAAAATGCTCTCAAAATGTTTCATGGTGTATATGGAATAAAATATGCACAATCATTATGTGTTTTAACTCTTTGCTATTTCTGTGGCGATATTAAGTGGTCACAGCAATGGTACCCCCTTTAAAGTAATACTGTCTATTTCTCGCGGGTTTATGTGACAAACTCCCACCCTTCAGATGCTGACATATGAGGCAGCTGGGAGAGTTTTCTCCCAGGGAGAGGATAGCGGGAACATCAAAAAGGACAGGGGATGATTTCCTAGCCCATCAAGGCCAACAAGAGCTTTGCCAGAGACTTTGAAGAAGGTAGCATTTCACTGCTGGGAAGCATCTTACAAAGTTAAAGTTGATCCACTTTCAGATCCAAATCCAGATCCAGAGATTTCTGGTTAAAGTGGAACCACCTGGCAAGAAACCATGAGTACAATCACCATCTTCAATAGGACTACAGTACAAATAGAAGCTATGATGTGCACTTTTGTACCGATATCAAAGTAATAACGTTTTATACAAATAAAGTGAGACCTGGTTACTCTCTACTTAGTTTATCCAAGCTTTTAAGTCCCTGAAGGTCTTAAGTAATAATCAGTTCAAGTCTTGGAAATGCCATTGACCAGTAAATCTAAAGGGGTTTTTGTTTGGTTTTTTTGTAATTAAGATTAAATGGATTTTACAAACTGATTTAGATTGCAAGGAAATCTGAAAATTTAAAACTAAAACTACTTTCTATATGCATTCTTGACATAGAATCTATTATTATCAGGTCCTCTGGGGCATGCAATGTGAAAGAGATAGAAATAGAGATGTCTCATCTCCAGAATTTAACATTCTTTGACTGAAACTGCAACACAGCAAACTCAGACATTCTGTCTCTATCAAGTAGTGCAAATTTGTGAAATCAACATATGCCTCATGCAATAAGCAACATAGAGAGTTATTGACTCTATTTACTTACAGTTAACCTCCAGGCATTTAAAAAGAAAACCATGCACAGTTCCACCCTGTAACAGAAACATTCTCCCTCCTTCATTTAACTATTTTAAACATTCTTTTCTGAACTCCTCTGAAAGCATATTAGTTTCTCTCACCCATGCACCTAGCCATTCCCACCCCCTGGCAAAGATAAAAAATAGCCATTGTAACCCTTAAAGTTATTATATATACTCAAGAAATGTGTAATTCTGTAAAAGTCATTTCATGTAATTTTAGGGGCGAAGGTGTGGAAGGACTTGTCACTATGATAATGATTTTTATCTCTATATATCTATACCTACACACACACACACACACTCACCCACACACACACACACTCACCCACACACCATAAAAAAAACTGTTAAAAGAAAACTATTTAGGTTGCAAAGTCAATCACAAACGGTTGGAAAGGACAGAATTAAGGTTGCCCTATTTAACCCGAATTTGGCCCTTGTGTGTATGAATTATAATACAGTCTTTATTTACATGACTGTGACACACCAGGTACACTACAGACCGGAGGTGGGGGTGGGAGGAGGCTGTGCCAGTCCTGCCTTGCAACGTTGGGTAGCTTACAATGCCTTGCTGAAAGTAGCTCCTATTTGGACCAAACAGCCTTTCTGCATGCCAACTACATCCTCAGTGTGTGTGTGTGTGTATAACTGCAGTCTGGCAGACACCTTTGGGTTACACTATGGCTCTGACCAGCCTGGGTTATACTGCAGGGTAACTCTAAAACACACCACCAATCTCAGATTTCCCCCCGAATATATATCCTGTAGTGCCCAGGCCTCTCTTGGACAGTACAAATATTTTAAATCAATTTTTCCTTTAAGGGAATAATACCCCATTTTCTAATCTCAAATACTTATTCAGACACTTCATTAGATAAAATAGTAAAACAAGTTTATTAAATACAAAGTTAGATTTCAAGGAGTACAAGACATTTATATATATAAAATAACAAATATAAGAATGGCCATACTGGGACAGACCAAAGGTCCATCTATCCCAGTATACTGTGATCTGATAGTGTCCAATGCCAGGTGCCTCAGAGAAAATGAACAGAACAGGTAATCATGAACTAATATCTCTGGATGATGTTAAAAAGAAGATACTGATGTTAGATCTTTTTAAATCAGCAGGTACACATAATTCTTCTAAAGTCTTGTATGCAAGTTATCTGAGGCGCTCACTAATGTTGATTTTCAATAAGTCTTGGAGCACTGGCAAAGTTCAGACAAACAGAAGAAAGTTAATGTTCTGCCAGTTTATAAATAGAGTAAACAGTGTGACCTATATAATTATAGGCCTGTGTCACAAATCCATAAACTCAGAGATTATATCCTACGACTGGAAAATTGCTTATATAGTAGCAATTTTTAACAGGGGAGGTTGGGGGGGAAAGTGATCCTGGAAACTACATGCCTGTTAATTTGACCTTAAGTGTATGAAAGGTCTTTGAACAATTTTTGAATGAGAAAGTAGTTAAGGACATAGAAGTAAACAGTAACTGGGATAAAATACAATATGGTTTTACAAAAGGTATATCGTATAAGGCAACCTGATCTCTTTCTTTGAAAAGTACTGAATTTTTAGACAAAAGAATTAGATCTAATCTACCTGGATTTCAGTAAAGCATTTGATATGGTTCCAAATGGGAAATTATTAGTTAAATTGGAGAAAATGGGGATTAACATAAGAATTGGAAGGTGGATAAGGAACTGCTTAAACGGGAGACAACAACGGGTCAAACTGAAAAGGTGAACTGTCAGGCTGGAGGGGAGGCAACTAATGGAGTTCCTCGGTGATCAGTCTTGGGAACAATCTTATTTAACACTTTCATTACAGACCTCGGCACAAAAAGTGAGAGTGTACTAATAAAATCTGTGGATAACATACAATTGGGATGTATTGCCTAAATGGAGGAGGACCAGAATATCATACAAGAATATGTGGATGACCTTGAAAACTGGAGTAATAGAAATGGGATCAAATTTAATAGTGCCAAGTGCAAGGTTATACACAGGGACTACCAAGAATTTTTCCTATAAGTTTGGGATGTAGCCACTGGAGGAGACAGAGAAGATGACAGACCTGGGTATGTTGGTTGATCATAGATGGACTATGACCTGCCAATGTGATGAGTCCATGAAAAGGGCTAATGCAATTCTAGGATGCATTAGGCAAGGTATCTCCAGTACAGATAGGGAACAAGACACAGGTGAGACCTCATCTGGAATACTGTATGCAATTCTGGTCTCCCATGTTTAAACAGATGAATTCAAACTTGAACAGGTGCAGAAAAGGGCTACTAGGATGTTCAGAGGAATAGAGAACCTACCTTGCAAGAGGTAACTTCAGGAGCTTGGCTTGGTTAGCCTGACCAAACAAAGGCTGAGGAGAGATATGATTGCTCTCTATAAATACATCAGGGAGAGAGAGAAGTTATTTAAGTTACATACCAATGTTGGCACCAGAACTGATGGACATAAACTGGCCACCAACAAGTTTAGTCTTGAAATTAGACTAAGCGAGTTTCTAACCATTAGAGGAGTGAAGTTCTGAAACAGCCTTCTAAAGGGAGCAATGGTGGCAAAAAAAACCTAATTTGTTTCAAGACTGAGCTTGATAAGTTTATGGAGAGCATGTTATGGTAAGAATGCTTACAATGGTATGTGACCCATCTGCAAAAGCTAGTAGCAAATATCCCTAATGGCCAGAGATGGGACACTAGATGGGGAAACATTTGAGCTACTTCAGTGAATTCTTTCCCAAGTATCCAGATGATTGGTCTCCCCTCCACGCTCAGGGTCTAACTTGATTGCTATATTTGGGGTCAGGAAGGAATTTCCCCCCATATCTGGGGCTCGGACCACTTGCAGGTTTAAAGTAGAGTAAATGTTTGTTTCTCTGTAACTTTAAGTCTTTAAATCATGAGCTGAGGACATCAGTAACTCAGCCAGAGGTTTGGGGTCTATTGCAGGAGTGGGTGGGCGATGTTCTGTGGCCTGCAATGTGCAGACTAGAATGATCATAATGGTTCCTTCTGATCTTCAAGTCTTATGAGCCTTTGCACCATAAACAGCACTCAAAATATTTTAGATGATTCATTGCTTTAAGGTTACATTTCAGGGAAAACATTTCACCATCTTGGTTGGCGCTTTTTTTTTTTTAATTTGATAGGCTGAGTCTAGGTGCTTGTAGCACAAGAGTTGACAGATAATTATTGACAGATAATGGATGGAAGTTTCTAAAGATACTTGTACAATTGTCAATTCGTCATCAGTGGCAGCAAACAACACAGAATAATTTTTATATCCAAGTGCAGTGAGGCGGTGGGATACCCCACAAACCCACTTAGGGAAGAACCTCCCCTACCACCCCCGTGGGCGGAGCCGCTGGGTCCTGCACCCACCCCTCAGAGGTCACGGTGCAGACCCGGAATTATAAAAGCTCGCCTGCAGAGCTCAGTGGAGGCCCAGCCACCACAGGGGCCAGACATCTGCGACTGGGCTCCCTCTGGGGAGCCAGCGGCTGGCTGTTGCCAGCTGGAGCTCACACCCGGCCAACCGAGCCTGCCCTGCGCCAGCTACCCTGAGGAGGACTGGCCGAGCCTACCCTTTGCCAGCTACCTCGAGGAGCAGCTGAGCCTACCATCGGCTACTTACCCAGAGGAACCGATGGTGTTTGAGACTGCCGGTGACGCTACAACAACTCAGGTACCCTACGAAGGGGAGTGTGGAAGTAGCCCGGGGGAAGCCGACCCAAATCAGGCTGCAACACTGCCAGAGCCAATGTCAGTGTGTTGCGACCAGGATCCCCACTGACAGCAGTGAGTTTCTGCTGCTGCTAGGGCCCCGGGCTGGGATGCAGTGGAGTGGGAGGGCCTGCGTCCCCCCTGCCACCCTGCTCCAGGGTGGCAGACTCCCCCTTCCCCTGGCCTGAGGAGGCCGAAACCTATGATTACTGCTCAGCCCTGCCTGAGGGCCTGAGCTTTCTGACTCAGTGTTTGGTGCCCCACCCTGACCTAGGGCCGGGCTTAAGACTACTATTATTGCTCAGCCCTGCAGAGGGCCTGAGCATTCTGATTCAGCATTTGTTGCCCTGCCCTGACCTAGGGCCACACTACACCAAGGCATTTTTGGAGTACTGACTTTCAACAGAAGGAGAGCCAAGGAATTATTGCTGCTTATATCTAAATAATTACATTTGCAGACTGCCTAAAATTACATCAGGAAACTTTACTTATTAAAAAAATAAAAGGACCCAACCACATGAATTTGTGCGGATACTGGTGTTTGCCACATTACAGTTTCTCAAGAAGTGCAATGTGAATAATGTCCATTTTCATTTGTTTTGGATTAGGAGAACATGATTGGAATGCTGATGGGTAGCTAAGGATCCATCACAGCAAACTTCAGGTTTAATTCACAAATACTATAGTTATATAAACCAAAGTTTCATCTACTCAGGTCAACACAATTTAAGCCAGGCAAATCATCAACCAAGTTTAGTTAAAAATAGACTGAAATAAGTCATTACCAATGTCCAAAAAGAGTGAATAGTTTTGAACTTCTGACTCAGATCCCAGCAAGCTGTAGTTAGAACTCTAGTATGCAGTAAGTATCTTGGGATAAAAAAAAAACAAAACAAAAAACCAACAACCCATGTGGGGATACATTGTAGATGATACTGTTTAAAGGATAACAGAATTAGCCCAAATCATTTTTCTATGAGTAATTCCTTTCCTGACATTAAATGTAATGTAATCATGAAAGCGTATGCTGCACACAGTGCTGTGCTTAGATAAAGTCATGCATTTTGGGAGGCTTCCTGATCTACATACATGATTCCATCTTGGTCACAGAGTTTTAAATTTTGCAGTAGTTGTGTTCCAAAAATAATAATAAGAAAAAAAAAGGTGGATTTATTTAATGCAAAAGTGAAAAAACTCTCGGGAGCCAGGTGAGAGACGGCAGATATTTTATATGTTATTTTGAGTTGTAGCTATACCTGTTTTCAGTGCAGTGAGTTCAGTGCAGCTGAAATCCAAAATGGCTCTCTCGGAGGAGGCTGGCTTTAGAGATGAGCTTAATTACTACAGGGAAAACCCTTTGCTCCGCCATCTGACAGCTCTGATTTGTTCAAGGAGAGTTTTGCCTAAGAATGGAGGGGGCGCTTGCAGTATTTGGCCCTATCGTACCAGTCATTTTAAAACAATTAGCTTTGGAGGAAGATGGAATGAGAGATTAACTGACAACAATTTTCCCTCTCATTTTCAAATACTGTATTTAACATTGCTGTTCATTAGCCAGCTACATATCCAAGACTTGAGGCATTTTAGATTTTTACTCATGCTCTACCACAGAAAAATATACATGAATGCGTGTATATATCCAGACCAGCAGTAGGTCGGTACACTAAACATGAATTAAACTGGACCTTCCACTGGAGCAAATCCATTGATTTCAGTAGAGTTAACTTCTAATCAGATGCAGTTTGTGTAACACACATTCTCCAGAACTGAGGATTAAACTCTGGGATAAGGAATGAAACAGCAATGCTGGTTCTACCTCAGATTTTCAGAAACTTGCTTCCAAAAGCCATAACTTGAGGCTTCTTGCAACCATGCTTAAGGCACCATTTTAAAATTAAGCATGATACTTAAAAATGAAGGTATAAGCTTTCCACCCAGGTTCTTTTTTTTTAGAAATGCAATTTTGTTCCTCCATCCATTGCAGGTCTCTGGCTGTGATGGATTTATCTAATCACCTCCTTGTCATCAAAATATTATGCAATCTACTTCTCATTTTATTATTGTATTTTATATGATATGTTGTCTTACAAAGATATGGGATGTGTAAGAAATTGGTAGACTAACATTTAGTTAATCAAAGCATAATTGTCTGAACACTGAATATTATCCTGAATCCTGACTTAGGTTTCTCTACCACATAAAATCCACAATTCTAAAAAAATTCTGTATTAAACAGATGCACCCAACTTCATATTAGCCATTGCTAAGGCAATTAAAATGATTTCTTCCACAAAGTACATACATAAAAAGTGGTTACAATGCACTAGCAGCTACATTTCTATAACTCATAAAAATGAGGGTTGCTATGCTGTGTTCTTCTCTAACAGCTATGGCCATTTCACGGCTACGAAATAAATCAAAAGAGAGAAACCAACCATAACTAGCACAGAAAACAACGCTTACAAGGATAAGGATTTAAGCACCAGCCCTTTTATTTTACTATCTGGAGCTGAGTACCAGCACGTCACCTGAAAGTTATATTTGGGAAAAAAAAGAAAAAAGTCCTGCTTCCTATTTCATCTGAATAAGAAAAAGATGGTTTAAAGGGTTTAAAAGATAAAAGAGAAGGTTAAAATAGGTGTAATTCAAAAGAGAATGAATAATTTGCAGTTTAGCTCTGGTTAATTAAAACTTCTGATTAGCCAAAGTTGGACCATACACCACCAATATCAAGAAGCACCATGCATTACTTCTCACACAACAGGCTCCTGAAATTATGGATGTTTCTGAGGGCTTGTTTACACTACAAGTTGAGTTGGTATAACTTATGCCACTCAGGGTTGTGAATAAGCCTCCCCCCTGCCCCCGACTGATGCAAGATACATCGACCTAAGCGCCGGTGCAGACAGCACTATGTTGGCAGGAGAGCTTCTCCTGCTAACGTATTTACTGCCACTCAGGGAGGTAGTTTGATTATGCTGATGGAAGAGCTCTCTTGTTAGCAGAGAGCCACCTTATCAGACGTACTACAGTGGTGCATCTGCATCATGCGACTATGCCACTGTAGCACTTCTGGTGTTGACTAGCTTTGAGTGTCTTCAGTTGAACCAAGCCATATTGTATTTTAAAACTAAACAGACAAAGTTTCTGGTCTGATTTTTCACAATCTCAGGAAGGTGGCAACTGTTTCAAAATCAAATACAATAGTTTAATTGTGTATTTCAATACCTATTCCCCTCCCACTTTTGGATTTTGACAAAACAGTTTTGCTGGTTGTTTTTTTTTCAGGTTACCTTTGCGGTTCAGATTTTTTTAGTACATACCTAACCGTAATTTGCCAGAAATAGCATAACATGCCAAAAAAATATTCAAAAAAGAGCACCAAAATCCCCACCTTTTCAAATATCCAGCTTGCAATAAAATTAACTATCCACTGCTGAACAGCACAAACTAAAGAAGAAAAAACACATAGTCTATTCTCTGAATGAGTTATCTCTGCAGTACTCACACCCAGTTTTCTACAACCCAGGACCTGCATGCTGCTTTCTGTGACAAAGCAGGACTGCAGGCTATCAGGCATTTCCCATCCTCCTCTGACCTTGCCACTAGAAATGGGCCAGCACTGGAACATAAGATCCCAACTCCCCCGCCACCCCAAACTGTGATGTATTTTCACTTCAGATCTAAAATCTGACGCTTGGTGCATTTTTGCTTTCTATTTTGAGATCTTGTCCTCAGTAAATGAAACCTAATAGATTTTATGTCAATACACCACATTATAGGATCATTGTGTATCAAGCAATCAAGGCAGGAGATGTTTCCATGGAAACCATCACTGCGTTTTTCTCTATAGCAGTTGTTCTCAACCTATTTCCCATTGTGGGCTACATATACAACTCTCTCTGTGTTATGAAAGTCACAGCCACATTTTATTTATTCATATATATACATAAACACCTGTATGGCCCTGCTCTACAGGTTGCCACACACTCTCGCTGTATTTGTGCAGCATTTGAACATTAAGGAGAATACAAGTTCAGATGACCTGTCAGGCCAGTTGTCTGAGGGAAGCTACCTCATGGGAAAAATGTATGGTGTAACTAACAAGTTGTGTTTTCACAGTTCTGAAAGCAACAGGTTCTGATATTGCCTTTGATATTGTGATGTAGGAGGGTTAGACAGATATTTGTCAGAATAAGGAGCAAGTCTGGTTTACACTATTTAAGGCTTTAAAACCAACCGTGCCATTTTAAAGACAATCTGCCATTTGATGAGCAGTCAGTTACACTTTCTATATATCGGTAAGGGTATATGCCAGTAGCTCCCATTAATTTGATTGATTCCACCTTTTATAATGTTACACTGGAAATGAAATTCACCAGTTATATATTTATGGGTGGATTTATTCTAACCCAGGAAAAGAGGTCCCTTTTTGAGTGTATAGGAAAACTGATTAGCTTTATTACAAAAGAAAAGCCTGGGCTTCTGTTGCTATAAATGTTGTTAAGTTTTGATATACACGTTTTTCATGCTTAATAACTGATTGATATTATTCATCTGTATAATTTGAATCATTGTTATCCTGAAGGGAATTGCTTGATGAGAAATATTTCCCTAGAAGAAAAAAAGAATGTCAACATGTTAAAGTCAGATTTTCTAGGGTTCAGTGCAAAGAGAGAAGGTAGTAAAGGTTTTCTATGCCCATTGCAAAGCACTCTGTACGTCACTGTATTTTCCCAGTGGTGGAAACAAGAATTTAAAGCTTCATGGTGTGCGCTTATTTTTGGTCTGCGGAGAGGTCACTCTAAAGATCTTCCTAGTAAACAAGCTGTCAATAATGATCAATGTGAATGTCAATTCAGCTGTGAAATGGTTTGCACCTTGACTACTACTAGCTACTGAGTGGGAGATTCAGTTCATATGGCTGTTATGGATCTATCTTCTCAACATTAGCACCTGCCCAGACACATTATGGGAAATGTCCTGAGAGCCCATTTTTTTTACCTACTCCTTTCATCTCTCCAAATTCCCCCTTCATCCCTCCCATGTCTTTGTACATTTAAACCAATGACACTTGAATCAGCGTGTTAGCCTGTAGCTGTATCTGTTGTCTCCTATAGGTGATTTAACCAGCTCTGTTAATGCCTAATTTTTATAGTTTGAGTATTTGCCAAAAGAATTGTGAACGCTAACTGGGAATCTGGGCTTACATTGCATAGGTAAAGTCAGATTTTCAGAGCTCTGATATTACAGTGACATACCTGGTGGCCAGCCCAAGTTCCGTTCTATGTAAGCTCTGAAAGTTAAATTTAAGCAGAGGGTGCCTACAGGAACAGACTTTCCCTTCCCTATCTCTATGTACACCCATAAGAGTTATTAAATGTTCAATAGACAAGACTGAACACCCTCGCCATTTGAGGCTTATAGAATTTCTTCCTTTCAAGGAAGAAATAAAAGGGAATGGTAGCTTTTTAGAACCCAGTGAACTGGAGACATCGTTTTAAAGTGACACTATAATGAAAGGTTCTGATGAAAACGTAAGTCAATAACGTATGTAAAAAGGAGTTCTGAAAATAAGCTCTCATTTTAATAAATAAACAACTCCCCATAGGAGAGTGATGGAGGACAACTAAAAATACTCTTAATTAATTCACAGTAAAATTCATTCATTTTATGAAGACACATTTCAATAATCCTGTAAATACAAAAAAATGAATGCAGATGCAGAATGTTTTGGCATCATGTCTTTATTGCCTCTCTGTCATTATGAAGCTAAGCATAGTATTTGCTGCTGCTTTCAGGAGTCTTTCTTACAAAACAAATATTGTTTCATACACAATACATCTGGTGCTGAAGGTAAAAATTCAATGTATAAATCATACCCACCAAGCTAGTTCATTTAAATAAGTAGGCACAGTCACTCAAAATATCCTATCTTTATGCCTGCTAGCAGAAGGAATGCGTACATTTATTTGCCTAAGCAGAAAATAAGTGCAATCTTTTGGGGATGTTGCAAATCAAGAAATCAGAAAATATTCTTTACAACAGTCAGCCAGCTGACTCAGGGAAAAGGGAACATCTTTTAAAGCTGTAAGCACTCTTGCTTGTAAACCATTTTAACAACTGGTGGTGCAGGCATCCAGTAGAACAGAAAGTGCCGCAGCCCAGAGCATAAGGTACTTTTTTTATTTTTAGGAATGGTAAACGCTTAATCCACGTGCCTTCTGGTCAGTCATGCCAATTATTCATGCCTCAGGCTAATCAGGGAGTACATGCTTGAGGGAGCTATCTTGGAAAATTAAAAGTATGGGTCCTGATCTGATACCAGTAAGGATATTCATTAATGCAGCAACAGATGGTTAATCAGCAGACTTAAAATATATCAACTTCATTTAATTAAAAGTCAACATCATTATTATATCATCAACATATCAGTGTCGGACATCGTGCCAATTTTTTTTTTAAATAAAAAAGCTGTTAGATAAGACACCATGAGTTCCCCCCCTCCTCTCCAGACTTTCATGTGCATGCGCACACACATGCACTTACCTGGTAGACACTCTTCCCAAGATGAAATATTTTAACAACCAGGGCTGGATTCTCATAGCCTGACTCCATGGGTGGTCCCATTGAGTCTACTTATAAAAGGTAGGACTATTCAGGGCATCAGAATCTGCCCCTCAGTGATTTGTTATTTGAGGCTGAAGGAAAACCATAAAAGTTAATATGAAACTCCATCTGCCATCAAATACCCTAAGTCCTTTGGAAAATTGGGTGGAAAAAAATAATTTGGTACCCTGAGTGCACGATAAGCTTGATAAGTTTATGGAGGGGATGGTATCATAGGATAGCCTAATTTTGGCAATTAATTTGGCAATTGATCTTTGATTATCAGCAGGTAAATATGCCTAGTGGTCTGTGATGGGATGTTAGATGGGATGGGATGGGATGGGATCTGAGTTACCACAGAGAATTCTTTCCTGGGTGCTGGCTGGTGAGTCTTGCCCACATGCTCAGGATTTAACTGATTGCCATATTTGGGATCAGGAAGGAATTTTCCTCCAGGGCAGATTAGCAGACGCCCTGGAGGTTTTTCACCTTCCTCTGCAGCATGGGGCACGGGTCACTTGCTGGAGGATTCTCTGCAGCTTGAGGTCTTCAAACCACAATTTGAGGACTTCAATAACTCAGACATAGGTTAGGGGTTTGTTATTGAAGTGGATGGGTGAGATTCTGTGGCCTGCATTGTGCAGGAGGTCAGACTAGATGATCATAATGGTCTCTTCTGACCTTAAAATCTATGAGTCTCTGAGTTATCTATCATATTTGATTGTTATAACTGTGTGGAACATTCACTACAAAATGCCAACCCATGCAAAGTTCACCTGGTTTCCAGTCCCATTATAAACTCTAAACTCTGCCCAAGGCTGGTCAAATGTTTCATTAAGGCAACCCAACAAATCCATTCATCTTCTCATGTTTCACAAGTTAAAAATCTCAGAGAGCAGGGACTGCCTCGGTATGGGGTGTAAGCCAGTGCTATGCTTGTAAACTTGGTTGGAGCTCAGAAGCCTCTTTCCTGCAGAGCTCAGGACAGCAGGAGGAGAGGGAGAGAAAGTCTTTCCTGCAGAGACCAGAAACTTTAAAAGAAAAGAAATTGGGGAGACAGCAGGCACAAATGCAGAACAGAATAAATGTTCAGGCTAGTGTTACAATTATTTGCTTAGAGTTGATTAGGATTTACAAACGTTGTTATAGAATGACAGTGCATGAATTTCATGTTTGCATATCAACTTCCCCAGATTTCCTGGAGGATTTGTATTCAGGGCTTTGGTTTGGACCCAGCTCTGTTGCTAACAGCCTAAAAGCACATAGGCACATGAAAAATTTTTTTACAGTGTAAATGCAAATAAAGTAGCAGAGGCCAAGGCAGTATGCATCATCTGGTCTAGGTTAATTTGTCACTGTCCCAAAACCAAGAAAATATATATATATAAAACTTTCATCTGGGAAAAAAAAAGTGTAGTACTAAAGCATGACAAAGAAAGCTCTGAATGTCACTGATCCACAAACAATGTGTAAATAATAGAAGCATCAGTAAACACCATATACAGCTCAGAAGACAGGATATAAACAATTATTTTTGTGTTTCAAGAAAATGCCTAAGGGCTGTTTTTTAAAGCTACAGCAAGGGCAGGCCTGAAGAGAGTTAGTGAAGAATCGGTATGCTGTTTGCTATATGTTCTCCAACACAGAAAAGGAAGCTAAATTCTTGACAATCATATTTACATAATTACCGAGCAGCAGGATAAACCTTCACTAGCCCTCACTGAGGGTTTCACAGCTGCCAGAGTTGCAACCAGCAGAACTGGACAAGAGATCAGACATGAGAACACACCAATCACCCAGAAATCACTACTGGAAATATGCACCCAGTGCCTAAGTTTTGCAGCTACCAGGCATGCCTCATATTTGAATACAGTAGCTAGACTAAGCAGACACAACAAGCCAGTGAATAGGAGCAAAAGAATCACTGCCACAGTAGGAAGACAGGGTGCATGCAATGGCTATGAATAACATTGCATTCACATGTATCTAAGTGTTATGGGGCTGCCAACTGAAGTTATTAACCTGAATTTTAGTCCTATTTAATTTTAAGATTGTTACTTCTCTCCTACTTTTGGAAATATATTCATTTAGAAGAAAGAGAGATTAATAGTAATGGGCAAATTTATCTCAAAAAATATCAAAACAAAATCATATTAGTATCTGAAAATGATCAGCAAAGCTGGGCTGCAGATGAAGTCACAGGTACATTTTCATTAAGCAATATGTACCTTTTATGTATTATTTATCATCTTTAATAACAGGTTTCAGAGTAGCAGCTGTGTTAGTCTGTATCCGCAAAAAGAACAGGAGTACTTGTGGCACCTTAGAGACTAACAAATTTATTTGAGCATAAGCTTTCATGGGCATCCGAAGAAGTGAGTTGTAGCCCACGAAAGCTTATGCTCAAATAAATTTGTTAGTCTCTAAGGTGCCACAAGTACTCCCATCATTAGTAAGTTAACCACTCAGTAAATGTTCATCTCACATTCTGGGTATGAAAAATACATTTTTAAATAACAATAAAACAGTGGCCCAGATAAAGCAGCCCAACCTGCCAGCCACCCCCTTCTCCAAATGTTCAAATGAAAGCACTGGCCCTGCAGCCTATCTGGCGAGTTAACAAATCCATGTGCTACAGACCAATGGTGAGGATGCATGTTCTCAGGTCAAAGGGCCTTTAGGAGAATGTCCTATCCCCTGCTCCCTCCCTTTTATAACAATGGCGCTCCAACAACTATTGTGGCATGGGAGATGAAGAAATACAGTCTCTCCGATAACCCGGTCCTAATCCATTTCATGCTTCACTAGCACAAGTAAGCAAGCAAGCACCAGTAGCTATCGCAGAGAGAGCCACATACATGCAAGGGCAGAATATGGGTTTAAGGGACAGATTATTCTTTTACAACCCAGTTCAACTCTCACTGCAGTCAAATGGGTAAAGAAGTTGTTCCTTGTTTTTTATCTCAAGTAAAATTAAGGACCTGAACACTAAAAAGAAGGGTCTGGGAACACAGCAAGGATCAGAGCAGGGGACAGAATCAGGACCTGAGTGACCTTGTGTAAAATATTTAACCTAAGCTTTCTGTTTTCATCTCCATTAGTCTACTTTTTTTTTTTTTTATCACTCATAGGTGTTGTGGTACTTCAATGTTTGCAAAACACTTAGATGAAAGATGCTATAAAAGTGATGGTATAATTATTACATTCAGATCTGGTCAGAACATAAGTGGTGTTTGTAAAACATATTTTCTGGTTTTAATTGAAAATTTTAAGATGGAAAATTCAAGTCATGCTTAATTATTTATTATTGACCATTTGACCTACTTCTTGGCCATTTGATTTAAACTAACCTGTAGGATCAGCAGAAGTTTGGCTATGCCCTCTCTCAGGTGACAGCAGGCCTCTTCCGAAGTCCACTGATTTCATGGTTTTTGGATCAGACTCTATAACCTGCACTTGATTGGGATGAATCTGATGACTTAACAGGCTATTTTCATAATTTCTATATTCTTGGCTTGACCTAGTGACATACATATCCTGAAGTGTTCTGGGAGCTTCAAATATCACTTATTAAAAATTCATCTTCACTAGAGAGTTGCTTGGATTCTGTTTGGCATTGAAAAGCCATTTGTAATCATCAGGGAATTACCCATCTCTGACAGACGTTCAGCCATTAGAATCACTGAGAGTCAAATTTCAGGGTGAACACTTGCTATCCAAATGAAAACCATTAAATTAATTTCATGTTATGGTTCATCATCATGATGCAACAAAAAGGGTCATAAACCTTCAAAAACTGCCTTTAAAAATGATGATCTCTTCCACTCTAGGAAATCATTACACTATACTATTCCATCTCATCAAATTAATAAAAAGTAACATTTTCCTTAAAACTTGCCTATGCTCAAATGCCAGCATTGCTCATTACTACTGTTCACTCCTGATTTGCTGTTTCAAATAGCAAAGAAAAGTTGAGGCCTCTCCAAAGCGTGAAGCAGCTTTGTGTAATTGTAATATTACCTGGCACTCTGTTTTGTGGTTTACTATATATTCTTCTCCTAATGAATATGCATCACACACTGAAGAGTCACATCAGTTTCATGACTACCCAGACATTATTTAGAACTACTAAGATACAGCCTTAAAAAATCCAAATGTGAATGTGTTATGAATATTTCAAAATTTTACTGGCATGCAGGATAAAAATATAACTGAATAAAAAATCCTTGCAAAATTATATTAATCTACTCATCCAGAGAAAGGAGTAGTTATCAAAGCAAACAATTAGGTTTGTATGTTTTTTTTTCATTATCATCATCAATATCATAAAACGGAGGGAAGAACCAATAGACTTTTGTGCCTTGGCTGGTAAATTTTCATGACAATTTTGCAAATCTAGATTAAATCCATTTAAAAATAAATATTTAGTCAACTAAGACCACATTATTCAGTACCCAGTAACTCAGGTGTGACCAGTTTTAGTGTGAGAAGCATGTCCTCAATAGCACCTGTCATCAGATACAAGTTTCCTGCCTATCTCCACTTTCTTGACTCTTCAACTCTTTTCAAATATCTCCTAAAAACTTGTATAAAACTAAAAAATAAAGAACACCACAAGAGGAAGGAAGAGGAGGGAAGAAAATACAACTATTCCATTTTATTTCAATAGTATTTATCCTCAAAATTTAGCTCAGCATAACGTTTTGAGACATGGCTCTGTTTTTCAGATAGATACTATTAAAATAAAACAAAGCTACACTGTATTTTCTTACAAATATGTGTAAGGGAGAGAAAATGTCTCACACTATTAAAATAACTGAAGAGTATTGGGAACTGTATTTAGAGACAAACTGGCAGGGGAAATTATTCCACACTGCATGATACTTCCAGGATATGTTGTATTACCCAAGCAGCACTTTCTGGTCCACTCATATAATTCCTCAAAGCATCCCTGTCTGGAAGCAGGTCCAGAAATGAGAGGAAAACATATGGTGGCTCTCAACATCTTTAATAGTAGTCCAACCATCCACTCTGCAACCTACATGCTAACCCCTAAAGTACAGTAAAGCCTCATCATCGGCTGGTGTAAATTGGTACAGCAGAACTCCTCTCTATGAATTAATTGGGGATTGAGGATTTCATAAAATTGAAAAATTCCTAACACTGAACATCCCAAAACTACAGTATGTATGGTATGGGTGCTGAATAGCTTTCTTCTTGTCCTTCAAACCACTGCAAAAGAATTTCCAATGCATTGAAGGCATCGCAATACAAAGGGATGTCAGCTTGTTCTTATCAACATCACTTTTGTTATGTGATTTTTTGCCATTGGGAAAAATGATCCATACAAAATGTTGTTCATAAGATTAATACATTCTACAGCATAACACTTGGGAAATTCTAATTTGCTTCAGTCAGAAAAAGTTTGCAGAATTAAAAATATTAAAATAAATCCAATCATTCTCAGTAGTTCCAAGTTTTATCCTGCTCCTAACACAAAAAGTCAGAACATTTCATAGTGCACTCCTTCCTTCCTTTTCAACCCCTCCATGACATGGTGAACGGACGACAACAGCCTGGACAATATGGCTGTGATCAATCAGCATATGGTCAGTCATTTAAGAACAACAGATCTGTTCTTTGTTTGATTACTTAGAAAAAGAAATATACTTGACATTCTGCTTCTGCAGATAATACAGAATACTCTGGTTTTTTTTCTATCATTCAAACACAGAAGAATGATGACTATTTCCCTTCTGTTTAATGAAGCCAAAGAAAGGACAGCATTATCCTATTGTTCACTATTGCATTTACTAATATTTGGCTGACAAGAATTTTGGTCATGATTATTCCCATCTACCCCAAGAGGATAAGCCAACTAAATAAATCACCTGGCATTTAAATTGAGGGCAGACAGATGACAAGTAGACAGGAACATTAATGATTTCCCATAATTTCTTTTGTTCCTTTTTGTACTTTCCAAGATCCTTTGTAGCTAGCCATTAAATCAACAGCTGTGATCAAAGGAAGTAACAGTTTAGCAATTCAAGATCAACTGAACATATAAAAAGCATTTTTCAGGGTGTTGGTCTTATCTGTTAAAAGGGATCATAAAACACTACTTTTTTAAAACAGACACTTCAGGAATCTCTCTCAAAAAGGAGAAGGCTGCCTCACCTCCAGATTTTAAATAACATTGTTTACAAAATAATTCATAATGGACAGATAGTTGTAGCAGTTTCTAGAGATGAGAAATTAAGACACACAGCTTTGATGCCTACCACTTTCCTGCACTGCTAAATAACCTGCAACACTTCATTACTAGATGTCGACTTTCACAGCCTACTCTCTTCATTACTTCCACATTTAACAGGAAAAAATATACATTGTAGGTAGATAAGGTGGGTGAGATAATCTTTTATTGGACCAATCTCTGCTGGTGAGAAACACAAAAGAAGCTGGTCAAATGAAAGATATGACCTCACCCATCTTGTCTCTCTAATATCCTGGGACTGACACAGCTACAACAGCACAGCATACATATGTTATAGGTGTCATGCGGAATCACTTCCTGATGGGTTCCCATGAAGTACAATGTAACATAAAACTACAGGTTATGTGACAGTAACAAAATTACTGAGGAATATACTGGAGACACACACACACGGAGCCAACATCTACATTGGTGTAGCTCCAGAAAGTTCAACATCTGCAAATAATTTGGCCCATCATTTGGCATCAAATTGGCCACAGTTTATGTTAACACAATTAGATCAAACTATACCTACCCCCAGATGAAGAAGCCCTTGATAAAACCTACCCACACCAGTGTGCAGTGGCGAGTCACAATCGCAGGAGCAGCCCCACTGATTTTCCGTCAACACAGCAACTTCAGGAACTGGCTACTCATGCCCTTGCAAGAGTCCAGCATGATGCTGCACATGGAGATTATTCTGCAGGCACACCACCATTCATTATCCTTTGAACCCATTAGCCTTATCCTTTGGATGCTGGCATATGGCAGTGGGAAGCAGGACCATATGTTGCAGCTGCTCCTTATTATTATGTATCAGAGGAGTAGCTGTGTTAGTCTGGATCTGTAAAAAGTGACAGAGAGGCCTGTGGCACCTTATAGACTAAAAGAAGTATGCGTCTGACGAAGTGGGTATTCACCCACGAAAGCTTATGATCCAATACTAGAGGCGGGCTGCAAGCACCAGCTCAGCAAGCAGGTGCTTGGGTGGCCAAGGGGAAGGGGCGGCATGTCGGGCTCTTTGGCGGCAGGTCCCTCCGTCCCTCTCGGAGGGAAGGACCTGCCGCCGAATTACCACCAAAAAAGAAAGCAGCATGGTGGAGCTGCCACTGATTGCAGCTTTTCTTTTTCCCCTTCGCCGCTTGGGGAGGCAAAAACCCTGGAGCCAGCCCTGCTAATACTTCTGTTAGTCTATAAGGTGCCACCGGACTATTTGTCGCTTCTTCTTATTACGATTGACTGACAAGGGCTGCATGCATCAAGAGTCAGTTAGCCTAGATTTACACACTAACTAGGGAGAGAGAACAGCCATGCTCCAACCATGGACAAACATGTCTGAACCTCTGTCTGAGAGATGCGCACCATGAAGGTAGAATAATTCAGGATAATTTGTTCCAATATGCACAGGGGGCAAGTATTGGCTGCATCTTCCTCCTCCTGATACCAAGCCCCACAGTGCCCAACCCAGGTGTCATACCTGCAAAGTGGGCTCTATTGGTCTGGGAGAACGAAAGTGAGGCAGTGCTCCACTCAGCAGATCCACCTTATGGAAGTGAAGGAGATGTTCTGGCCCCTTTTTGTAATATCCACCCATTGTGTGTCCTGAACCACCTACACACTGTATCCATGTTTTTTTTATTCTCCTGAATTCACAATAAACAGAACATGTTAAAATAGGAAATCCAGTATCTACCTAGGGTAACAGCTGTTTTAGACTGTACCACGGGGATGACTATAATGAAAGACCTATGGTCTATCTAAGCTTGTAACATGGCTCTGGTGGTGGCCAATACCTAATTCTTCAAATGAAAGTGAAACTCTTATTATGCATCTAGCTGACTGTGCAAAGTTATACATGTGGGACCACTTTTTGACCCAGTTTGTGTCCCCAGTAGTATAATATTTCATTATCCCATCATTGTCTTAGCTTGCATATTTTATATATACTAGTCATAAGCTGATCCAGCTCTTTTTAAAATACAGCCACATTATTTGCCTTGATGAGCCAAATGTTTAAGATGGGGACCATTCCAAAATGTTTACATATTCATAAACTCTGTAGTTTACCAGCCACAAGTCCCTGTTCCATTTGGCTAATATAAGCTAAGCAGTTTGGTTTGTTTTATGACAACACTGTCTTGTCTGCCCTTTAACTTCCCCCTCCCCCCACACACAGTCTTTAACACAAAGAAACAAAAATGAGAAAGTGAAAACAGACAATTCCTAGGTGTTCCTTCAAATGGTAGATCTCTTTGCTATCACAAATGCTGAATGGGCCCAAAAGCACAAGGCAATGTGTGTGTTTGTTTACCCTATTTAATAAGTGATAGGTTATGAAAATGAACCAGGCTGTACAAAGAATCTATCCTTAGGAAAAAGACTCCACTGACTCCACTTGATCTACATACCTCTGGAAGGATCAAGTGAGATTATCAATAAAATTAAAACCAAGCAGTATTTCTGAAGGTGCATGACAAACTGTTTTAAAGGGAGACTACACAATATGTTACATTTTCAGAAGTTATGCACCTGAGCTCCCAGCCCAAAACTGGCTATTGCGTGCCTAACTGGTACACATTTATACGCATTTAAAGGTTTCCCAGAGGTGGCAGCTGAGGACATAAATTCACATCCCTGTCTACATGACAGCACAGAAATAAGGGGATAGATCTGAAAGTACATCGTTCTACACATGTAACTATGCAATGTTATTAGGTGCGTATATAACACAAACAGACTTCGGTCGTCAGCGGATAGGATCGAATCGGGGACCTCTAAAGCTTAGTGCACGAGTCTCTTCTGCATGAGCTAAAAGCCAAATGCTGTTCGCTAAAGCTGTAAAGCAGACTCATTTTATTTCTCTCTCTAAATGGTCTCGGTGTCACTTGAGGGGACAGAACACCACACCAAGGAGGTGTGTGGGTTACACGTACATTTAGTTTCTGTAAGACTGATCCCCAGGGATAGAGACCCACATTTCCCATTGAAGTCAATAGGTGGTGTTGGTGCAGACCCTAGATTTACATGGGTAAGTAAATATGATTTATGATGCAACTCCCTTGGCACCTGCAACTCCTGTCTAGTTCCACTAGAGAGGTACATGTTCAGCACTTCTGAAAAAAGTCAGACCACCCTGTTTCCAATGATTTGCTCTACATTTTCCTGCAAATTAAACCAGAGTGGGATATATTTATAAACAAATACAATTAGATTCTGAAATAATTGTCAATTTTTCCAACCCATTTCTTTTGTATATTAAAACTTCAATGTTAAAACTTCAATGGCACAGCATCATAAAACTAACTGCTACAACAAAACATCAAAATACATTGAACACAAATAAAAAGTAAAAAAAATGAAATGTAGCAAAAATAAAGACAGAACAATGGAAAGTAAATATTTTAAAAATGTTGGTTCTGTTCCTGCATTACTACTCAAGAAAAAGAACCAATGATTTATCTGGCTCTGATCCTCTGTTAAATACTGCAGGTAAGAAACAACATTCCTAGAGAAAAAGATTGAAATTTGGTCTACATTCCACAATCCATGTAAATATGAAGAGGTGCTCAACTGGCCTGTATAGAGTTCAGAGATCTCATAAAACTAATGTGTAGCTTTATAATCTGTGCTGAGCAGGAGGCAGTGTGTAGATGCACCACCCCAGCAGCAGACCAGGGAGCCAACTGTGACTCAGTCATACTTCCTTCCTTGCTCACAATTTGCTCTCGGGGAAGAGTAAGTTGCTTCACACCTTCTCACAGAGCAGCTTGCTGCCCATATGGCCAGCTACCATAGCCAAAGAGCAGAGGGTGAGGGAATAGAACAGCAAGGCTCCTCCAGTCTTTCTTTGCCCATTGTTTGCAGAGGTGGGGACATATCAGGAGAATAGCCACTAGCCTCTCTGTGGCCAAACACAATCTGAGCGGAGTAAGGGAAGGTAATAACAAAATGTTTTTTAAGTACATCAGAAGCAGGCAGCCTGGTAAACAGCCAGTGGGGTCCCTGGACGATCAAGATACAAAAGGAGCGCTTAAAGACGATGAAGTCATTGCAAAGAAACTAAAGGAATTATTTGCTTCAGTCTTCACATCTGAGGATGTTAGAGAGATTCCCAAACCTGAGCCGTCCTTTGTAGGTGACAAATCTGAGGAACTGTCACAGGTTGAAGTGTCACTAGAGGAGGTTTTGGAATTAATTAATTGATAAACTTAACAGTAACAAGTCACCAGGAGCAGATGGCATTCACCCAAGAGTTGTAAAAGAACAAATGTGAAATTGCAAAACTATTAACTATGGTTTGTAACCTGTCCTTTAAATCAGATTCTGTAGCCAATAACTGGAAGATAGCTAATGTAACATCAATATTTTAAAAGGGCTCTAAAGGTGATCCAGGCAATTACAGACCAATAAGTCTAACGTCAGTACCAGGCAAATGAGTTGAAACAATTGTAAAAAATAAAATTGTCAGACACATAAAAGAACATAATTTGTTGGGCAAAAGTGAACATGGTTTCTGTAAAGGGAAATCATGTTTTACTAATCTATTAGAGTTCTTTGAAGGGGTCAACAAACATGTGGACAAGGGGGATCCAGTGTATATAGTGTACTTAGATTTCCAAAAAGCCTTTGACACGGTCTCTCACCAAAGGCTTTTACGTAAATTAAGTTGTCATGAGATAAGAGGGAAGATCCTTTCACGGATTGAGAACTGGTTAAAAGACAGGGAACAAAGGGTAGGAATAAATGGTAAATTTTCAGAATGGAGAGGGGTAACTAGTGGTGTTCTCCAAGGGTCAGTCCTAGGACCAATCATATTCAACTTATTCATAAATGACCTGGAGAAAGGGGTAAACAGTAAGGTGGCAAAGTTTGCAGATGATACTAAACTGTTCATGATATTTAAGACCAAAGCAGACTGTGAAGAACATCAAAAAGATCTCACAAAATTAAGTGATTGGGCAACAAAATGGCAAATGAAATTTAATGTGGATAAATGTAAAGTAATGCACATTGGAAAAAATAACCCCAACTATATATACACACAATATGATGGGGGCTAATTTAGTTACAACTAATCAGGAAAGAGATCTTGGCATTAGAAAAAGTTCAGGAAAGGGCAACTAAAATGATTAAGGGTTTGGAGAGGGTCCTATATGAGGAGAGATTAAAGAGGCTAGGACTTTTCAGCTTGGAAAAGAGGAGACTAAGGGAGGATATGATAGAGGTATATAAAATCATTAGTGGTGTGGAGAATGTGAATAAGGAAACGTTATTTACTTGTTCCCATAATACAAGAACTAGAGGCCCCCAAATAAAATTAATGGGTGGCAGGTTTAAAACAAATAAAAGGAAGTTCTTCTTCACACAGCGCACAGTCAACCTGTGGAACTCCTTGCCTGGGGAGGTTGTAAAGGCGAGGACTATAACAGGATTTAAAAGAGAACTAAATAAATCCATAGAGGTTAAGTCCATTAATGGCTATTAGCCAGGACAGGTAAGGAATGGTGTCCCTACCCTCTGTTTCTCAGAGAGTGGAGATGGATGGCAGGAGAGAGATCACTTGATCATTACCTGTTAGGTTCACTCCCTCTGGGACACCTGGCATTGGCCACTGTTGGTAGACAGGATACTGGGCTGGATGACCTTTGGTCTGACCCAGTACAGCCGTTCTTATGGCTTTACTCTCCTGTGTGACTGAGTAAGGTCTGTGACAGCCTAGTCTATAGGTTTTAGTGTATGCAGTGTCTCTCTCACCAATAAAAGTTGATCCAATCTTACCAATCTTATCTCTACAGGAAAATGAGAGAGAACAGAAAGATTCAAATCTATAAACAGAGGATGATAGAAAAGAAAAGGATTTGTTTGTTTTTAACTTTCTCATGCTAGGAAATATTTTAGTGGTGGTATGTCTAGCAACCCATAATTAATGTCTCAGAAATTCAAAGGGAATTTGGAGAAAATGTTAATATTTTTGAGATCATCACCAGTAATCATCACCTTTTGCTTGTAACTACTTTAGATTTCTTTCATGAATGTGTTTGAATGAAGGGGGAAAGGAATTGCAGGCAACACAAAAACAACTGCGGTCACATAAAAAAAGCATACCTTTCCAAGAATTTTCTGAACATCTTATTTTGCATACAAAAGTGCTCAGACAGGCAAGCAACTAGAAAAATAACCATTTACAGTACATGTGCAATGTACTATTATTCTAGGTGTTAAAATAGGAATACCTTAATATGAGTAATTAAATGTATAGACATGGAGCTGTAGATTTCACTAAACAATACTTAAATACTCACTGTCCTTAACGTGTATTATCTGAAGCCTATTGCTGCTTGTTTATTCTCCCTGGAAGAAAGGAGTTGGGATCATATCCTAATCTTAGTCACTCTAGTGCAAACCCAGCATAAAACCACAGCCATCAATGAAATCTCTTTCGATTTATACGAGTATATCAATCAGTGGCCTTTCAAGCAACCAATAGCCTTTCATCTCTATAGGCTCATTTTAAGAACACATAATCTATCTTGCAATTGAATACTTAATAGAACAAGAAATTAAAGACAACACTCTTAAGATTTCCTAGTGCCGTTTTCCTAAGTGGCATACAGTTAGTTTCTATGTCCATTTTTAACAGAATATCCCTGAACAAACATTGTACATACAACTAAACAACATCATGGCCAAGTTTTTCATAAGTTAGCTATCAGGAACTGTATCCCCCCAATGATGTCACAGCTAACCTGGTGGCTGAACTTTGTGACTTTGTCCTCACCCACAACTATTTCACATTTGAGGAAAATATATACCTTCAAGTCAGTGGCACTGCTGTGGGTACCCGCAAGGCCCTACAGTATGCCAACATTTTTATGGCTGACTTAGAACAACGCTTCCTTAGCTCTCATCCCCTAATTCCCCTACTCTACTTGCGCTACTTTGATGACATCTTCATCATCTGGACCCACGGAAAAGAAGCCCTTGAGGAATTCCACCATGATTTCAACAATTTCCATCCCTCCATCAACCTCAGCCTAGACCAATCCACACAAGCGGTTCATTTCCTGGACACTACTGTGCTACTAAGCGATGGTCACATAAACACTACCCTATACTGGAAACCTGTTGATCGCTACACTTACCTACATGCCTCCAGCTTCCATCCAGGGCACACCACAAGATCCATTGTCTACAGTCAAGCTCTAAGATACAACCACATTTGCTCCAATCCCTCAGTCAGAGACAAGCACCTACAAGATCTCTATCAAGCATTCTTAAAACTACAATATCCACCAGCTGAAGTGAAAAAACAGATTGACAGAGCCAGAAGAGTACCCAGAAGTCACCTACTACACAACAGGCCCAATAAAGAAAATAACAGAGCACAACTAGCCATCACCTTCAGCCCCCAACTAAAAGCTCTCCAGCATGTCATCAAAGATCCACAACCTATCCTGAAAGATGATCCCTCACTCTCACAGATCTTGGGAGACAGACCTGTCCTCGCTTACTGACAGCCCCCCAACCTGAAGCAAATACTTACCAGCAACCACACAACAAAAACACTAACCCAGGAACCTATCCTTGCAACAAAGCCCGATGCCAACTCTGTCCACATATCTTCTCAAGTGACATCATCTTAGGACCTAATCACATCAGCCATGCCTTCAGGGGCTCGTTCACCTGCACATCTACCAATGTGATAGATGCCATCATGTGCCAGCAATGCCCCTCTGCCATGTATACTAGCCAAACCAGACAGTCTCTATGCAAAAAAATAAATGGACACAAATCTGACATCAGGAAACATAACATTCAAAAATCAGTAGGAGAACACTTCAACCTCTCTGGCCACTCAGTAACAGATGTAATGGTGGCAGTTTTATAACAGAAGTTTCAAAAACAGACTTCAACGAGAAACTGCTGAACTTAAATTAATATGCAAATTAGATACTATCAATTTAGGCTTGAATAGAGACTGGGAATGCCTGAGGCATTACACATATTGAATCTATTTCCCCATGTTAAGTATTCTCACCCCTCTTGTCAAAATGTTTGTAATGGGCTATCTTGATGATCACTACAAAAGTTCTGTCTCTTAATTAATTAGCCTCTTAGAGTTGGCAGGACAACTCCCACCTTTTCATGTTCTCTGTATATGTATATATATATATCTCCTCAGTACATGTTCCATTCTATGCATCTGATGAAGTGGGCTATAACCTATGAAAGCTTATGCTCAAATAAATTTGTTAGCCTCTAAGGTGCCACAAGTACTCCTGTTCTTTTTGCCTAAAGTTAGGCTCCTAAGTCTGTATTTAGGAGTATAAGTAAGTGGCTTGATTGTCAAATTGTCAATCCCCAGCAGCTCCCATTGCTCTCAGTGGGAACTGAGCAAATTTGACACTTAGGTACATAACATATAGTCTGAGGAGCCTAATTTTAGGCCCTCTTTTTTAAAAATCTTGGCCTATGATTATTTTATACTTGTTTAGTCACAGTGGGTCCATTTTAGAGTTTCATCTGTTAGTATCTGCAGTAGCTCAAGTCTGACAAATAGCAAAGACAGAAATAAAACCTCAGCACTCAGCTTCAAAGAAATGAAGCGTGAACTGCTCCTTTTAGATCACAGAAATTCAACATTAACTACAGCTGCAATACTGTCACTTTAGACAATTCAGGCAGGATTGTTCACAAAGCAGTGTGAGCAGTTTTATTTTACTTATTGAAATATTGAGAGTGTGGCTGTACCATGAGGGGAGAGGATTAGTTTATGTGAAACTATAAGGTTGCTGTCATTTTTCTTTATTTTGCCAATCAAATAAAAACAGACGAAGCAGATATTTGTGGCCACAAGATAATGGCTACTGATCTTACCATTAGCAGTGACTCCCATCTTGCACCCTGCCACTTAAATGGAAAGACAGTGAAGTTTTCTTAAATGACCCTCACCAGGGGGCGGAAATAAGGCAGTACGGGCCGGTACGGCGTACCGGTAAAAAGTAGCTGCCTGTACCGGCCCATACCACTGACTTTAAAGCACTGCTGCTCCATCCCCCCACCCCCACATTGGTGGCCCTGCTGGATCCCTACTGGCAGGGCTGCCGACAGGGGGTGCAAAAGAGGCAGTGATGTTAAAGCGCTGCTGCAGCATGGCTTTAAGCAGGGTCCTTTAAAGCAGTGCCGATGGTTCAGGGGGAGGGGGGTAAAAGGAGCACCTTCCCTGGTGCCGGTGATTTTAAAGGGCCCGGGGCTCTTTAAAATAACCACTTGCAACACAGGCAGGCTGGCTGGGGGATGCTGACCCCCCTAGCCCTGCCCCTTCTGCCTGAGGCCCCACTCCTTTGGGGAGGGAAGCTGCCCCCTCCACTGTACCAGTAAGAGAAAAATTTTACTTTCACCATTGACCCTCATCCAACTAGGGAACAGCAAAACTTAGTAGACTTGTAGCTGTGATCTTTAATTAAATGCGAAACAACTTAACTACAGTAGAAAAAACAGAAATTAATTTAAAGTCGTTGTTAGACATGTCTTACTGGATTTATGAGTTTACTATTTTATTCTTGTTTTGATGCACACCTCTTGTTCTGATTATCGAAGAGAATTGCCATACATAAATCAGATGCACTCCCCAGTCTTAACAGGTTTTTGACAAAGGAGAGACTGAGAGGATCTCTAAGATAACAAATATTCAAGTGTCAAGGTCTTGGGGCAGAAGTTGAGGCTCAAGGCTCAGCGTCAGATTGCTGGGCTGAGCTCAGCATCAGATTGCTGGGCTGAGGTCAGTATCAGAGTCAGGATTGGTGTCGGGGTTCCAGATCGAAGTCAGAGCCAAAATCGATGCTGGGAGTTTGGGAGCAGAGAAGCAGAGTCATTTGTAGCAGTTCACTGGGGATTGGCATTGTTGCCTGCACACTTCCCAGTATGCCCCACGGGCTTATATTGGACCAAGGAGCCTCCAAGGAGATTGTCAGTCAGGTCTCTCAGGCCGGACTTCCAACAATGTATGTCTGCTGCTGTTCGCGGGTCACAGGAAGTAGCTACCAAGTGGTGATAAGGAGGTGTCCATTGCCTGGTTGTTCTGCTGACCCAATCCCCACATCAATTTTTCCTTTGCACTATAGAGCCTGCACCAGCACAGCCCAAAGGATTTACGATGCCCTCAGGGAAGGGAGTATGGCCAGACAATTAAGTAGTGCACTGGTTGAGTGCCTCTTTACAGTGTTTACCACGAGGAGCTGGAATTAAAGAATTAAAGCTGCTGCTCTTCTCAAAGAGGAATCCTGAGGGAGGGCAGGCAGTATTTCCACTATTTGCTCTCCCGCAATGTTTATCTCCCCTAGGGAACTGATCAGCTTCACTGATGCTGGAAGGTGCAATTTATATTTCTTCAGTGAATTTTGTCTTCTTATTGTAAATGGAACATGTATGCTTTAGGTTCTTTTGCATACAGCTGTACGTTAAAGCAGCAAAGAGTCCTGTGGCACCTTATAGACTAACAGACGTTTTGGAGCATGAGCTTTCGTGGGTGAATACCCACTTCGTCAGATGCATGTAGTGGAAATTTCCAGGGGCAGGTATATATATGCAGGCAAGTTAGAGATAATGAGGTAGTTCAATCAGGAAGGATGAGGCCCTGTTCTAGCAGTTGAGGTGTGAAAACCAAGGGAGGAGAAACTGGTTCTGTAATTGGCAAGCCATTCACAGTCTTTGTTTAATCCTGAGCTGATGGTGTCAAATTTGCAGATGAACTGAAGCTCAGCAGTTTCTCTTTGAAGTCTGGTCCTGAAGTTTTTTTGCTGCAGGATGGCCACCTTAAGGTCTGCTATATTGTGGCCAGGGAGGTTGAAGTGTTCTCCTACAGGTTTTTGTATATTGCCATTCCTAATATCTGATTTGAGTCCGTTTATCCTTTTCCGTAGCCACTGTCCAGTTTGGCCGATGTACATAGTAGAGGGGCATTGCTGGCATATGATGGTGTATATTACATTGGTGGACGTGCAGGTGAATGAACCAGTGATGGTGTGGCTGATCTGGTTAGGTCCTGTGATGGTGTCGCTGGTGTAGATATGTGGGCAGAGTTGGCATCGAGGTTTGTTGCATGGATTGGTTCCTGAGCTAGAGTTACTATGGTGCGGTGTGCAGTTACTGGTGAGAATATGTTTCAGGTTGGCAGGTTGCCTGTGGGCAAGGACTGGCCTGCCACCCAAGGCCTGTGAAAGTGTGGGATCATTGTCCAGGATGGGTTGTAGGTCCCTGATGATGCATTGGAGGGGTTTTAGCTGAGGACTGTATGTGATGGCCAGTGGAGTCCTGTTGGTTTCTTTCTTGCAAGAGAAACCCAAGAAACAAATAAACCAACACAAATCAGATATTAGGAATGGTAATATAAAAAAACCTGTAGGAGAACACTTCAACCTCCCTGGCCACACTATAGCAGACCTTAAGGTGGCCATCCTGCAGCAAAAAAACTTCAGGACCAGACTTCAAAGAGAAACTGCTGAGCTTCAGTTCATCTGCAAATTTGACACCATCAGCTCAGGATTAAACAAAGACTGTGAATGGCTTGCTAAATACAGAACCAGTATCTCCTTCCTTGGTTTTCACACCTCAACTGCTAGAACAGGGCCTCATCCTCCCTGATTGAACTACCTCATTATCTCTAACTTGCCTGCATATATATATCTGCCCCTGGAAATTTCCACTACATGCATCTGACGAAGTGGGTATTCACCCACAAAAGCTCATGCTCCAAAACGTCTGTTAGTCTATAAGGTGCCACAGGACTCTTTGCTGCTTTTACAGATCCAGACTAACACGGCTTCCCCTCTGATACTGTACGTTAAAGTTTATCTACTATGTGATAAAGATTTAAATCCAATAATACTCCACTATAGACCTTTATAACATACTGAAACCAATATAATCACAAAATACATCACTGAGACATCACCCAATGTATGAACAAAATAATCTCCTTGGAGTATTAACTCTTTGGAGCAGAGACTCTATTTTCGTGTATATTTCCCTAGTGTTTGGTGCAACAGCACAGACCCAGACACAGTAAAATGAGGAATTCATGCACCATAAGTAATTTGAGTTTTTAAATAATAATCCTAAAGAGGCTTAATTGTTTCAGTGGGTGCCCTTATAAATGGATGTTTACCACTATCAGTAGTTAAATGGTCTGCAGTATCTGAGGTATTTTCACACTCTAAGGACAGGGAATAGTAAATGCCATGCTGCAAAAAAAATCTTTTTAAATATTAGCAGCTAAACAAAGTTTCTGGACATGATTTTAATTCCTTGAAGCTCAGACAAACCATTATTCTGATCAAACAATATGCTTGTTTTAAAATCACTGATAAGTTTTTACTAAAGTAAAATCTAAAAAATAATCTCTAAAACCAATTCTATCATTGCTATTTAATGTGAGTGGCTTGAGGCCTCTTTGTTCATCGTTCTCATGCCAAATGGTGCCTTTTCTAATGTCTTAGCTATTGTTCTTCTCTTCTTGTTTGTCTGACAGCTCATCAAGGAAAAAAAAAGTCAAGGTTCTCTTTGTTCTTCTGTGTTATCAAATATTTTCAAAACATGTATTATGAAACAATACCAGGAGTCCAAACAAAAACTTTGTGCTGTATTACTATATCTGCAAAGGAACCTCATTAAAATGACAAAGAGCATAAGAACAGGTCTTCAAAAGAGCATCAGGAAATTCTAAATATACACATGCTTACTTTAAAAATCTCGCAGTTGCACAACTGTAGACGTCCCACAAATACTGCTGGATCTAAGGAATGTCAAAGACGACAATGTGAAAGCAAAGAGAGATCTCTGAAAAGTGAGGGGGTAAGAGCTAGAGCAAGACTGGAGTTTGAAGAAACAAGACAAACACTACAGAGTAATTTTTAATGAGTAACAGCAAGAAGCTGCTCTCTTGGAGAAGAGATAAAGGCACTTGTTGCTGCCATAAGAGTTAGGCATATTGAGCCCAGATTTAATTTTGATTACACTGCACTGAATTAAAGAGGATGCAAAATGTCCTGTGCAAAAGGAGATGACAGTTATGTTATTGTTGTTGGTTGGGTTTGGGGCAGTGGTTCTGCTATTGAATAAGATTCTATAGTGTCAAGGCACATGCTATGGTTGGGCACTTATGATTTTCACTAAATAAAAAGTCACATATTTAATGCTTTCCTGGTGAAATGTGTTAGTAATAAGGGCACATGTGTTTACGTTAAAAGAAACTCCCAAAGTTGAAAGTCGATAACGGATATATTTTTGATGGTTTTGTTTGAAGGCTTTTTCCACAATTTCTTCATTTAAAATCACTTTACCTCCTCAGCCCATTTGAAATCTAAGCTGTTACTCTCATCATGAAATTCCCCTCTACACAAACCATCTACCACAATAGGAACTACCCTCAGCCATGTATCTTCCAAGTCTTAGTCCACCAACTCATTACCTATACCCATAAAATTTTAGACCAGACAGTCTGTATCCTACTCTAGCTGTGGGAAAATATAAAAAAAGACTATCCCTGCAGAAGAAGTGCCATGCCTGTAGGCCAAGTTTCGAACATTGTAACCTTAGCTATCACCTTAAAAAAGGTAAGGATAAAGAGAAGCAGGACCCAAAATGACTTTAACTGCCATACAACTTCATCATGAATGTTTAAGCAAATCTTTATGATGTAATTGATCAACTTCACTTCAAACTCTCACCACTGGCTTTTTAGTCATTTGCCCTCTCACTTCATTTGTGTCAGATCTGTAAACCAAAGTGATCTGTATGTGTGAAGACAATGAGGACAAGTTGAGTTTGTCTACATTACAAGAAATTATGTGTGAACGCAATTGGAAAAAGTCAGCTTGGCTGACAAGACCCTTAGCATGAAACCAGACAAGTTTCTTCTCGTTACAGTGGCTTGAGAGGAAAAGTTTGCACAGCACTCTAGAAAGTTTATTTTGCTTAGTGAAAGCCAAGTCACTCCTTTACCCCATTCTGGCTAAGTCAAAGTCTTGTCCGACATCTTGCTTAATTTTGTTCAAGGAAGTTCTGCACCACCTCGTTTATATTTGGAAAGCCATATGTCAAGGATCCAAGTCTCAATCTCACCACTCAGTAAACCAAGTTTGCTTCTGTCAGAAGTTTTTATCTCATGCTTAGGACTGGAAGTATGGCAAAAGCATATTGTTACCTATTATCTGCAAATGTTTTAATTTTTTTTTTTAAATAGCCTCTAGTTCAAAATGAAAAAATCCATCTTCTTAGTGGAAAAACAGCAGCTCTTTATTCATGAAAGGCTGTACCATCAGTCATTTAAAAGTTAAGCTCAGCTGGTGAAGCCAACGAAGTTATGCTGATTTACACCAACTGAGGATATGACCCTATTGCAGGAGTAGGGAACCTATGGCACGTGTGCCAAAGGCGACACACAAGCTGATTTACAGCAGCACTCACACTGCCCGGGTCCTGGGCACCAGTCCGGAGGGCTCTGCATTTTAATTTAATTTTAAATGAAGCTTCTTAAACATTTTTAAAACCTTATTTACTTTACATACAATAATAATTTAGTTATATATTATAGACTTATAGAAAGAGACCTTCTAAAAAAACTTTAAAATGTATTACTGGCACAACAAGCCTTAAATTAGAGTGAATAAATGAAGACTTGGCACACCACTTCTGAAAGGTTGCCAATCCCTGCCCTATAGTTTCAGATCGATAAATGTATACACACATATCCCTTAAAATATAAACATTCTATATCCCACAAGCTCCACTGAGGTAATAATAATATTCCTATTTTACATTTATGTAATGGATGAACATCAAAATATTTGGTTCATAAAATACCCAAACATTTGGATGCTTATTATGAAACTTAACCAGAGTATTTAGCCTTCCTGAGTGGGCCTAATTGACATAGGAATCTCATGAAAATACTTTTTTGGGGTGGTGGTGTGGGGGGGCGGAAGACATTACTGTTATTTCATCTTTCCAATTAGATCAGAAAGAACTCACATAAAAGCTTCTTTTGCACTATTTTGACACTTCTGTTTTACCCCTGGTTGGTATTAGGAAGGACTAGACTAACCAAAAAAAGAGTTAGCCAAACCTTAGACTTTTAACAAGTTCTGTTTAGGTTAGTTCAAGTCAGGTTCTATTGTTTCCCCCTCAATGGATCCACTCCCTCTAAATAGTCAAATAATGGCAAAATTTTTAGTTTGTCTTGCAAATCTATAAAGAACATCTATCAATCCTGGTAAAACATATGCTAACTTTACTTTGAAAACCAATGACAATGTTTTACTTGCTCTGCCAAGTAGATTTACCAAGGCTATCTCCTAAACATCTTCCTCAGGTAAAACTACCATTATATACATTTATTTCAAACAGGAGATTTACCCAAATCAGCTGAATGTGAAGTGTAGGATTAGTGACTTAGTATTTCAGTTACATGCCACAACACAAACTATTTCTGCCTCTCTTGATTTCCAAGCTCTTGTGGGATTAGTTGTCATCAGTGTTTCTGTAAGTGTATGTGTTCTACGTATATGTAAAAGTGGAGGAGCTGAATGTTTCATTTACTACAAAATGTATTACCTCTGTTCACCCACATGAGATTACATACATTATCCTGCTGGGCAAAATACTATAAATGTTACACAATGACGCAGCGTACCAGAATACAGACTACACTAGAATTTAATGCCTTTCCAGAGATTCCAGAAGATAAAACAAAAACCAACATTGTTGAAAGTACTCAAGCTCACTTTGGTTTACATAATTCTCCCCTTCCCATAGTCATCAGTCCTGTTTTTTTTTGTTTCAACTTTATTTTGATTGAACTTTCATCTAATATATAAAACAATCCCTTTGTGGATGACAGTGTATATTTGAAAAAAGCAGATGAAAATTAAGGTAAGATATAATCAGCTCCCTGAAGCAGTTTGAATGGTAAGTCAGTGCAGTTTATTCTCATTTATTCTCCCTTGTCTACAGGGTGTGCTAGGCTGTACCAGGGGGATGTAAATGCTAGTATGCACCAACTGGTCACACACTAACCAGCTCATACAGACCCTGATGTCAAGCAGTCAAGGTTCCCTAGTGCATGTCAATGTAGTGCCATTTCAAACTAGGGTTGCCAAGTCTCTAATGGCAGAAAACCAAACTCCCTTTACCCACCCCCCCTTGTCTGAAGACCTGACCCCCACTCACTCCACCCTCACTGTCCCCCACTCTCACTCACTAGCTCATTTTCACCTGGCTGGGCCAGGGTTTGGGGTGTAGGCTCTGGGGTGGGGCTGGGGATGAAGTGTTTGAGTGCAGGAGATGGCTCAGGGTTGGGGCAAGCATTGGGGGTGTGCGCTCCAGCTGGGGGTGCAGGCTCCAGGGTGGGCCCAGAAATGAGGGGTTCAGGATGCGTAAGAGGGCTCCGGTAGTGGGCAGGGGGTTGGAGGCAGGTGCTGGCTTCAAGAGGGAGTTGGGTTCTAAGCTGGGGCAGGGATACAGGAGGAAGTGCAGGCTCTGGGAGGGAGTTTGAGTGCAGAAGGAGACTCAGAGCTGGGGCAGGGGGTTGAGGTGTGGGAGGGGGTGCAGTCTCTAGGTGGCACTTACCTCAGATGAGTTTTGGGAAGTGGCCAGAATGTTCCTCTGGTTCCTAGGTGCATGGGCTGCCATGGGAGCTCTGTGTACTGCCCTCGCACCTCCAGCCACATGGAGCCAGGTAGGGAGCCTGCCAGCCCCACATCAACCAGACTTTCAGTGGCCCAGTCAGCAGTGCTGAGCAGATTTGCCAGGGTTCCTTTTTGATTGGACATTCTGGTTGAAAACTGGACACATGGCAACCCTATTTCAAACAGATCTACATTAACATGCACTAGGGAACTTTAAATGCATGCCCAGCAGGGTCCACACAGGCCAGCTAGTTTGTGACAGGCTAGCAGGCACTAGAATATACATCTCTCTAGCGTCGACTAACTCAGCATGTAGACAAGCCTAAAGTCAGTTTAAGCCTGAATACACCACTACAATATAATGCCACTCAATATAACACAAATTTGGATATAACGCGGTAAAGCAGTGCTCCGGTGGGGTGTGGCTGCGCACTCTGGTGGATCAAAGCAAGTTCAATATAACACGGTTTCACCTATAACATGGTAAGATTTTTTGGCCCTCAAGGACAGCGTTATATTGAGGTAGAGGTGTACTTTCAACGTGTTTTGGGGCATGCACCGTAGAGGCTAAATTCACAGTAGTACATAGTTAGAGGAAATATTAACAGAACAATGATGCCATGCCAGAGTCATGTAAATAAGATACCAAGCCTCATTTCAATGTCTGAAACAAGGAATTTCAGAATAAAAATTTCACCTACTTAGGTGGGATTAATAGCCCCTCTCAAGATCAGTCACAAACTGTCCAGTATGCCCAGGTTTTGGCAGGAAATAACCTCTGGGATATTATCCTGCCTGGCCCACATATAAAACTGCCATATGTGGCGCACAAATGTCTATACAAATGCACTTAAGCACACTGATGGGTACCAATACTGTAGCCACTGAAGTCAATGATAGGTTTTGCCATTGATTTCAAGGGGTTTAGGATCATAGCCGATGGGCACAGTTGCAATCTAAATAAATTATAGGAGGCCACAGCCTATTTTTTATTACTGTTATTACAGGTTAATGATCCAAAGCACACTGAAGTCACTTGAGCAGGATTTCATGCATATTGTATCTGCATATTTTAAATTCCTACAGACCACTGATGTAAAGTTATACTATTATATCATCCTAATGCAAAACATCTCAAATGAAGGGACAAAGATTTAGCTAAATATTCTGAGCCAAAATCTGCAATTGTTCACAAGCAGGCAAAATTTAATTATTTTCATAAACTGTAAAAAGGACTCTTGCACAACAAATTATAATATCCTGGAACAGTATTTCACTCCTGTCTTCCAACTTTTGAAATTACTTTCTTCTTATATAGAGGGCACAGTATTTAAAGTATGCAGAATAATTTTAGATCTATTCAGTGGTCCCACTTGGATAACTGGCTGAACGAAAACTCAGTGAAATAATGTTGATGTCCAAACAAATCTCAGAACCATTCAGGAAATAATTTCCAGAGTTCCTTACTTGGAGGCCTTTGGAGACCACAATGGTACAGAGGTTTATATGGCTTCAATTTGTTTTACTAATTATCAATTCTATACTGGATTGTCTAATACCTTACATTGTTATAGTCACTAATGCTTCCTGGGCAGAAAAGGAGTTGCATGTTCCAAATAAATCGTTTCAAATCCAGTGCTGGAATTCTCATGGACATTGTTTCAATCTTATCATCAATTCCAACTAAGGTTTCTTGCATCACTGTCCAGACATTTATTAAGAGTTTTATTGGTTATTGAGAGTGTACTGCACTTGAGACCTCTGAAATTTCCTAGATACATGCTGCTTGAAAGTAGACTAGAAGTGGCAAACATTAGCAGTCAGCCTGAGTCTACCTCACCAATAAACTGACAAGGTGTGGTGCAGGTAGAAGCAGGATGCACAGAGACATCTTGTCCCAATAGAAATTCTCTATTAAAAACAACCTAGAAATAGTGCAGCATTGACAATACTTCTGGGTGTAGTAAGACCTCCAATGTTAACATTTTAGATGCCTTACAGCAAATTTCTCGCTATTAAAAACACTTTGATACTGAAATGCACAGTGAAGTCAGCTCATTGTGCTGCTTCTTTATTCTCCTGCTTTGAATAGACCCTTCTCTTCTCATTTTATTTTTATTTCCCCTTGACTTTCAGCAAGGAACAACCCTTCCCATTTTCCTCATTTTGACATTATATGTGGTCTTTTGCTTCTCTCTATTTCTTTTTGTTATTTTGTTTTCCTTTCCCTGGTTTTACACATTCATTTAAAAGCTCTCCAGTGAACTGGACTTTTTTAAAACCTGAGTGGAACCAGTAGTTTTGGTTAGCATCTAGCAACTGAGCTAATTTTGCTTTCATGTCCAATACATTCCCTGCTTTCTGATCTCTTAAATTTTCAATTGAATCCACTAGTAGGCTATGATTATAATTCTTCCTAAACTCCTCCTCAGTGGGATTTGTGGGCAGAGGAGGTGGTAGTGATTTTCATCACTACCACAATCAGTCATTGGCAGCTGTGTAGTCATGTCTCTCCTGGACATCTTTTTCGCATCAGTCTTAATATGGCCAGGCTTACACATTGGCAATTCTGTAACCATGTTTGTTACTGACGTTCACCCTTTCTCAGGATGTTCTTTACCATTCTCTTTCTCTAGTCCATTTTTTTTCTTCTTAGCACTATCCTGAGCAGACACTGGATGTTCTCTCATGGACATTGTTTTCCTCTTGTTCTGTGTTGACATACGTCTCTGCTACCCATTTTGAACAACTATATAGTCATCTTATATTTGTGATACTTCTGATATTCAGATTCTTGAATCTTAACACATTTTCCAAGAATGCTCAGGTATTTTGTCACATATTGCACATATTTTCCATTCTTTATTTCCTGTCCTCCAAAGATGTCTTTTGGAGTTGCCTAGGTTCTGCTTTGCATTTCTTTTTCATTATTTTCTGTGAATCTTACTGCACTGAGATTTGTATAGTCATGTTCCCCTCAGATATTCTATAGGGAAAGCTCAGTTTTCCCCATTTTTTTCTGAGCAGTTTCTTTGTTGTCTCATTTGTTCTTCTGATTTGGAAGGAGGCCTCAGATAATTCCAGTGCTGGCTGCTTCCCCTCTTGTGCAATAAATAGTACTCATCACAGAGGTAAACACTTGGGGAATCTGTGTATAATTTATCAACTGTGTGAGATTATAAACTCTCTGTATGCATCTTTATCAAGTTGCAAACCCCACTTTGATTGTAAGGTGGTCTTAGCCTTCCCACGGTCTTTTTACCTCCATCTTGGATTAAAATTCCAAAGAGTAGTGGTACAGGGCTAACAATGGATCATCCATTTAAGTGGAGAGCCCTTGAAAAATAGAGATGGCTACCATCCAGAGCAAACCACCTTTTCAAGTCTGAACCCTCTGGGGGTTGGTAACTGAGCAACAGATCATCTGGTAAGGGACTTTGATCAGCTGAAGAGGTTCATCAGAGAATCACCTGGCAACGGGGGCAGGAGGCTATCAAAAGAGAGTGTCTCTCACTGTTCATTTTAGAGAGGGAGAAGAGACCAGTGAGACTCCATGCTTTAGAGAAGTCATGTTCAAGAGGGCACAAAGAGAAGAAGGATCCTGGACCCAAAGGACTCTGGCCTACACCTGAAGGACACACCCGAGTGGTGAGAAAATTGAGGCATGAAAATGGATGTAGGTGTTTTATTGCTTTGCCTATATCTGGATAGCTTCTGTGCACAGTAAAGAAGTAATTGTGTTTAGAAACCTGCCCAAAGCACATTTGTTTGCCTCACTTATCACATGACCCTGAAATGTCAACTGTAAACCCAGAGCTCCCATATTGCTGGAGTTCTAGAAGAGAGTGTGCTTCAACTATAGGGAAGACTGAGGAATCAGCACTAGTGCTAGGACAATGGAGTCCCAATTCCATGAAGGAATAACTGACAGAGAACCTGTACCAAGGATTTATGCCAGGAAGACTAAAGAGAGAGAGAGTGAGCTGCAACCTACTGAGACCCAGTGAAGCACAGAGACCAGCCATGTCTATTATGGCCAAACTGATTCATCGGCAAAGTTAAAGCTTTTTCCCTTGAAAAGAACTACTGCTCCTTTATAAACTCCTTGCCTTTTTATTTTTTTTTCTTCCCACCTGTAGAATAGGCTGTTTTCCCACCTATTGCTCCTGGGAAAATAGCCTCCTCCATTTCCTGTTTCTGTGGGATCTGAGTCTACTCCGTTCAGTTATGCTGCTTCTGGCCTGGTGTCCAGGTTCTCCAAAATGACACCCATTGCTAAACGGCATTTTTTTATTTCTCTTCTTCCTCTGCCTGAGTTTTAATTTGCCTCCCCTTCAGACTAGGACTCTTCCTGCCCTCCTGCCCCTTTCAGAACCTCACCAGAGCTCTCCCTCTCACCTCCTGTCAAAGCAGGCCTGACAGCAAAGTCCATTTTGCGGTCTGCTCCTATGCTGAGGTGAAGAAAACTAAACTGCCCCTCTCACGGTGGGGAGTTTCAGTTACTCTTTCATTTCTTCATTACCCAAAGTTATCTCTGGAGGTGGGATCCAGCCAGTGCTTACATCACATCATGGTGGAGGAAGAAGCAAGGTTCCCATATATGGTTCCAATCAGAGGTTAATGCTTTATTAGAGACAGGGCAGAAGTGATGCAGGCAGAATGAAATGTTTGGAGTTACCTCTTGAATGTCTTCCAGCAGAAAAACAAACATTCTAGAAAGGCACACATTCCCTTTTCCAGCAGATTAATGTAGCCAAACCGGCAAGCATAATTTTTTAAGGAAAACTTGAAACCCGAGACCAAAAAATGTATACACCAACTAGTTAAAAATAAAAGCCCTAAATAGAGAAACCCAACCATACATCTGTTCTTCATAATGCCGTTCTTTAAAATGACTTCTACTAATGCATTAGTATGCATTCAGCTTTTCCAAGTAAGAATAGGCCTGTAGGATTCAGCATATATTTCTCATACAAAATTTTAAAAATTGTTTTATTATAAGTGAAATGTGGAGAGTTCATATAATTAGACTATGGTCTTTTAAAAGAGATTTATTGTTGTTCTGTTTTGCCTTAGTGCATTCTTTTAAAATAATCTAGTTTTTAAAGAGGTCAAGTTCATTCACATTGTGGTCTATCTGAAGTGATTACTGTACAGGGTTTAACTGCAATGAGGTCACTAAATCACAAAGAGAAAAGGAAGAGAAGGGGTTGGGTGAAAGAAAGCAAAAGAAAATAGGTTAATAGACAGACATAATGAGGGTAGATTGAAGATGCATATTAAGCATATAAATTTCAAGGCAGTAAAAATTGATTTCTAACAATACATATTTTATGAGTCTCTCTTCTTAGCCTTGCTTAATTTGCCAATAGAGAAAATGGAAAAAGCAAAACAAAATTGAATAAATGACAAGAAAATAATTGCAACAGAATAATAGCACTTTCTGAGCAGCTGTTGAAACAGAGCAGTCAAACTTTCATCTTAAAGACAAGGAAAAGATCCAAGTCTGATGATCAGAAATTATCTGTGCTATTTTCAAACAAAAAAATTACTCAAGCATGTCATGTGTGAACTGAGGAAAAATCAAAAATATTTGCCTCCAACCTATTTTTTTGCAACTTACGGAATTCTTGGAAAAATACTGATTTAATAAATTCTAAATACTGTAGCTATTTAAACAGTAAACTACCAATGGGCCCAAACCAAAACTTTAGCTGTGGAAGTCACCACACTCAGGGTAGTGTTAGTAACCCGGGGTCAGATCCTTATCAGGCAACTGGCAGCTTGGGGTGTGTCTACACAACAAAGAAAAAACTGTGGCTGTCTGTGCCAGCCAGCTTGGGCTTGCAGGACTCAGGTATGGGGCTATTTCATTGCTGTGTAGTCTTCCGGGCTCGGGCTGGAGCCTAAGCTCTGGGATCCTCCTAGCCCACAGGATCCTCGAGCCACCAAGCCAGCCATGTGTTGTATCCTTGGGGGCAACAGTTTAGGAAGAAATCACTTGAGACACCATGTGCTTTTCTTTGCTGGGTAGACATACCCTTGGAAGACAGGAGAGTTGTGGTAGAAGGTAGGTTTAAGTCACTTTTACACACCTTTGATCATAACCAGGTGGTAGTGTTGGGGCTACTCAAAAGTATGGCAGCCAGGGAACAGCTGAAAGTAGCAGCCCCACTGCACACCCCATCCATATTTCCCTGTCCACACCTTTACACCACTGAGGTTGGGAAGGGTGGAAAATGAGCTGTTATGCCTGTGCTGAGCCTCTGGCGATTCCTCCATCATGGGAGAATATTTGGGTAACTGGTTAAGATGGATTTGGAACCCTCTACACAAGCACATGACTGGCACAAAGTAGTTACAACAGCAGTCTAAGGACCTGATCTGGATCCCAAATCTAAACATGGACACAAACACTTTAAACTTTGAAATGTTTTAACTTGGGTTTAGAAGCCAAATTTGATGGCTCAAGACCCATCTTTAATAATCTCATTCTTCAAATTCCCAATTTTATTAAGTAAGTGCTAGAAATAACAACCTTTATCTAAAAAATTATTTAGCAATAGCTGATTCTTTCACTTCCGGTTCTGGAAACCCATTATTCCACAACAGCTTAGGTGAATGCTAGAGCTATACTGTTATTTGTTACCTCTCCCTGATTGCCTCTCATTTTAAGAAGCATCCCTGAAACATTTTCGGCAGATTATTTACTATAATACAGATTTGTCATTGAAAAAGTTAAATACACGGACCACAAAATGGTATTTTTGCTTTCCTGTGTGACCCCATCTTCTGTCGAAAATTGACTAAATCCTTTCAACACCTGGTTGGATTTCTTTGAAATCATATTCCACTTTTCTTGATTTAATCTTTACCTTAATCTTTAGCATTCCATTGTCCTTCTGCCCAATAAACCCACTTACCATTACAGACCAAAGCTCTGCGGGTACCCTTACAACATGCCACAGATGCTGTCTCCTCTAAATGTATCCAGGGTCCCTGGTTCCTTTGATTTATATACAGAGATTTCTTATTTTCACATTAACGTACTAGAGCAAAAACAAATACTGAAGAGTACTTCTTTTTATTTTAGTTCTTGAAATAAAAAACAACTTTAGTAAGTTCCCAAGGTAACTGCACCTCTGACCCTTTCATAGGCTCCTTGACGGCACCCCACATGGGTCTCCAACCTCTGCCACCTTTCTTGGGGAGAGTTCCGTGATACTCTCCCTCTAGGTAGGGTGACCGGATAGAAAATCGGGATGGAGTGAAAAATCGGGATGGAGAGTGGAGGTTAATAGGAGCCTATATAAGAAAAAGCCCCAAACATCAGGACTGTCCCTATAAAATTGAGACATCTGGTCATGCTACCTTTAGTCCAGGGATTTAGGCTCCAATTCCTCCTGAAATTCACTGTGATTGCCTTAGTAGCTTTGAGTTTAGTTAGCATCTGCAGTCCTGTTCCCTCAGGGGCAATGTCAGGACTAACCAGTTACAAGCCAGCCTTCATAGGACAAAATTATTTATCCAGAATGGAAACATTATAGAAAAAACATATCATGAAAATGATAAAAAGCTTGCATGCAGGTCTACTTTACCAGGCAGTCACCCATGTTCCACATGGAGACCCTGAGAGGAACAAAGAACCAGATACTCTTACTTCTGGGATTGAGTCAGAGTGAGCCCCTGTCTGGTCTGAGGCTGGTCAATGTTTTATTAGTGAAGAGTGACGCTGAATGCAGTTTAAATTGAACAAGTGGAACTATTAAACCCTCTGAACTGCTCCTTCCATGTGGCTGAGTTATTTCTAGTCCAATTCCTCCCATGTTTCCAAGATACAGTCACTTTACACAGTTTTTCAGTCTTATTTGCCACGTTTCTCCAACCAGGTAAAACTAATCTATGACATTTTTCCTGGAAAGGAAGAAGTTCCCAGCTTTGTTCTCTGGCGTGATAATTTGTATTAATTCACCCCCAATGACTCCAGTTCCTGAGGGAAACTCTGGTAAATCCCCCCTCTGCAACAGAACATTTACAAAGTTGACAGAATGCACCTACAGCTCATTTAATAGATTAGCAGTTCATTCATCCTCATCTGACTTCCTCCCAGTCACCAAGTTGCTTGCCCTGTTTCAAGAAAGAAACTTGCCCCTCCACACTTGGTGGTAACAGTACAAGGCGAAAAAGGAAACAGTCTTTTTTTTAAAATAAGAGACCAGAAATTTCTCAATTCTCCACAGCCGGGGCCAGCTCCAGCTTTTTTGCTGCCTCAAGCGGCGAAGCCACACACACACACACACACACACACACACACACACACAAAGCCATGATCGGCGGCATTTCAGCAGCAGCTCAACCACACTGCTTCATTCTTCGGCGGTGAGTCCTTCCCTCCAAAAGGGAGTGAGAAACCCACTGCCGAATTGCCGCTGAAGACTGGATGTGCTGCCCCTTTCCAATGGCCATCCCAAGCACCTGTTTCCTTTGCTGGTGCCTGGAACCGGCCCTGTCCACAGCAATTATGAATGTGTTAAAACTTTAAACACAATAGCTTAAATCTAAAACAGGAAATATAATAGATATATTTGGAAATTATATATAGGAGATATATTAGGAAATCATATAAATATCATGCTTCTATACATTTTTATTGATACTAACATAACCCAACTCATCTATCAAGTCCTTAATAGTAAATGAAAATTTTCTTCGCTAAGTTCTAAAAATTACTGACAATGTGGAGAGCCTCTGGAGAAGCAAACCAGTTTACACAATTCAGAATGCTCTATTATATATTTTGGACCTCTTCTAGGTGTGGTCTTTTTTACTAATATACTCCTGATAAGGAGGTGGATGAGGAAATAACATGACATATGTGATGAGTCTGAGGAATGCACGATGCTAAAAAGAAGCCTTCAAGTTATTAGGCCAGATGTAAGATCACAGGGTATTGTGTTACCTTTAACCATGATTCCTTACTCATGGGTTTATGTGAGTTCAGTGATGTGCATTATTTCCTGAAAATTTACCTCATTCAGCAACGGATTATTCTCTGTAGGCAGGTAAAGGATTTGCCTACAAGGCCCTCTCTTTCCATTATGAATCCAGCTTTCAAAAAGTGCAGGAGCTGACAAGGTAATCAGCTTACTTCCTATTGAAATAAGCTTTATAATAATTGATGCACTCTTCAATTCAGCCAGTTGATTATGCAGACTAAACCACATAATGAAATTCAAGAAGCATCTTCAGATTCCTAGACTCTAAATCAGCAGTTTCAAGAAAGTAAGGACAAATATCAAAAGTCAGAAAAGTCTGTTTTCCTGCAGTGCATTCAGACTTTTTCTTTTCAATCTGACCCTCAATCCAGCAAAGCACTTAACCTTAGGGCTTTGCTATAGAGAGAGTTATTGTGAGGGACGCCGGGGGGTAAATCTACAGTGCTCCAGCATGCCATGCACTAACTGGCCAAGTGGACCCTACTACCACACACTAAAAATTCTTAAGTGTGCACTGCATAACTCTAAGTCCCCGTAGTATGGTCCCTCATGGCCAGTTAGTGCATGGCTGGCTGGAGCATAGTAGATTTAAAACTCAGCTTCCTGTGCAATAACTCTCCATATAAACAAGCCCTTTATTACTAAGGGTATGTCTACAGTGCAATATAAGCCCAGGGTTAGCAGAACTCAAGTTAGCAGGGCCTGGGTTTGTTAACCTCATTTGTAACCCAGGTGAGGAATTTTTGACCCAGGAGACCCAACTTGGGGCTCCAGAATCCACAATACATTATGGAGGCACGAGTCCAATCACCATTTCCCAGAATTCCTAGCACCTTCCCAAAATGTGGCTGCTCTAGCTCTTTATTCCTGGTGCCATGTGGGAAAATTTGACAGTCCACGAAACTTGACTTTCCAGAGGATAAAAAAAGTGGGACTGTGGAATACTTTTTGTGGACTCCCAGATCATGAATCCAGCGGGGCATTTACATTGCAAAGCAGCAGGGCTTGAACCCTGAATCCTAGCTTGACTCAGGCTCAGACCCTCCAACCACATGGGATCTGGGTACTCAGGGTGCAAGCCCTGGTTTAGCATGATGTGTGTATAGACACACAGGAGTTTAGGCTTGAGCTTGTGTTCAAACCCTGAGCATGCATTGCAGCATAGATGAACCCTAAGGTATGGGTGATAAAAAATAAAAAAAATTCACAGCTCGCCTGGGTCAGCAGACGGGGCATACAGAGTTTGGGTTGTGGGGCTATAAAATTGCATTGTATATGTCTGGACTTGGGGTGGAGCCCAGGCTCTGAGACCCTGTGGGGGGGAAGGTCCTAGATCCCAGGCTCCAGCCTGAGCTCTATGAGTCCAAGTCAGCTGACCCAGGCTAGCTGCAAGTTTTATTGCAGTGTAAATATAGCCTTAACAAAGTCAATGGGGCTTAGGCTCCAATGTGCTTAACTGACTTTTGAAAATGGAAATTAGGTACTTCTGAAAACTTTACCACACATATTTAGCTTAAAGATGAAGCCAATTTAACTACAGATGTGTTTAAAGTATGACATGTTTTTAAGTGTTTTGGTGAATTGAGGCTTTAGTAACATGTTTGTTGTTTTAAAACACGGAAGTACCATTTATAAGTGTCCTTTAACTTGCTCAAAAGGAGGCAATATTTAAATATTTTGTCATCAAGTTCCTTTTTACATCAGGCATTTGAAAGAATACATAACTTTGAATTTGGCCTCCATACACACACCATGCAATAATATTAAAGATCAGTATGTTATCAGCTTTCTATTGCTATCTTACATGATACTTTTAGATATAGATTATGACATTACCAAGTGGAGTACATTGAACTGGCCAGGCCAATTGAAACTAACTACCAGATAGAAATGAGCTCCTTACCCTCTTGCACACTGTTAGGATCAGTAAGTGTCACTGAAAATTTAACACAGGTTGTTTGTAAATGTTAATTCTGATGCCTTGAGTTGCAACACTTTTCTGAAAAGTAGTCATTCCATTCACATATGTAGGCATTTGAAGGAGAAAGTCCTTTTACAAGAACATAACCAATACACAGATTTCAGTTTAAAGTTATTTCCGTCTTGATTATCCTATACATTTTTTAATCACACTTGTCACTTTAAAACCACACATTACTTACAAATAATATTTATCTGAATATTCTTTCATTTGAAAGACATCTATTTGACTGAGAGATTTTAGTGGTAAAGAAATGGAGCCAGACTTCCATTTTTATAATTTATAAATAGTGAGAGTACTGCTGAATACCTGATTTGCGCATAGTTATCAGAGTTGTGCAGATAATCAAGCACTTGTCTGCAAAAATGATCAATTGTACATGTAAATTAAAGTTTGCATGGGCAAGTGTTGTAATATAGCATGTGCATGCCTACATACTTTGAAAAATACTGGCATTTAATATGCCACTTATACCACAAAGGGATTGAAATTCTTCTAATTAAGAAGACAGTATGGGTAAAGCTATTTTCTTACTCTGCTGTTCAAAGACATAACACACTCCAAAACTTTCCTGCTGTTAATCCCAGTGTCATTTTTAGCAAGCACTGAACGGAAAACATTGAATTTGAATTACTATTAATAACCTCTGATGGCCCATCACGCAGAAGCACATTTTAAGTGTCTTTAGGTTAAAGTAGAGAATTTTCATACTGTAGTTTCAGTCACTTTTATAAATCAAACCCAGGTATATTTATAAAAAGCAAGTTGTTATTCTCTTTCTAAAGAATCAGTTTGGTGCAATAATACACATGCATTAGCAAGGATGAGGAAGACTATTAATTACGAGTTTCTTTCTAATTTGAAACGGTATGGTTCACTTTTTCCAAATTCTCCAGTTTTCCCCTGGATGACATAGCAAGAAATCAGAGAAGGATTCCAATCATATGGACCAATCTTAATAAATGAGCGCACTCAGATTCTATGGACTTAATTTAATGATTCGCACACTAAACATCAATGAAGAAATCACTTATAAGACGGTGTTTTAAGAAAGCATATTTTCACTTAATGCACTTGCATGTGATGAACAGAAAAAACAATTAGCACAAAAAACTCATTTCAGCAACAAGTTTTTTGAAAACCAGAACACGCACATTTTTAAAGAATACTGAACCTTAAATAAAAAATGTTAAGCAGAAATAAAAAATATTTACCAAAATATTTTTGATGAAGAACTGGAAAATTTCAGTCAAAATAAAAAATAATGCTTTGTGGCAGTGGTCCCCAACACGGTGCCCGCGGGTGCCATGGCATCTGCTGGGGCATCTACGTGTGCTTGCGTACTGGCCAGCAGATGATCATCTGCCGAAATGTCACTGAGAAGCAGCATCGTCCAGAGGTGTCACCGCCGAAATGCCGCTGATTTTTGGCGGCATTTCAGTGGCGACGCCTCTGGATGATGCTGCTTGTCGGTGACATTTTGGCGGCGATGCCTATTGATGTTGCCGCTTCTCGGTGGCATTTCAGCGGATGCTCATCCGCTGCCATGGTCCTTCGTGGCTCATCGTCCAGCACCCGCCAGACAAAAAAGGTTGGAGACCACTGCTTTGTGGCTTAGAAGCCCATTTTTTGTCCTACCTCTTGCCCCCAAAAAATTAAGAGTTAAGAGTTTCTACCAGTTTTAAATGCATTTTTGGGGTTCTGTTATTATCTTTGTTTGCACATGGTGCCTAGACCTGGAACAGACCATAAGTGGTTATTGCCTGCACTTCTCCCCTCCCCAAAAATCTCATCTCCTCCTTGATGTTTAGGCTGTCTCCCTGCCATATGCAACACTTTGTGATGCATCTTAACGGGAGAGGAGACCGGTGCCCATGTTCTATTAGGCAGAGTGTTGGGGGCGGGGGGAGGATGGTTAAGCTCAAACTCCTCATTTTTCAGTACGTCTCTGTAGAGGATTACAGATTCTCATCTCATTGGGGCTGTCTGTGTGAAGTTAACTACTGTTGTACGGGTTTCTTAGAACCAAAATTTACTAAACAGAGCAAAAATAGTAGCAAAATAATAGAAAAAAATTGTCTAATTTTTTTAGATTTATCATTTTCAAACTGAACTAAATAGCCATCTCTGTCTTAGTTCCAGATAATATTTTATAGGTGTGGGTAGAAGTAACACCTATTATGAAGGTTGTCTGACATTTCCCTTATAAGATGTGGTTGTCAGTTTCTTATAACTTTGCCAAACCAACCATTTGGAGGTGATATTTTCCAGACTCGGTGTCGGCCTCAGGTTGAATTTGTCTGGTAAACTGCAACAGGTCAGCCATTTCTGAGAAGGAGGCTGGGGGAAAAAAACATTGTCTGAATTTTTTAACATGGGCAAAACAATCTTTTCTTTAAACATCTCTAAGACCCCTAGGTTTTGGAGCAAGGGGTTAAAATACCGTGGGCTTTGGATGTCTCTTCTGCCATCCATGTAGAAATCGGCCCAATTTGGGCCAAGTTATAACCTTTTGAAGAAACATCTAAAATCCCTGAAGATTCCATCTGGACTGAACATGCTCCAGCTTGAGGCTGTGAAAAACTCTCTGTAACTGCAGCTTTCGGTTGCTGTGCGCTGCGGTGTGTCTGAGCATCTGAACTGAGAGCAGGGACCCTGTCTTTTCTGTGCTCTCAATGCCCTTTCTTGCCACCCCATGGCTGGGCCCATACAGTTAGATGCTGCTGCTGCCTGATTCAAATGAAGAGAGGAGAATAGCTGGACCACTTGGGTGGGGAAGATAGGAAACACGGGCTGAAGGCAGGCAACTGGAGGTCAGGGTCTGGGAGACAGATCAGACGAGTAACTGGGACTGGGTGGTTAAAGAGCTGGGAGTAGGGTGGAAAATTTGCAATGGCTGGGCAATGAGACTTGGCCTGAGCGTGAGGGGAGACATTGTGACTAGGATGAGGAGTCCAGAGGGATGAGACTAGGAGATGATGGGCAAGGAAACTGGGACTGGGATGAGAAGTGGAGACTGGGACTGGCTAGGTAAGGAGATCGGGACAAGGACCTACAGGCAGCGGTGAGCTGGTCCAGCCCAGCTCCTGACTCCAGCCTGGCCAGTGGCCAACCTCGGGCCAGCCCTAACTCTGGGCAGCGCGGCACGGCTCCGGGCCAGCTCCTGGCCCCCGACTCTGGCCTGGCCAATGGCTCCAGGCCAGCCCCGACTCCAGGCCGGCCCCCAACTCCAGCCCCCAGCTCTAGGCTGGCCCCCGGTCCTGACTGTGGGTCGGCCCCCTATTTTGGCCCGGCCTCCAACTCTGGCCCGGCCTCAAACTCTGGCCCAGCGCCCGTGGCTCCCAGCCCTGACTCTGGGTGGCACGGCCCCCATCTCCAGGCAGCACGGTAAGGGGGGGCAGGGAGCAGGTGTTGGATAGAGGGCGGGGGTGGATTAGAGTCAAGACTCGGGGCAGTCAGAGGGCAGGGAACAGGGGAATTGAATGAGAGCAAGGGTCCTAGGGGAGCAGTCAGGAAGGATCAGGGGTTGGATGGGGTGGTGGGAGGCAGTCGGGGTAGTCAGGACAGAGAGAAGGGGTGGTTGGATGGGGCAGGGGTCCTGGGGGGCCATCAGGTATAAGAAGAGGAGTTGTATGGGGTGGCAGGGGGCAGTTAGGGGACAGGGAAGGGGGGTGGATGAGACAGGGGTCCTGGGGGTGGTGTGTCAAGGAATGTGTGAGGTTGGATGGGGCAGGAGTCCCAGGGGGTGGGGCAGGAGTCCCGGAGGGTGGGGGAGACACGACCCCCTCATGGGGTGGAGGAGGAGGGAACCGGTTATTAATAGTTTGGCTGCTCATCACTGCCTATAGGCAGGAGAGGTGCAGGATTGGGGCAAGAACAGGGTGGAGGGGATAAAGCAGAAAGGGTTACACTTGGGAGGGAATGGGAAGAAGTGATCACATTATCAGACTGAATCACAGTGCATTCACACAAGGGGCTAACTGAGACTGCACAAGCAACCTTAATTTTGGCACTTGCTAACTTTTGAGTGCTTGACTTTGTAACTTTACAAAAACAGTGTTAAAAGTACATTATTAATGTGTAATATATCTAGAAGTCAGTCAGTTCTTTTTGATCACTCCTTGATCACCTCTGACACAATCTCCCTTTACTGTGTCCAGAGAAGTCCCACTCTATCATTTCCCAACCTGCTTCTCAAGTCCAGGTGTTATCAGGGTGAGGTTACATCACCATTTCCAAAAAAGGAGTGCTTGAATAGCCCTTAGAGGAACTGCAAAAGTATGTGTGTGAAATCCTGGCTCCATTGAAGTCAATAGCCCAACTCCCATTAACTTCGATGGGGAGAGCATCTCACCCATTTTCACCTCTATACCTCTGGAAAACTTCCCACCTTCCTTTCTCCAACTTTCTTCATCTTATTTTTAACTTGCTTTTCAATGCTCATTTAACTTTCCTCTTAACTTTAGCATATGTTAGCTATAGATAAGATATTTTGAGCCAAACATTCCCAGCATTTAGGAAGCATGATGAGCATATTTGCTATTGATTAGTACATAATTCATAGTGCTGCTATAAGAAAAAGTTACAAAAAAAGGTTAAACTTGAAAGCCCTGGAACATTCCTTTATACAAGTCCAGTATTTCACACAAACCACTTTGCTCTCCATTTCTTTAGACACTCCTCACCGGTGAATAAGATTGATTTCTATGTGCACTGATCCTGGCTAGAGGTGTAGCTCACACTCCTGCTGGATGTATTTCTATTTTATCTGACCACATAGGTATTATGGATTAACCTCTTTAAATCCCTGTTTTCAATTGTTCCTTGCTATGAAATATAAATTAATGACACACCCCAGGCCCTCTGTCAAAGAGCTAGATTACATATCCAGAGGAAGAAACAATCTGGGTCCACACATCAGCAGGAAATCCTTATTTCCAATCTTAGGAATTCAAAGGAAAAAAACATGCAGCCTAAACGCACTGTTTCCATAAAGGGAACAGAATTATAAAGATTCCCTGATACTACTACGATTAATGTAGCTGGAAACAAAATATATTTCCCATTAAATGTCACAGTCCCATAAGCTTTGACAATTCTTCCTCTGCTCCTGAATTAAGAAAGAAGTGTTTCATTTTTACCTGACTTCCAATTTACCCTTGTAACACATTCTTAAAGGGCTGTTAATTTCCCTTCATTTTATATGCCACTACTCCTCAAAATTTTACATCTTTGATGCTTTCAGCACATTTTATTAATACAATATTTTAATGGAATTTCCCTAATTTACATCTGTTTTATGTCTGTCCTAAATGACAGTAAATCAAGAAAATGCCATTTAGAATTGAAGAATAGTTCCTTGTCTTCATTTCAACTCAGTCTTCACCATCACATTGGTGGAATAAAACAAAGACAAAGAGAAATAATTTAAGCTTTCCCCTGACATTATTGGTCTTCAGTGGGAGCTCTCAGGCCCACTTCAAGGTCTGCATGTGCCAGAAACAAAATCTGAAAGTATAATCCAAGGCACAACCAAAAGCTTATTATAGCCCCAATTTTTAAAAGCTTTTAAGTACAAACACCTTTTTAAATGCAGAATCTCAGGGAAAGAATTGGCATTGAGGTCTGACCACACTACAGTCAACTGGCTTTTGAATTTAATCAATGATATCTCCTATGAGTGGCAAGGTGAATAATTGCAGCTGGCCTATTTTAGTCAAAATCATCATTCTCAGATTCATTTTAGGCTTCTCCGGAATAACACAGCAAATAAATTTCCATCAAGTCACTCAGGAATGTATTCTAACTTTTTCTTAGCCCTTGGCTCTCAGTGAAAGACTTAACTTAAAGCATTTTATCTGACTGGAAAATCATTCCTACATTGATTTTTTATCACTTCATAATAACATGCCATTATTTCTTAAATAAAATGTACTAAACCTTGGAATGGCAAAGTGCACTGGGCCCACCTGGTTATGCAATGGCATTTAAAAAAATAATAGGACAACCCCCTTAGGAATTAATTGATCACGTTTTACTTTTTTCCCCTCTTGTACGTGGTGTTTTGGTTTCTGTTTTCTGTTCTCCTGGTATTTTAGTCACAGTGCAGCAAAATTTCCATTGAGGGCTGCAGTTGTTCAGTGTCTCTCAAGCCTGAAGCTGTGACTGAAGAGAGTATAAAAAAGAAATGTCAACTTTACCTTGAAAACCCAGATAACATCTCCTCTTACTGCTTTACTTCTATTTTCCTCTTGGGAAATTCAGTTCAGGAACTGTAATATGCTTCCTTGGGACTCTGATTTTTATAAGATATTAGACATTTTTCTTACAGTATTGTGCATCAGGTCTTCTATAGCTAACAAGAAACAAAGAGCAACCTTGAGTGAGAAGCACCTAAATGCTCAGCACAGGACCATGTGGTAAAATGAGAGAATGAATACAGTTTTTTTTTTCCTAACCACAAGATCCCCACCCCCCCACACACACAATTCACCTCCCCCTCTCTTGCTCTCGGATTATCAGAATGGAAATAATACTGCATTGATCCCATTTCACTTCAGATTTTACTCAGTGATTGAAATCTGTACAACAGGAGTTGACCCTACTGCTCCCAAGTGCTGGAAAAAACTACCAAATTCTACCTTTGATATGGATCTGTGATTGCCATTTACTTCCGTTTCTCTAATAGGAAGCTCAATTTCATTCCATTAACCCACAACTTACACTGTTCTTAGATACAAAAACATTGTTTTTAAATACAAAGAAAAGCTGTGATATTAGGAGATAACTGCATATCAGACCTAAAAATCAATCTCTAAACATCCCCAATATTGGACAGTGTCCAATCTGGGGTACTAGTATGGGAACTCTTCTAGTTCAGTTTCTGTGAAAAAAGATTCCTTTGAGTGCCTAATGCATTGCATCAATAAGGCAACTCAACATAGTCAAAACAACAGCAACATCAATTTACCTAGTCTTGAATAAACATCACAACAACGTTATGAGCCCAGGCCCAACATCTACTCAATTGAGGCAATCAGCATTTTGGAGTCTCATATATTTAGGACACTTACAAACACTGCTGGAAGATTTAAGTCCAGACACTAAAATTACACAAATGAATCCACCTTACTGTATCAATAGTATCTAAAGATATACTTCCCCCAAAATAAAAAATTACAGCCTCAATCCTGCCAGTTGACCTGCAGGGCATTAGTTGTGAGTACCTCATGAACGCTATTCCAACTTTAAAGGACAAACTCATCTGCAATGACACAGCGTGGTTCCCAAATCATGTGCCCAAGCTTCAGAATTCACCCCAAAAAGGGTGTTTGGCAGATGGCACAGACTGTGGCTAATCTGAATCTTAAAAAAAAAAAAAAGAAACTGTAAATTCTTATACAGCAATATGCATTGCTAGTGATTCTTCAGGTATAGCAGTTGCTTGCTGAAGGCCATAATGCAACTAATATGATGTTTCATCCATCTGCCAAAGCAGTTCCTATAGAAGATTGCTGTCCCAATAAAACAAACCTATTCATAATTCATATTACTAACCAAACAGCACCAAATAGCAAGGCTTTTATTCCTTCTTCTTTGGGGCTCTCCCAAAAGCTCAAAATCATACCTTGTTTTCCTTAAACAGAGATTCATTCCTTTAGGTGTCTGAAGGCAAACCAATTACTTCCTATTAGTGTAAAAGAGAAAGGAAAATAAAGAATATCAGAGCTCCCTTTGAAGGACACGGTGCCTCCAATTGCATTTGTTTTCATGATAACCTGCCAAGGCATGCTAGGTTTTACCATGGTAAACAGACATTATCTTCATGAGCTAGCTGCAAACTACTCTTCTATCCCTGTAAAATTAATGAGACCCAGGATTTACTGATTACGCACTGTTTTTTTTCTCCCTCGAGACACTGCAAATTTTCTTCTTGTGCTTGGATCTGATCAATATCTATTAATGAAGAGAGTCATTTGTTCTGACTACACCTTTAGCCAGGCAGTAATACACAAAACAGATGCATGAAAAGCAAAACCTCAACCTAAATGTAACAGTAATATTGCACAAAGCACAAAAAATTCAGAGTAACAGTTCCCACGACAGCCTACAACCTTAACTCTGCCCTCTTACAGCACATGTATTACAATAAAATATTTCTTAATAACATTTCCCCAAAATATAGACAATGATAACAAAATTATATCTTTGTGCATATAAGTTTAGATACATTTGCAGTTTAAACAGAAAATTAAAAACAAAACAAAACAGTACTATAGTCAGCTTCCTTACAAGCTCTTATTGGAAAGGCTGCATAGAGGAGTCTACCATCAGATTACATCATATTTGCAAAATATTTTATCAAATTGTCCAGAGTTGTGATGCCCCACAATCAAAGGCACTGTTTTCATGCTTCTTGTTGTAAATTCAAGGGGGTAGAGGTAAGGTTTCCTATCTCTATGTTGTGACTTGTAGGATTACAGTCTCCACTTTCATATTACAGTAACATTCTTTTTGGCTTTTCATTTTCTTCTTTGTTTTACTATAAAACCTTAAGATGACAAAATAAATCTCATCAAAAGCACAACTCTCCCCATCCCACTCCTCCTCTCTGACCCCCTCCTTTTCCTCTCCTCCACTCAACCCTTCCCTCTTTTCCTCCTCCCCACTTTTCTGTCAGCCATCCTCAGTCCCTGCCCTCTCTCCATTTTTTGCTGCACTTTGTTTCTTATTGTTGGCACCATTCCTACTTCCTCTGGCTCTGACCTGGTGCATCCTCAAATCCCAATGTCCCAAACCCCAATCGCCTTTCCCAGGTTCCTTTAACTCAGGAGGCTGAGGGTATCCTAGAGCTCCTTGTATTATTACCTTGACTTTGACACAAGGGCTTGAGCTCTGCTGCCTCTGCTTTGTGCCAGCATGCAGCTGGCTGGCCAAATCTGCTGCTGAAAAGCTTCAAAGCCCCTGATGGGAACTATACTTTTAAGAGGCTCTGGCAAGTGCCAGCTGGAACCCATGGTTATGTTATACAGAGGCTCATGTTATGCCATAGTGATAAATTAGGGCTGAGGAGTCTTTTACAGGTCTGCTCAGTGGAACCGGTTGTAATGTTATACAGAAGCTCATGTTACACATTGCTGATCAGTTAAAACACAGATACTGAATGAAGCAGACCACTGTTGGATTTTTTAACTGTGAGTGATTACTGAACACCAGAGGCCCAACACCCAAGCCTCAGCCTGGGCTAACTGTCTTGGCTACTCAGTGGTGGTCCTGGCAGTTTATTCACCACAGGATCCATGTATTTATGTACAATTATCTAAGTTTGGTTCAATGTGTGTGTGTAAAATATAGCAATACATTCATGTCAGCTGGAAGACTTTAGGAGGACTGTTGGCTGCAGGGAAAATGTTGAGATATACACCACTGAATGAAATGGCCTAGTTTTATACTGTGTAGGATCTCCAGATGATTCCAAAACAAACCTAAAAAAAACAGCCTGATTCTAACTACCCCTCTTTCCTCTAGAACTGCTGGTAGCTCTGAAAAAAACAAATATCTGCCATTGTGAACACTTAAGAAGATTCCACTTTGGAATAGAATTAATTGACTAAAGCATGTTGTGGGCATTACTATGTGTCCTTAATACACCATATGTTATATGAAAACAAAGGTAGAATTTCTACAAACCAAGCAAAACATCTACCCCTCATTCAGAGTATTTCAAATCTGCCATTTGTGTAATCTGGTCAATATATTTGCTCAGGTATTTCAAAACTGATATGTTTCAGTGTTGAAAACGTGTGGACCAGTCACTCACCAAGGAATATGGCCCAATTTTTAGTTGCACAACTTAATTATACCTCAAATATAAATTATACAAGTATTTTCTAAGAGGTATCATTTTCTTGTTGGGGCATATATTCTTTCACATGCCTAGTCTCAGCCCAGAAAGAAGTTTTGAATTTTATAGTCAGAATCATCTGTTTCATAATATTTTGCATTGAAGCATTTTCTACAATAGTAAAAACACTTTCTCCTACACAGATAATTCCAATGGCCAAATTATAAAGCTTTCCACACCAAAACTCTACTTCTGCATTGAGGCTAAGCATGACAAAGTTCAGAACTGAGGGTAAACTTTCTAGAAAACTATAAGTAATTGAAGATGAGAAACTTGATTTTAAGTGGGAGGCAGCTCAACCCACTGGATTGCGAGTCACAAGACCTTTGCCTTTCCATGCCTCATTTTCCCTAACAGTAACGCAGGGAAAGTTTGAGCGCTGTGGATAAAAAGTCATATGAGTGCTACATATCTCAATCTTAATTATAGTATCAGTACCAGAAGGCTACGTACACTTTAACTAGGCACAGTCACCAGCTCAGTGCTTCCTTCACTTGAAATTTACTAATTATGTAGGAAGTAGGCACCTTGTAGCTCTTCCCCTCACTTGACAAATCTGTCTTAGATAAAAAACACTGGCCTTGTATAGCTGTAAAGAGAACTACTAACTTCATTTGTGCTTTGCATCTGTACAACCCTTCAGAGATTCTCTTCTCATCTGTTGCAAAAATGTCTATAGTGCCAGCATGTTTGACAATGCACTTCATCCGAGCAACTCCCTGGCATGTATTTAATTTGCCAGTTCTTGAAAATGCTGCCTGAGCATGGCTTGTATCTGACAGATATTTGATAGTGCACAGTCACTGAAGTCTTAAAGAAAGGAAACAAGAATATATGAGCTGCTCCCTTGTGCAGCATGAACTTAATCTTCTCTGAATTCTGTTAATGCCTGGAATGAGGTTTTTCCAATAGGAATAAAAGAAGATAGGGGTTCCCCAAGCAATATACTGGATCCATTTTCCTGGCCATAAAGGTCAGGGTGAATCAAGCATTTCAAGTCTTCAGTGCAGATGTCCTTCCAGAAGTACAGATTTTTATCCAAATCTCATATAAACCTTTTGGTCTCCAAAACTGGCCTGGAAACAGGGCCGCCCAGAGGATTCAGGGGCCTGGGGCAAAGCAATTTTGGGGCCCCCTTCCATAAAAAAAATTGCAATACTATATTCTTGTGAGGGCCCCTGTGGGGCCCAGCACAAATTGACCCACTTGCTCCCCCACCCCCACGGGCAGCCCTGGGAAAAACAAACCTTCTGCATCTCAACACAAACCTAGTTTTGAGAAAACTTCTTTACAAGGTATCACTGATTCTCAGCATCAGCTAGTGCTAAAAGGCACTAAAGCTCATTAAAAGGGTTGTACACATATTTTCCATCAAAACTTTTTCTGGATCGAAAACTAGGGGCTTTTAAAAAACAGAAAAAAATCACAGACAATGTCTGCTTTCCTTCAAAATTTGTTGTGGTTTTTTTAATTGAAAAACTGAAATTAGTCTGCCAAAACCTGAACATGGTTTGGGGTTTCAGAAGTGTGTGGCCAAATATTTGCTGCTTGCTGTGTTTGATTGTTTAAAGAAACAATAAAAAAATTCTGCTTAAAAAAGTTCCAAAACTTTTGAACCACCTCAGCTTGTGACCAAACGCCTGAACCCAGCCACTCAGAGATTTTTCCAGGTTTCTGATACTCTGCTGGCTTCCTTGACTCATATCTGTCTCCATGACTTTGGATTCATTTAGGTTAGAACATAAGAACAGCCATACTGGGTCAAACCAAAGGTCCATCCAGCCCAGTATCCTATCTACCGACAATGATCAATGCCAAGTGTCCCAGAGAGAGTAAACCTAACAGGTAATGATCAAGTGATCTCTCCCCTGCCATCCATCTCTACCCTCTGACAAACAGAGGCTAGGGACATCATTCCTTACCCATCTTGGCTAATAGCCGTTGATGGACTTAACCACCATGCACTTATCTGTTTCCTAGAGACTGATTCCATGGGGTCCCTCAAACTGGAGACAGTTACTGTGGATTTGTCCTTAGTATAGCTTATGTATATACTTCATGAACTGAGCTTGTTCCAGAATCTGGGATGAGCCTATGTTGTGAAAACTGAAATGCTCAAAATAGCACATTTATGTGAATGGACACAGGTGCTAAAATTAAATTAACCCAGGGATTCTCAAACTGGGGATCAGGACCCCTCAGGGAGTCACTAGGGGTTGCGAGCTGTCAGCCTCCACCTCAAACCCCGCTTTGCCTCCAGCATTTATAATAGTGTTAAATATATAAAAAAGTGTTTTAAATTTATAAAGGTGGGGTCACACTCAGAGGTTTTCTATGTGAAAGGAGTCACCAGTATAAAAGTTTGAGAACCACTGAATTAACCCCTCTGGAGCCTCAGGGAATGCAGGGGAGAGGGGGTCTCCCATGGTAGGGTTGGGAAGGATATTGCTCTTCTCATGTGATCCCTCCCCCAGTGGCTAATTTTAAATGAAGCTACCCTCCCCTGACATGAATCTCCCTATGGCACTGAAATTAAATGTAGACTATAATTCGGCATTTGAGAAGAAGTTAAAGGGATGGTAGCCCTAATGGAAAAGCTAACAGCTTGGCTCTTCTGCAAGCCTCAAACTGCTCAATGAGCTTTAGGGTAGGGAAGGCTGGGCCTCCCAAACAGCCTGGCCCTGCCCCCTATCCAACCCCCACCCACTTCCTGCCCCCCGACTGCCCACCCCCACCTCAGGATCCCCAACACATCCTGCTCCTTGTCCCCTCACTGTCCCCCAGAGACCCCGCCCAACCACCACCCCAGGACCCCACCCCTGCTCCCTGTCCCCTGACTGCCCCGACCCCTATCCACACCCCTCGCTGAGTCCTGACAGACCCTCGGAATGCCCACAATCCAACCCCCGCATTCCCTGTCCCCTGACTGCCCCTCCAACCTCTGCCTTCTCCCAGTCCCCTGGTGAAATGTCCATTGATTTCATGCGCGTAGAGTTGAGCCAGCATTCATTGTTCTTGAAATTTCCATCTTAAATTTTCTCAGGCTTCAAAAAGATCATTCAAGTTTTGGTTGAAGTTTTGAGTCAGGTTTGTTTTACTTAGGACTGTTTTTCTTCCCTCCAATCTATGCCAACCAGATGTTTAGTAATAATAATGCTTAACATATATACTGCACTTTGCATCTTCATAACAGTGTACAGACATTAATCAATCCTCAAAACTCCAGTGCAATAGGTAAGTATTAATAACCTCTTTACTACTGATGGGGAATTAGATACATAGAGATTTAGTGACTTTCCCGAAGTCATAAGAATGCATCTCTGGTGGTGCCGGGACTAAAACTTGTATATATTCTTGTATAAAATTGTTGTTAAGGAAGTGACTATGTAGTTGTCTTCTCACTGCCAAAGCTGCACATGTATTCTGTTATGTCTAGTAATGTCTTTCAATAAAGCTATCACCTTTAGTTACATATATCTGAGCCAATAAATTTTAATTGTTGAATACAACACTATGCACATTCTATTATGATCAAAAACTAAAAGAAAAATCAGTCTACCTGTAATTATGAAAGAAAACATGAAAGAAGTAAAAGCAGCAAAGAATCCTGTGGCACCTTATAAACTAACAGACGTTTTGGAGCATGAGCTTTCGTGGGTGAATACCCACTTCCTCAGATGCATGTAATGGAAATTTCCAGGGGCAGGTATATATATGCTAGCAAGCAAGCTAGAGATAACAAGGTCAGTTCAATCAGGGAGGATGAGGCCCTGTTCTAGCAGTTGAGGTGTGAAAACCAAGAGAGGAGAAACTGGTTCTGTAATTGGTTTTCACACCTCAACTGCTAGAACAGGGCCTCATCCTCCCTGATTGAACTGACCTCGTTATCTCTAGCTTGCTTGCTAGCATATATATAACTGCCCCTGGAAATTTCCATTACATGCATCTGAGGAAGTGGGTATTCACCCACGAAAGCTCATGCTCCAAAACGTCTGTTAGTCTATAAGGTGCCACAGGATTCTTTGCTGCTTTTACAGATCCAGACTAACACGGCTACCCCTCTGATACATGAAAGAAGTAGCCAGTTTTTACAGTCTTGCACAGTAAATTGGTTATTTGGGTAGATTTTGCCTGAGAACTTTTACGACCACCTAAACAAAATTATGTAATTGTCGTCTAGGTTCAGCCATTACCACAAAAGCACACTCCTATTAGGAGACAGTCAGAAACATTGAAAGGGGATTAGAAGAGAGCACACAGGGAACTTCACATCTCTCTTGTATTTATTGGGCCTGATGCTACACTCTGCTTTGCAAGTTTTTTGCAGCTTTATTTAACATAATAAAACAAGTCAATGGAGATGAACCAGCCTTACACTGGTGTAATGGAGTGCTGGATCATGCCCAGTATTTATACAATGCCCTAATGGCACATGATGCTACAAAAGTATCAGAAAAATGATAAAAAAAAAAAACAGCTCTGAAAGCCAAATTATATAGTTAACATGGAACACTATCATAGGAGGTTAAAGAGAAGAGATTTCAAAAAAAGAAGAGATTGTCTAACCCACTTCCCTAGCTCATGCATTTTGATGAGATGGATGATGATAGCCAATAAACCATATCATATTTTATGAAGGTTACAAAAAAAAACCCGAAAACAAAACAACAGATGTCAGGAAGCAAGCTTCACACAGAGAATTACAAGCGTGAAATGCGGCAATTATGAGCGTGAAATACAAGGAATTACAAATGTGACATGTTTCTGGTTGAGCCCAACAATGGGGTCACTCAACAGAGGATGTGATAACAAAGAGAAGGAGCAATAATAAGAGGAAAACAATCCTTGGTAAGTGAAAAGTCTTTCAACAATTTACTTTCCATATCTTTCTAGTCTAAGTTATAGTAAAATTTTAACAGAGAACTAAAACACAACATATAACCCATTGAATATAACCTGTTAAATATAGAGGATCTGATCAAAAGCTCCAGAGATTTCCATCAATTGCAGTAGGCTCTAGATGAGTCTTAGAAAGAGCAAAGTAATTATAAATTGGTAATTATCTTCATTTCTAAAATGTCCATCCCTGTAGTGCAGTACGTAGATATTACCTTAGAGTGTCTCTCTCTCTCTCTCTCACACACACACACACACACACACACACACACACACTTCATTGATACTTATGTCTTTGGGTGACCTGTTACCTGGAAAAATAAATATACACCTGCCCATACCACCATTCATCTTAAATTGTTCATACACTGCCATGCTAAATGGCATGGCAGTGTACAGATACATAAAAAACAGACCATTCCAAGGAGATAACCGTATTCTGCAGACAGAAACAACACAGGGAAGGAGGACCTTGAAGAACTGACATGGACATGGGAGAAAGTTTTACACAGTCAAAAAACGAAGTTATTTCCCTATTGTCCATATTGTGTTGGCTCAATTTTTAAAGGTAATTTTGTATACAAGTACTGTATTTATAGCATCAGAGTCTTCAAAAAGAACAGATTAGGAAGGGAACCCAAGCTGGCCACCCAAACGCCTCTCTCTAACCAGAAAATGACAGATACCTACCCTGTGGCATGCTGATCCTATTTAACTAGAAAAATATGTCCATCCTGCCACTTTGGAATTCTTCTAAACATCTGGAGACAAGCCAGAATAACTAGACAAGACAGAAGCCAAAGATGACAGAAGAAAAATCAGTACAGAGACAGAAGCAAAGAGATCATCAATTAAATCATCAGTCCTAATGACAGGGTAATGTGAGATGAAAACTGCATAGAGATACATTTTTCATGTTATGGGATAAAGAATCTTTTTGTACATATCAGAACAGTAAAACACACACACAAAGCAACTTCTAATGAAGGTCAAGGAAGTCTACTGTCTGTAAAGAGAGAATGCACACACACACCCCTACCTTAGAATCCGGAGGAGGGCAGGAAATGGAGTTTCCTTAGATCTCTCCCTCAGTTAATTCCAGTGACAACGCCAAAGGAAAGAACCATAAGCACCTGTAGTACTGATGTTCTTAATAAATCAGAATGAAATAGTGGATGGAAAGGAAAGAAAGGAAAGGAGTAGATCCAGGGAAGAATATCCACTTGCTCTAGTTTCTTTAATCCAAACTGTAAAAATGGGGGGAGGGGTTTGAGAAAAAATGGTGGCAGGAATCCTCCTTCATTAAAGTTAAAATATATGCTATCTGGCAGCCTCTTTAATGCAGTGCAACACTTCTCTCCTCTCTTATTTTCAGTATACTTTTGGTTTCTCTACTGCACTTTGTTCAGGTAATTCAGCCCTTCTTATCACACCTGGGCTTTTTGATGTGAGGTGTCTGAAATGGTTCCTTAGACAGCAGTTCCCATCTGTACTCAGAGGAGATGTTTCTGGAAATATGGATTTTTCTCTCTCATTCTTTTTTCCTGTCCTATGTTTTCACTTATACTATCTGTTTCTCTTGCCTGATTTGTGTCTCTTTTTAATCCTGTTGACTTTTCTCTTTCCTTACCACTTGTTTCTCTCTTCCTCCACCTGTAACATTTTGGCCCCCTTTTCCTTTGACTATCATCTTTTTCCACCTCCTTTACCTTCTCTACTTGCTGTTTGTCTCCATCTTTTCTAACCCCTTTCTTCCATTTTCAACAAGTTAAAACTAAGGCTGTCAATTAATCGCAGTTAACTCATGCAATTAACTCAAAAAAATTGAATTATGATAAAAAATGAATCCTGATTAATTGCAGTTTAAATCACACTGTTAAACAACGGAACCAATTGAAATGTATTAACTATTTAGGATGTTTTTCTACATTTTCATATATATTGTGTTGTGTTGTAACTGAAATCAAAGTGTGTATTATTTTTATCATAAATATTTGCACTGTAAAAATGATAAACAAAAGAAATAGTAGTTTTCAATTCACCTCATACAAGTGCAATCTCTATTGTGAAAGTGCAACTTACAAATGTAGATTTTTTTTGTTATATAACTGCACTCAAAAACAAAACAATTTAAAACTTCAGAACCTACAAGTCCACTCAGTCCTACTTCTTGCTCAGACAATCGTTAAGACAAACAGATTTATTTACATTTGCAGGAGATAATGCTGCCCTCTTCTTATTTACAATGTCACCCGAAAGTGAGAATAGGCATTCACATGGCACTTTTGTAGCAGGCTTTGCAAGATATTTACATGTCAGATATGCTCAACATTCATATGTCCCTTCATGATTAAGCACCATTCCAGAGGACATGCTCCCATGCTGATGACGCTCTTCAAAAAACAAAAATGCATTAATTAAATTTGTGACTGAACTCCTTGGGGGAGAATTGTATGTCCCCTGCTCTGTTTTACCCTCATTCTGCAATATATTTCATGTTATAGCAGTCTCGGATGATGACCCAGCACACGTTAATTTTAAGAACACTTTCACTGCAGATTTGACAAAACACAAACAAGGTACCAATGTGAGATTTCTAAAGACAGCTACAGCACTCAACCCAAGGTTTAAGAATCTGAAGTGCCTTCCAAAATCGGAGAGGGACGAGGTGCGGAGCATGCTTTCAGAAGTCTTAAAAGAGCAACACTCTGATGCAGGAACTACAGAACCCGAACCACCAAAAAAGAAAATCAGTCTTTTGCTGGTGGCATCTGACTCAAATAATGAAAATGAACATGCATCAGTGCGCACTGCTTTGGATTGTTATCGAGCAGAACCCAGCATCAGCATGGACGCATGTTCCCCGTAATGGTGGTTGAAGCATAAAGGGACACAGGAATCTTTTGATTCATCTGACACATAAATATCTTGCAAAGCCTGCTACAATACTGCCATGAGAATACCTGTTCTCACTTTCAGGTGACATTATAAACAAGAAGAGGGCAGCATTATTTCCTGCAAATGTAAACAAACTTGTTTGTCTGAGCGATTGGCTGAATAAGAAGTAGAACTGAAAGGACTTACAATATAAAATTTTAGAGCTTGCTTTATTTTTGAACACAGTTGTTTGGAAATAATTCTAAATTGTTAAGTTCAACTTTCATGATACAGAGATTGCACTACATTACTTGTGTTAGGTGAATTTAAAAATACTATTTATTTTGGTTTTTTAAAATGCAAATACTTGTAACAAAAAATTAATATAAAGTGAGCACTGCACACTTTGTATTCTGTGTTGTAATTGAAAGCAATATATTTGAAAATCTAGACGTCAAAAACTATTTAAATGAATGGTATTCTATTATTGTTTAATCATGCAATGAATTACAATTAATTTTTGTAATCGCTTGAGAGCCCTAGTAAAAACATGTTAAAATAACCATACTTGACATTTCTCTCATTGCAGGATTATTAATCCCCTCATGAAATTTGATTAAACTCAACAATACCCCTGGCAGTGTTGCAAGTATCACAGTAACCACTTCAAAGATGGATAAACTGACAGCCAGGAACAGAACCCTGACTACTGACTCCTAATCAGTTGCTGAACTGCTAGACTCCACACTTTCCATTTAGTGAAAATTACTATGTGGTTTCCCACTCTTCCCCCCTTCTCCACAATCCTCTGAGTCCCCCCACATTGCTTCAACTCTGCAGCACAGGACTGATCCTCTGTAAGCACCACTGGCAAAGCAGGAGCTGAAGAATGAATCAAAAGAAGCGGCAAGGACACAGATATAGTGTCTGGGATAACTGACATTCTCTGATCAGGAAAGTTCTAAGAGTGGAATGGCAGGAACATTGCCAGTCAGGGTTGAGGTGCTTAGGGCTAAATTGAATAGGCAATCTTGCCATATCCTTGTCAAATTCTTTCCTCAGTTACACCTATACAACATCACCAACAACAATAAGGTTGTAAACATCTAATATAGTAGAATATGCCTGTTACCTCTAGTCTCATCCAGTCATTAGAGGTAGACTTAAGCTGCGGAAATAAGATACTCCCCAAGGTTCACTTATGTCAGATCCGAAGTTCTGAGCTGGGTCCACATCACCTAGCAAGATCAATGGGCTTGTCTTCACTACTAGGGGTAAGTCAACCTAAGTTATGGTACTCCAGCGACCTAGCTTAGGTCAGCTTACCCTGGTGTCTTCACTGTGCTGCTCCGATAGGAGACAGACACTCTCCAGTCAACTTCCTTACTTTTCTTGGAGAAGACTTTTCTTGGGTGAACTGGAGAGTACTCAACCATCGATTTACCAAGTCTTCACTAGACCTGCTAAATCAACACCCGCTGCATCGATTGCAGCAGCGTTGAATCTCCCTGGTAGTGAAGACAAGCCTCAGATTCATCCAAGAGAAAGGCAAGAGGCAGAAGTACAATTTACAGTTTTCAATTAACACTGGTTTCCAAAGTGGATGTGTTATGCCAAACAATTACTGTAATCATATCTATTATCATTTCTTAACATAATACAAAAAAAATAAAAATCAGAAAAATGTGTGCAATACCCAGCACAGTCAGCCTCACAAACCATGTAATCGAGGTCAGATTAGAAGGGAAACAATCCTGACTGCAAATACACTGTATGTTAGCAATCAGCTAGCTGAAGCAAGGAGAGTTTTGTGCCAAGAGAAGTCAGACAAATAGATATTTGTTCAACAAACTAGCAGAGAAATTTACTGGGCATTAAAATAAACTACAAAACATTTTTATTGATCTTAAACAGATGTTTTTTAGAGCGTGGTACAAAGGATTATTCCACAGCTTGGAAGATTATTGCATCTTCTTGAAAATAAATGAAGAGCCATGGTTCTTACAAAAATATTGCAAAGGATACAATAAAGAATGATGGGATCCATGTTATGATTCCAGAATCAGAAAAGGTTTCCTTTCTCCCAATCAGGACCGGCACGAGGGGTTTGAGAGCACTAGGCGCACGGCCATTTCGCTGCCCTGCACGCTGGTCCCCCGGCTCCGCAGTCCTGCCTATGGATGGTGCTTCTGTGGCTCCGGTGGAGCTGCCGCAGTCATGCCTGCGGGAGGTCCACTGCAGCCGCGGACCAGCTTACCCTCCGCAGGCACCACTGCAGCAGCTCCACCGGAGCCGCCTGCCCCGCCCTCCGGCACAATGCCGCCCCCTATTGCCTAAGCTGCCTAAATGCAAGCGCTGGCCCTGCTCCCAATGCACAGGTGGTTTTGTGTGTTTTCAAAATGTCTCATGAGAGACTTTGGATGAACAGCACCCATAACTAGAGAAGTAACAAGTTCCATTCCACAGTTAACAGTGACCTAATGACATCTTCAGACACAAGGAAGAATCTGACTAAACAAATTAGTGCACAAATTGAGTCTGAATCTACTAAAATAATAGCCCAATCAACCGAAGCCCAATGAAGTCAATGAAAAACTCCCATTCACTACAGAAGAAATGGGACTAACTTCTACAAATATCTAGCCACATAATGTTTTACTATATAGTCTCATCAAGCATTATCAACTGTAGTTCTGTGTGTACAGAACCACTGGAACATTTTCCTCAAGTGAAAATCTAGGGCTAAAATTTTCAAACCTGGGAGCCTACATTGGTTTTACTGAAAATCTGGAAATATCTGGCAGTTTTTTAAAACCTCAGCTCCTAGAGTCATGCAGTTACAGGACAATCTCAGCTTTCATTTTAAATAATAATCTAACCCTCATGGGTGCAGAGAAAATGCTTGAAAACATGAAACAGCAGGGCTGCAGAATAATACATAAATGACTAGTAGATCTTATATATCACTTTTAACCAATAGATCTCCAAGCACTTTAAAAAGATGGTCAGTATCATATACTCATTTTATAGATGGGCCAGAAGGCAAATAAAAAAGAACCATTTATTTAATCTATCGAAACTTATGATTTTTAAGCAAATATGATTTTTGGGGTCAATACCCCTGGCAGGCAAGCCACTTCTATTTAAGTGCTTATAAATGTGGATTTAAGAACCAAACATTAGGCACGCAGGTTTTAAAATTTTGGCCTAGGATGTTCAATGAATAGTTCTGTATTCCCCTGGGCCAGGAATAACAGGGAACGTAGGGACAGTATGTGGAAAGGTGGTTTGCCTTTGCTCAGTAATGATCTCTTTGACTGTGCAGTATAATTTCATATAGCTTTGTCCAATCTCATCATCCTCGGTCAGAATTATAGCTGAAATAGAGGGTCCTCCTCTAGAATAGATGAAATGGGTAGAATTAGAGGATGGGACATTACCCAGGTCCCATAAAGAGTAAAGAAGGCAGCTTCTAGGTTAGTGGGGTAAAAAAGAGAAACCTGCATCATGCTCTCAATATGTGGGGCCAAATTAATTCCTGGTGTAAATTCAGTGATGTCAATGGTGAATTGGGTTCAACAGTAGGTTTGTAGAAGACAAAGGTCTGTTTCAAGATATCATACTTAGCTGAACCACTCCATCTACACATGCAGTTGAGATTACAGTGAGGTTGGGCACAATCATCTTAATGCACTGAAAACTTTTATTTTTACTGTTACTCAGAAAAAGAAAACGCTTTTCTCTGAAGAGCCTTAATAGACACATCTTGATGCTATAAAGTCACTATGAGACACTAGTGAACATGTTAAAAATTAACAATGCAGAGTCTAAAATACAATGTTGTATAAGTATTAAGATGTGGAAACTTCTTCATAGAAGTATAAATAGGAATATAAATAGCTGTATTAACACCATCAGAATTCAGGAATTCTACATAAACTACATGTAGCAGAAGAGACACTAAGATTGACTATATTAAAATTTTACTGAAGCTTGTTTAATGTTCAATCAATTGTAATGTTATAAGGTCCCTGAAGTGAATGATACAAGGTGATATTGATAATTTATGTAGCTCTTGTTCAGAATTGATTCTGTCTTTATTTTTAAGGTCCAAGTTTGTTGAATTCAATTTATTTTATTGAAATGTCTTAGCCCTGGATATTGGGATTTCTGATGCTAAATACTAATGCATTTGGTTTCCCACAAAGTTCATTTTGAAGGGCACAAAGCCTGAATGATTTTTTTCTTTTTAATAAGATGTGATGTTTGCTGAGAGAAAAAATCCTAACATTTAGTAGAGTGGTACTGGCTCAAATCTATAGCCGTTACTCAGCTGAGCAGACCCTTTGAGTAGTCCTAATCTTTTCAATCTCTCCTCATATGGAAAGCCATTCCTTGACTCCAATTCTTTTGTTGCCCTTCTCTGGACCCATTCTATATTTGCTGTAGCTTTTCTGAAATGGGATGACAGAAATGAATACCGTATTCAGGGTGAGGGCGTATCAATGATTATATAAAAGCATTATCATTTTCAGAATTAATCTCTATCCTTTTCTTCATACAGCCTAACTTTTTTAGATGGCTGCTGTGCATCAAACAGATATTTTCTCTGAACTGTCAACAATGTCATCTAGATTTCATCCCCCCACCCCTTGAGCAGTTACACTTAATTTAGAATCTATCAGTTGTGTTTGAGTAATTTAAGTTGTTGTTTTGGATGTGTGCTACCTTGGCGCATTCAAAAGAAGTCAATCCAAACAGACCTTTGTCATATTGTTACTCTTTCTTCAGTTTGCCAACAAACTTCAGGTACCAGTCCTAGGCCCAGTCTCAATAGTGCCAAACAGACAAAGATTAGCACATGAGCTGTGTTTTCAGTTATCCATTGCAGACAAAGTATGTTATTTTGCGGTTTATTTAAAACTTGTTCTCCATAATCTCTATGTGAACAGTTTGTCTCTATACTAGTTTAACACACACACAGTCTCTCTTCTGCACAGAATTTAAATGTTACAATTCAACTTTACTCTAACAGCTTTGACTGTGTAACATGCCTCACTGTGAATATGCTGTGAACATACTGTGTAATATGGCTCACTGATGTCTCTTTCTATAGTTCAGTTTTAGTAATTTGGGATGTACAGTAATTAGCAGCTTGTGTTCATGTAGCTGTCTGCTTTTTTGGTGTTGTGCCTTCCCTTTCATGTGATCCTCTCTCTCCACTGGTATAAGTTGTTTGCACACCTTCCAACTTCTAACTATGCAGGGACTTGAACTGTTTAATGTTGTCACCCTTCTTGTTTGTGCCAAGATTCTCCAGAAAGTGTTTGAGCAATTTCCACACAGTGCATGTGCCAAATATGAACTACACACCATTCAACATTTCAGAGGTTGTCTATGCAGATTTTTCTGGCAGTTTCCTTCAAAGGATAATTTCTCCTATTTGCACCCCATTTAATTGAATAAAGGGTACACAAAATGTTGTGCACATGCTGTTCTGTACATAGTGTCTGCAAATTTCATGTGTCTGCTTCGCCCATCCAGAAATATGTGCACTTTTACATGTCTAAAAGGAATAACCACCACAATCAGAGACAGGAAACATTTGCAACTGAGCTCAGGTGTGTCCACACCTTGATATTTATACTCAGTGCAAACACAACATTTTCACTGAAGTCGGACAGCCACAACGGGCATCATCAGAGAACACAGTCAAGAATACAGACCTGTGTATAAACAACTATAAAAAGCAGGTGCAAAATCCTAGCAACAGTAAGAGAGAAGTTGCTTTTCCACTTTTATGGATGTATGTAAGCAAACCTAGCACTGCAATCTCAAGAAATAAATGTTTATTTTATTTGCATCTTGCTCTACTCTGAGCTTTTACAAATCATGTTCCTGATGCAGTTAATTCTGTCAAAATTACGTCAATGATCTAAAAGACTCACATAAAATCTTCACAGGGGCAATGTCATTGTACTGATGAAGACATTGCATGGAAAAATGAAGTAAAAAACAGACAGACATGGGAAGGTTGGTGGGAGTTTAGGTTTATTTTAATATCCTTATGTTAGATGGTAGATATTTATGTATGAGGGATGTTCAGAATTTTATAGCTGGTGTTTTAATTTATAGGATGGATGACTTTGAGATGGGATAGGTGCTTAGTGACTTTTACAAGCATAAAGAAATAAAACTGGAGGTTTCTAAAAATGAGCTACAAATAGTTTCAGGGACTACATCTACTCCTGAGTCTCCTGCCAACAACAGGGGAAGCTGACTAAGCAACTGCACAGAGAAAACTGTCAAACTGAGTGTACACAAGGCACTTTGAAATACACGAATAGGGCATGACAGTGAATAAAATCACTCAGTTGACATTGCTATTATGAGATAAGAACCTGACCCTTCCTACATAATTCCAGCACAATTCCGATTTAAAAGAAAGGGTTTTAAGGTGGCAAAAACTGACTAAGCCAGTCATGCATGCCTAAGTTGATTGCAGGGTCTGGTAGTGCACTTCCAAAGGTAGCAGCCAAAGAGTCTTAGTTAGACTCGGTATGTTTTAAAACACTGAGTTATCAATCTAAGTGGATTTTTACTTCAGATTGATATAAAGGAAAAATCTTGGTAAATTATACAATTTGTGTCAACTTCCAGCAGCCAAAGTGCTGCTGACATGAAAAGCTGCAAAGGAACCTGATTAAGGTTGTGTGAGTGTTGTTACTTTCCCTTGCTCCCAGCTTTGCCTGCAAAAAGTATCTGCACTTGATAGACGGGAAACTGAATGGTTGGGAGGGAATGTTTGATGGGTGAAATTTTGGATTGGTTGTCTTCAATAGAGTTAGGATTTCACCATAGAAGTTTGATAAAACCTAAAGAGTTAGCAATTTTTCCCAGCCCTTGTTGCCAGAGTCAGTTATGTGTACTTGCACACTTTGCATTTCAGTGGTTTTCCATTACCGCAACGTTGCATGGTGTGCTCTGAAACATTTTGTCACGAAGTCTGACACAAAATACATAGCTTTCACTGAATTAGCTTTATACAATAGGATTTGCTAGTAGTCTTAGCATCAGAGCTTATTCCATTGTTCTTCAAGGAGGAAATATTAATCTTTTGCCTAATAATAAATTTGCTTTCCCAACTTCTATCAAAATGACCTGTGTATAAAATACATCGATCTAAGTTGCAGGAACCAGTCAACTTTTAACACAAAACAAAAACAATTTTTTTAAGATTACAATTGTACATTTAAATAATCTATTTTTAAAAAGGTATACTTCCTTAAATGTCATATTTACATAATCTGTCTGAGGATAAAGAAATTTAAAAGTCATCTCTCATCTTACTGACCTTTGATGACAGCTTCTTCATAAGTACTCTTTAAATGAAGGTGATCTGGATAAATCAGACACTCTCATTATACATTTTAGCTTGTGCATTGGAGAGAAAACAAAAGTTATATCTGCATGAGACATTCTGATAATGCAGATTTATTTTTCTTGTGATTAAGTTGTCCCTGTGAATAGGCTTCTATTATACGATTGCAATAAATGCTGAAATATTTCAAAAATTGTGGAACTAACACGATATTTATCATCATATCACTGTTCCCTCTGCTGTATGTTGTGACCTTTTTTCCTATCCTTGTCCATTTAGATTGGTTCTGTGCATTACTCTGTTTCTACAATGCTGAGTACAATGATACCCCAGTCTTGCATAACTCTTAAGCACTACCATAATAAACAACAATCAGTAAAGCTATCTTCTTATGTTAGCCAGATTCAATGGATTGCAATGGCACATAGGAAGTCTCAAAAAGACTCAAAGTGATGCTGGTTTGACTTATTCATGAGTGGCATATGTGTGAGGTCCAGTAGTTAGAGGAGACTTTTAGACTTCTGATCATGATGTAGACTATTTTGATTCAGCACATATATGGGAAGATTTAATGGAGCAACCCTGTGAAAGCTCTATAAACTGTCCTGATTGCACAGCCTACTGATCCATACAAACAGATTCCTATATAGTATGTGAGAGCACACCTCATTCCTAGAGAAAGCAAAACTCTCCTGGGCACATACTCCTCCTCCATCTATCACAAGTTGAGTAAGAAAGTCTCATGTGGTATCATGGAATGCATTTTTCCCCAAAGAAAACTATTTCACTTATACATATAAAATCCTTCCTCCCAAGGACAGTCTATCCAGCACAGCACTCTGAACCCAAGAAACATTTCCAGAGAAAGTTTTTTTTGAAAAGTATGTTTCTGTAGAAAGTTTAAGTTTTGATGAATCAGCTTTTTCAACAAAAACATTTCATCAAAAAATTTTCAAGCAGCTGTAATCCCATATAAGAGGAGACAATAACAATAATAATAATAACTATTATAGTGCTCCATAAATGAGAATATTAGGAGGATATTACTTGGATGAGGAGACATTGATTAATTGATTGTCTTTTACTAATCTAGCATACTAGATCTCCTAACAGACATTTCAGTATTTACCCTTCTAGTAAATATAATATTCCTAATATAAATATCAAATGCTTGACCTCAAATGCTTTGGGATTTAAAGAAAGAATGAAATAAAAACATTGTTTTTCTATTCTTAGGCCTATGAAGATCAAAGCAGGAGTGGCTATCTTATTTTCCATAGCCTTGCCACACTACTGCCAAGTAAGCATCTGTTAAACATAATAACGTTTTGTTAAATTTTCTCAAGTTTATACATTTATTGTTGAGCATTGTCTAAAACAGCATAATCCATTAAACAATCACCAGTGAGCATGCAATCTACAAGTCTGCTAGTACTCTTCATGTTCATATGTTCATAGTGAACAATACTTATAAAACTTATCCAAGGAGCTCTATCCAAGCCCAGATATTGCCACCACCTAGCATAGAAAATAATGCATACCAAGTTTGTCATGACATTCAAAAAGTTAAATTATTTTTTCCTATTTTTCCTTTCTGGATCAAATCTGGGACTGGAAGTGAAAATGGCAAAATACAAATGAGAAAAATAAATAGAATTTAAGATATGTCCATCTCTGTTTTGCAAGCTCAAGAATGTCTGGGTTCACAAAAACACTTAGAGCTTGACCTGGCAAAACACCAATTGCTACTGAATGTACCAAAACTCCCTATTTTTTTGTGGAAATATAAAAGTAATGTTACTATACCCCACATTCAGTTGATTTATGAATAGAACTATTACAAAATGTTTTTTCCGGACACAGATATGTACAGATCCCATGTTTTCAATTAAACCCCTTTAAATCAAAAAGGAACAAAAACTAACTGCATTTAAACCTAACAATTAGGAGTCCATGCTTCCACTGAAGTCAACGGCAGGATTCTCTGGAAAACTGTGGCTCCTTTGTAGTACTCACGTGTCAAACATCTGGACATGTCCAGTGAGGATCACCTCTTGTGTAACATTTTATTTATGCAACGCTGGCACAGGCAGCATAAACAACACCTGCGCCAGCAGACCCTCAATCTTCAAGCATGGGGGAGTGCTGGAGAGAGAGCATCATGTTAAGGGCAGGTTGGAAGACGGCATGGTGGAGCAGACCTTTGTTACATCCATTCTTCTCTGGCATGTAGTCACTAGGACTCTCTCACCGGGGGAGGTTTGAGCAGTTCCTCGGTCACTTTAACATACATTAGGGGTGTCAGTGTGGGATTGGGGTGTCAAGGTGATCACAGTGTAAGAATAGCCAACAGCCAGGTTACAAAACAGGCACTGTGAGTGAAATTCACAAGGCCACCACTGAAGTCCCACTTAAGCTGGGAAATAAGGTATAGTCCTTCTGGTGGTCCTCTAAGGAGGAGTGAATTTCCCCCTATGTGAAAGAGAGCAAGAAAAATAACCCAAGAAATGATCGATAGTGTTAACACTGATGTGCATGGCCATAAAAACAAAGCAGGACAGATCAACTATTGTTGAGAAGTTAGAAGTGTCCAAACTCTCATCAGATAAAACTTTAATATGTGCTCATTATAGCATACCTCTGAAGAGGAACACGTAATTGTCATTTAAAAAGGATGGACTATGAGGAAAATGAGAAGTATAATCTTTAATATGTTTTTCTTTGCTCTGCTTTTAAATTGTTCAAACTTCAAAGACATTGAACAGATATATTCTGCTTAAAATTAAGGCAGTCAATACTGATGTTTCTTCTACCTTAACATTACCAACAAGTAAATGAAAAAAAATAACTCAAACTATATAGCAGAATCACAAAATTGAAGCCGTAAGTATAATTGTGGACCTGACACTAGGTCAAAAAAAGATAACCTTTGAAGACTGTACTGCATTTTAAGAGGAATATGAACTGATATTATCTTCTCCAGATATTTGCCTCTTATTGAGATGCTCTGCTTCTTGTATCATATTATTTAGTTTCTTCCAGAAGAATCTCTTCATTGTATTATATATAAATAGAATACATGACATATATGGGAAAATTCCACAACTAAAATGTCCGAGGCTACCACACTAAGAGATGGTCTTAGTAATTTATATATATGTCTTCTTTGTTTTATTTTTCAGTTTAAATTGCCACATGCTAGGCAAAAGATCATGCTCTGCCCTCTGGGAAACAAAAAGTAAACAATGTCTCTATTTTCATTGGCTAAATAAGGATCTGTTAAGAACATTAAACACTAAGTTCCTCTTTAAAAGGGGAAGTTAAATTCCATTGTCAGCTTTTATCATTTAGACTACAAAGTGGTGCTATTTTAGCAGTGACCTTGTTACTTTGCTGTAGAAGCAACGAATACTTAGTAAGAGAATATGTTTGACTCATTTTTCTTATTTTATTTTGATCATGTTTCTTTTAAACTGGAATAAACGTTGCTTGAAAGCAAGCATTGTTCCATTGTCTTACTTGCATTTTCCAATAGCTCATCACTTTCAGCTCCTCCCATTCTCTTTGAAACATCACCATGGTCTACTTGTTGGAGAATGGAACCAGCACACTTGGGTCTTACTTCTATCTTTGCTACTGCCTGCTGAGAGATCCTGGATAAAGCACAAACTCTGTGCCTCAGATTTCTCACCTCTATGATAGACATAATTATACTCACCTACCTATCTGGAGTGTTATAAAGATTATATAAGTCATATTTATAACACACTTTGGGCTCCTAAATGAGTCCTGCCATCTAAATGCAAAGGCTTGTATTATTATTAAGTACCTCCACAGCTGAACTGAGCTTACTTTTTTACGCGCCTATGTACATGCAAACAGCAGCTTCAGACACTGGAATCTTCTGGGTTCAGATAGAGAAGAGGCTGACAGTAGTAAGAGGAAAAAAGTGGGAGAAAGAACAAATTTCTGTTGTTTATGAGAGACCTTTCAATACTTCTCTACAGGGATGGAACATGTGGGCTCTACTACTCCAGCCAACGGAAGGAAAAATGTATTTGTCAATTTAAATTTTGCTGTGTGGCTGCTCAATGCTTTCCCATTGTATCCACCACTTTATTAAATCATTTTAGTGGATGTTTTTTCTTAATTCTTTACTGTTTTAGACCGTATGGAATACATCAAACATGTCCCCAAATAAAGGATATTAAAATTTGGTTCTGCATTTCTACCATTCCATTCTATTCTGCATCAATTTTTACTCTGCTTTCCTCAGTAGAATCTGAACATATCCTAGTGGTGTAGTAACCGATATAGTTAACATCTAGCACATGTGGTCTATACTCTTTCACCCTGTCCCCAGAAGGGGAATTGTATGTGCAGTAGAGTGTTTTGTTTTGGTAAGATTTTCTTTTAAAATGAACATGCTACTCTGTGTTTAACTTACAGTAGGCAGGTCAGAGAAGTGCACTTTGCATTTGGAGCAAAAAGTGGAGAGGTTTATGTTGATCCTTGCTTCCTGTGGGAGTTCATTCCAAAGACTTAAACTAGCCCCCAAGAAAACTAGCCCCAAAGTTTGTTTTTCTTTTAGGCTGTCTTTTCATTTAGAGAGTACCAGTGACAGGAATATGCACAAAATTATCAGATATCAAACATAAAAGGAGGATAGGAAAAGAACCCAAACTATATAAGCAGAAACAAAGGAAGTACTTTTCTGAAATGCTTTCTTCACTAGACAAAGAGAAATACGTATATGTGAAATTGAGAGAAGTTTTACTGGCTTCTCTTTAAAAGGAATTTATATATATTAAAAAAGATACATAGGCACAAGGCAGGAGGATGCTATTAGCTGTTCATACAACCACATTGCATATAAGAGATAAATGACTTGCTTAAAAAAAGCTTCTTGGCATAACAGTTACTCTGAGTACAGTTGAAAAATGTAATATGTTTACTCTCAAAATGACATGCCAGAGTAAAGTGGTTAAGAACTAGTATTATGATGATGAGACTGTAGTCTGGTATCTTCATGGTGCTATAGAATAGTAAGGCAGCTTAAGGCTAAAGCTTTCACATCAGTCTTGGGTAATCTCCATGTAATTCTTTTTTTTTTTTCTCCTGAGGGTAGCAGCTTTGTTGGCGATTACACAATGATATAGCCTTTACTTGATAATTTATTATATTTGTTTTTAGCAAACCATCCTCTGGTAAGTGGAAGAGTAGGTGTCCCTCCACACACAAGCATTTACTTTTTGCTGAATTTTAGGGGTCTTCTAAAAAGTCATCACAATAAAACAGCTTTCGGTTTGGAAATAAAACTAAGGGGAAAATGACTTTTTGGACACAAAGTGACCTTTCCAGAGCCTAATATGATCGATGACATAATGCTAGAGGGGTGCTTAATCCAACATATTTCACTCTTACAATGATACAAAGAGCTTTTAAACTATCTTGCAGAGAGATTGCACTGATTACCAGATCAAGATCTTCTTCAAGATATCCTAAAAAAGAAATTCCCAAGAGACATTTGAAAATGATTCATTTTTGCCATATATCTTGTCACTTTGTTTGGGGATGGGCTGTAGAAATTGGTTGGGGATGTTCTATGGAACTTAAATTTGGGGTGCCAATCTTGACAGGGATTTATGACAGTAAAGTAAACATAATAATGACTGTTATAGGGATAATATATATGACTCATCAGAGAAAGACACAAGTGGTAACCATTCTTTGGCTAACTCATTAGTAGTAACAATACTGTTCATAACACACAATACTTTCCTTCCACGGATCTCAAAAGTAATTAAGCCTCATCACGTGTGGCAGAAAGGTACTATTGTACCCATTTGAGAGTGGGATAAAGCAAGGTACAAAACTAATTTACCCAAGAGGACACAGTAAATCAGCGACAGAACCAGGAAAAGAATTAGAACACAGGCATCCTGACCATCAATTATCTAGACAATCAACTACACTCATTCCCAATTCAAGGATACTCTTGCCCTTCAAAGAGATCAAGTAGAAGGAGGTGGGCAGGGAATGGCAAGTGGAATCAAATAATTTCTGAACGCTGCAGGAGTTTTAAGTGTAACAATATGCAATCTAAAATGTTTATTGGTTACCAAAAAATACTGTAGGGTTGTTTAACTTTATCATGCAGAAGTCTAGTCCTTCATACCAATATTATATTAAATACAAGAAGAATTCTGAGATTCTTCATCAGAGGGAGGTGAGTTGATTACCATGATGAGATCAAATACTTAAGTAATAATCCCTTGCACCTAATACAGCACCTTTCATTTGTGAATCTCACAATTTATTGTAAAACAATAAGATCTCTTAAAGCAGTCATCAATAAAAAAGTCATTCTTTACCACCAGGCACCACCACATCGTAAATGAGATGCTACAGTTATTTTATATTTTAAATATCAGGAATGCTTAATATACATTAAATATACTTGAAAGGAATTTGCATTCCTATGGGAGGCTGATAGCTAGGAAAATAAACACATGTATGTGAGCAGTGTGGGGAGCTGGGCAAAGGCAAATCCTGCTCATCTTATTAACTGTTTAGAAAGCTTTGATTCCCATAAAATCCTCAGCCAGGCACCAGCCACTCCTGCTTCTCCGACTGCAGAGCCCTTTCTGGTAGTTTACTTTGCTCCTTGAATCCAGGGAACGAAGAGGAGGAGTTGTTCTCCCAGGGGCTTTTGCAGATGATTGGGTGCTGCACTTCTTTGCAATACTCATTATTTTAGCTGGGGCTACAACTCTCTCTGCCCTCCAATTAGGCTGTACATAATTTGTAAGGAAGGTTCCCTCCCACTGTACACCCAAGTAAGGGACAGGCAGAATCAGACCCTAAATGGGACTTCCTAAACCTCAGCCAACTCTAGAACTAAATACAGTCAGAATGGGATGACACATTGCTTACTACACATTGTAATCCACATTTAAAAAAGATAACCACAGCTATTAAAGGAATTGTAAAAACAAAATTTACAAAGAGATCAGGATTGGATTGCAATACAAACCCAACAAGATATTTGTATACATAAAGAAAGAGACCTATACCTTCCAGACAAAACCATTGTAATTGAAATAGCACAGCTAAACTGAATATCCATGGCAAATGTAATATTTAAACCAGGATGTAAGCAGTGGGAAATTTCAAGTGGGTCTGAGGTGCACAAACTTCATATGTGATTTCCTCTAAATAAGCTATGTCTTGATTAGCTGCAACACAATGCACTCTTCCCACAACGGCATTCACTTAAGTGACAAACTTGTTTAAAAGAAAAATAGATACTCTGTGTGAAGTAAGGTGTTAATTACCCTACATATTTAATTTACATAAAGAGAAGACAGGAAGGAGGGTGCAAGACTTGTTTCCTTTTTTTCTAATCTCACAAAAAGTCAAGCTCTTTTATCCATATCAATTACTTCATAAATTACATCTTACCCAATATTTAGTGTGTATTTAACTAATGTGCAAAATGAATTAAATTTCAATAGCTTGGGAAACAAAAGTATAAGAGCACATCATTGATTCTACAGTAAGTAATGCAGAATTTATTCACTTAATGTACTGTATCAGTTTAATCAATAATACACGAAGTACTGGATTTGTTTAACAGGGGGAATGGGATATTTTTCTTTAAAAAATGACTGTAATACAACTACTCTAGCCTTTTATCCACTGAGACACCCTTGGGCACCCAGAACCATTAGCCACTGTGTTACCCCTCTGCCTCAGAAAGAGCTTTGCTAGTGGTTAAACAGTGTGTATATCAGCTTCCTGACACACCAGTCTGTTTGCCTCACCAGCAAACTCCTTGACACTCTGCCAGCTTTAACCTTAACTTTCAGGTAACATGCAGTGAGCCCCAGTTCTCAAGTTCCCCAGAGAAGTCTCTTTTTCTGCAGTATCCAGCCCCTCTCACTGGATACACTCAGAAATAATCAAAGTCACTGTCTCCAGAGAAACAGAATACACACTAGGCTGCTGGATCAACTGAGGATGCACATTTTAGCATAACAGCACTGAGGTAAGTTTACAGTAACACTAAGCACAAGTTTATTAATAAAGAACACAGATACTAAGAAGAGATCATAGAAACAGAAAATGATTACAAATAAAACACTCTTTCTAGTGTCTAAAAATAGAGCAAAATTCTGGTCTTGTGCAATTTCTCATCTCTAGTCAAGTTCTCAGTATCCTCAACCTACATGGTTGGGGGATCCACCTTTCACAGATTCCATGAGCACTGGTCCCTTTTTTTCCCTTGAGTGGTGGATAACAAAGGAGTCCCCTTTCTTCCCTTTTGTAGTCCATAAAGGCTTTAAAATGTATGCTTCGAAAAGTAAGCCAGACAAACTTCTTCTCCTTTGATGCTTGTTTTCAGGGTGCAAGCGCCAAAAGCTCCTTCTTCATCCTCTGGTCAATTTGCTTTTTCGATTGGGCTTGATCCTTTTAGTTTACTTTAGTTGTAAACGTATTTCAATAGTCCTTTGCTTGTAATCAAGCCATGCTGTTTTCTCTTCCATCTGTTAGCTTGGTCCACGCAAACTCATTCCTTTTTCTAGGGCAGGTATGTGTGTCAGCACTCTCCAAAAACATATTTTAAGAACTCATTTTCAGCACATAAACATAACTCTTTATATACAACCTATACTAAAATCACACAATGATATTCCTGACTAGTGTATCATCAGTTTTCATATGATATCTTACAAGACTCTGTTTGGATAAATATTCTGACAGTTTGTCAGACCTGTTGGGATTTACTGTCACATAATTTGCCAGTTGGCTTAAAGGGATTTTTAGGGTCCACATCCTTGGGAAATGATAACATTTAATGAAAAATGTTCATGGATGGAGACAGATAAATGTCTATGCATGTGTATACACCCCCCCCCCACGTAAAAGGTAATTCCTGTAACTTTTTACATAGCTGAGAACATCATCCGTTGAATAAGATTATCAGCCTTGTTCAAATACAACAGAACCACAGAGTTACGAACACCTCAGGAATGGTTATTGTTATTCTTTCAAAAGTTCACAACTGAACATTGACTTAATACTGCTTTGAAACTTTACTATGCAGAAGAAAAAAATGTTACTTTCCTTTTTTTAGCAGTTTATGTTTAACATAATACTATACTATTGTGCTATATTTGTTTGTGTGTGTATATATGTATCTGTCTCTCTTTTTCTCTGTTGCTGCTGCTTAATAGCATATGTCCGGTTTCAAATGAGGTGTGTGGTTGACTAGTCAAGAGTTCTTAACTCTGAGGTTCTACTGTATGTTGACATGGGAAACTCAGTATCAGGACACTAGGCTTTTCTCCTGGCCTTCAATCTAAGCTGCAGACAGTCAGCTAAGAATGAAGGGCCTTATTATAAAAGAGGCTCTGCCTGTATCACAGGGCGGGGGAATGGGGAGGAGGGAAGAAATCTACACATCTACTATTTACTTCACTGTGCTCAAGCTGAGTGACCCAACTGCACCCATAACCTGGACTGGGCTTTGCCCTGAAATTTCCATGCTCTTGACATACAGAGCACTTGGACTCCATGGATGAAATCTCAGGCCTACTGAAGACAGTGGGAATTTTGCCACTGACTTTAATAGGGTTGGGATTTCACTTTATGACTTCCACAGCCACAATTAGGATCCATAATTCAGCTTAGTTCTGAAATATCTTTAGACATCAAACAAACAATTGTTCCTTGAGGTTACAAAGAAGCTTTCTGAAAATCTAAAATGGATTAATAATAATCACAAAGGGACATTATGTAAATATCTGCAGGAGTAGTACACAGATGCTGACTTGGAAAATAACAGGTACTATGGAACTCAGAAGCAAGATATTAAAGTTTGGCTATGGGAGTTGGTTAGGGTTGCCAACTTTCTACTTGCACAAAGCCGAACACCCTTCCTCTACACCATAACCAATGCTTCCTCTAAGGCCCCACTCAATTCCCCCTCCCTCTGTTGCTCACCCCATCCTCACTCACTCATTTTCACTAGACTAGGGCAAGGGGTTGGGGTGCGGGAAAGGCCAGAAATGAGGAATTTGGGGTGTGGGAGGGGATTCCATATTGAGGCAGTGGTTTGGGATTCAGGAGGGGGTGAGGGGGTGGAAATGAGGGGGTTTGAGTATGGAAGGGGACTCTGGGCTGAGGCAGGGAGTTGAGGTCTGAGGCTCTGGGCTGAGCATGCGGGCTCTGGTGTGGGGCCAGAGAAGAGGGATTTGAGGTGCAGGAGGGGGCTCTGGGCTGGGTCTGAGGGGTTTGGGTGTGTGGGGGGGTGAAGGCTCTGGCTGGGGGCTGCAGACTCTGGGGTGGGGCTGAGGCTAAGGGGTTTGGACTGTGGGGTGGGGTCTGAGGGCTCCAGCTGGGGGTGCAGAGTCTGCTATGGGGCTGAGGGGTTTTGTATATAGGAGGGTGCTCCAGGCAGAGACCAAGGGGTTCGGAGGGTGGGAAGGGGCTCAGGGCTGTGGCAGGTGGGAGTCAGGGGTGCAGACTCCAGGCGGCGCTTACCTCAGGCAGCTCCTGGAAGCAGCGGCATGTCCCCTCTCTGGCTACTATACAGAGGTGCCACCAGGTGGCTCTGTGTGCTGCCCCGTCCTCAGGCACTGACCCTGCAGCTCTCATTGGGTGGGAACTGCAGCCAATGGGAGCTGCAGAGCCAGCACTTGGAACAGGGGGCAGCATGCGGAGCCCCCTGGCTGCCCCTACACATAGGAGCCAAAGAGAGGACATGCTGTTGCTTCCGGGAGTCGCAGGCAGCCTGCCTTAGCCTTGCTGTGCTGCTGACTAGACTTTTAATGGCCTGTTCAGCAATGCTGATCTGAGCTGCCGGTGTCCCTTTTCAAGCGGGCATTCCTGTCGAAAACCAGACACCTGGCAACCCTAGTGTTGGTGGATCAATGACTGTAAGTAGCAGCTAAAAGAGATTAATATAGTGCTCCAATATCCAAAGCAAGAAACTTCTTCCAAATAGGGCTCAACTAGTTGTATCTTGCTTTTAAAGAAAAAAAGGTGCTTTAATGTTTTGTTTTAATAACCTCTCTGAGTTTTTTTTAAATATTTGAGTGATTCTTTTTAGATATAGAGCCTGATTTTCAGAGGTGCTGATCACTGCAGTTGACATCAGCAGAACTAGAGGGGCTCAGCCACTCCAAAAATCAGGCCTCTAATTTTCAACTTAATGGCATTTGTGTTAAGTAATTTAATTCAGGCTTTAAAATCTCAAGTGTCTAATTCAGGCACAGTCAGCTTGTTTAATTTTTTCCTCCTTTTGGAGTTGTCAATTTTTTTCCTTCCTCAAATTCTTTTCTCCCCACTTTGCAGAAGAGACTACTTGAAAGCTACTTGTACATCTGGACAGTAAGCATCTCAGAGCTCCCCTGAAGTGTGGAGAGCCTAACAAAGGGAATCAGTTTAATTTGAACATATTAAATATGAATATGCTATTTAAAGTTAAAATGTAGGCCTTGATCTACTCAAGATTTATGCATGTACTTAACTTCATACATGTGAACAGTCCCACAAGTTTTCAAGAGTATCTAAATTACTGAATATGTTGTAACTAGTGCAACGTGAGAGAACCAAGTTCAAATTCCTTCTCCACGTTAGACAGAAGGCAGATTTGAGCCCAGATATCCCACATCCTAGGTGAGTACTCTAACCATTAGACTAAAGGTTATGAGGGAGGCATAAGCACCTTCCTTCTCCCCCTCTCCCCACTACTTTGCAAGAAAAGGCTTAGGCACCTAACTCTAAGAGATGGTTCATGGCTATGAATCTCAAGCAGATAGAATTTCCTCTCTCTAGCCCAGACTGAGGCACTTAAGTCCTTTAAATGGGTGGTGGGGTATAGGCCACACCAGTCTCCTCAGTATTTCCTGTTGGCTAACTTAGGTGACTCTCTGCTCAGTGTGCTGGCTTTTGTGGATCTTAGGCATCTTATCTACACTTATAAGACAACTGTATGCATAACATGGTACTATGGCTTGCACTAGGCGAGAGGGCATCTCAACACTGGGTATTGCATCATTGAGTCCAAGTACCTTTTATGGATCTAGCCCGAAGTACCTAACAGCCAGATGTTTAAAAAATATTTAGGCACATAAATACCTTTACAGGAATCCAGCCCTAAGTCACTTTTGAAAATGGGATCTAGGCTCTTAAATCATTTTGAATATATTCTGTACCTTTTACTAATTTTTCTTATGTACCACTGGGGAAAGTGCTAACTAAATGTTTAACACACTGCCCATTTGGGAAGTAACATAATCTAAAACCAGTGACATTTGTACCTGCTTAAAAATTAGTCTGATTTTTGTTATGCCCATCAATCATACTCTGACTTTGGACATTAGATATGAAAAAACCTAAAGGTTGTGAGTTGTAACAGAGGAGGCTGTGTGTTCAGGTTCATGACTAATCTAACAATTAAACTGAACACACTGTACCAGCACCAGACTTCACTATTCAAGGGGGATAAGTTAAATCTGGTAAGGGAAAATATAGAAATATCTATTTTGCAGGATCCTAATCCTGCAAACAACAAATTGGCAAGAGAAAATAATCAGCTTTGAAGTCCTGAGTACATCTTCTGTGGATTGTAAAGCAAGTAACTTTTATGAATGCAGTTTTAAGTGAATTTGGCAGAACAATTTGTAGCTGTCTAGGGCAATTTCAGATTTTACCCTGAAATGGACAATGACAATGGACAATGAAATGGACAATGACAAAACATTAAGAGTAAATAAAAATGGGTGTTTGACTTGCAAGTATTTGGAACACAAGAAAGTTTCATACGATTGAGGAAGGACTAAGGGCCAGATTCTGCAACCCTTCCATTAATGAACTTTTTATTCCTGAAGAAGTTCAACTGAAAGCAGTGGCACTATTTGCACAATATGGTGCTATTCAGTCTAAACAACAGTGGCAAAATATGCCCCTAAATATGCAGCTCTGCATTTGGCTAATGATTTCCAAGACATTTGTATTTTCCTGCTAACCTTGAAGAGTAGAGAGGTAACACAGGGATACCTTTCCCATACTGTTATGGAACTCCGCAGTATATTAGTCTTCAGTAGCACTCTTATTCAAAACATATTTACTGTAGTGTTGGCTGACATCTCATTTAATTAGATTGTGTCATGTAGAATTGAGCTGTTTGGCAAGTGCAGTGCAACACAACTGTGGATAATACTATAAGAAAACTGTACTTGCAGATCATATTAACCTCCTCCGTGTTCAGCTAATATACAGGGTTATTTTTTTCAGCTGGTGAAATACAGCACTCAAAACATAACTCTATCCTACCATAATGACTAAGGGTCACTGAGACAAGAGAAATCAGAAGGAATCTCATGGTTTAGGCGGAAGGACACCCTCCCATCACTTATCTCCCCACTAGTATGTTTGGAGATGTACAAACACATAGGAAATATGAAATACAAGAGGGAAATCCATGAAAGTTGCTCTATAGCCACTATTGTAGAATGTGCTAGTCTACAAGACCAAACGTTCCTCATTAACAGCAGTTCTCAAGCTGCGGTCTGTGGAATTCTGTGTCCCACATGGTGCTATCGACCTTTCCTCAGTGCTTACAGCTGGAAGTTGGGTGCCTGAGAAGGGGGGCTGCTGTAAAGAGCTGTAATAAGACCCAGAATAACTACAGTACAGGGAGTACAGGAGGCCTGAATCCTGGAGCTGTCAGCCAACACCAGCAGCACCAGACGTTTCCAAAAATAGGTTTGCAAGTGGCGTTGGGGCTTGGTGCTCTCTACCCAGCACTGCTCCACTACCATGCTACCTCCTTCCCCTGTCAGCTGTGGTCTGAAGCATGAGATTGAATATCTCTTACACAACATTTTTGTTATAACTCTGAATATTCATTATATCTGTATCAACACCCAATCCCTTTTTGATTTTTTTAAAATTCTTGTCCTCAATGACTTCCTGCAGTTTAATTAATTACATATTGTGTGAAGTATTTCCTTTTACTGGTTTTGAATTTTCCATTTTTTTTTTCATTTGACTGTCCTTTTGTTCTTGTGCTGTGACACAGGGAGAACAAAAGGTCCCATTCTACCGTCTGTAGACCATCCATTATTTTATATACTTTATCATGTTCCCTCTTATTCATCTCTTTTCTAAGGGAAACAATCCCATTTTTTTCAATTTCTCTTCATATGAGAGTTTTATCATGCCCTTCATCATTCTCATTGCCCTTCTCTAAACCCTCTTTAATTCTGCAATATCCTTTTTTGAGATGAGGTGATCAGGACTGCACTCAGCATTCTAGATGAGACCATCATTTATATAAAGGCATCTCATATTCTTTACAATGTTTTGTTACATAATTTTCTATTCTGTCACTAATCAAAAAATGTGGCTGTTTGGCTTAGGGCATAGACAATGGCATAGGGATCCTTTGACAGCTAGGTTCTTATCTGGTCCAATTCAGCTATGATGAAATGCCATTAACATTTGGTGGCTGTTTATGTGAAAAGAGTTGTGCCACATCATCAGTGGTACTAATTTTCTTGATTGTTGGCAATCTCAGGAGACAGGTTCAAGGGCTGTATAGGTCCAGAGATTGAAATACTCTCTTGTCCTTAGAGTTTCTTGAGGCATATTGGCAGTGAGCCACTGCAGGGAAACAGACTACTACTAAACAGAGCACTTTAGGCTCCCAAGCTGTCAATCTGACTCCTTTTGCAGAAACTGAACACACACTTTAGAAAAAAAATTGAAAAACAAACATCAGTGCTACCACGAGTCAAATTTTCTTTTCATACTATGTTAGTCATCAGTTTGTAAGTCCCAGACGCCAACATTTCCTGTATGCTACAGTAAACCTCAATGCCCAAGAGGCAACTTGAATATAAGAAAGTACCAAACATTTGCCATGGTCAACACATCACCACCACCAACCATTTCACCTTACAAAAACTGGACAAGCTTTGTGCGTCAGACAGAGCATTTGTTACAGATCAACGGCAACTTCCAAATGCATTTTACCTGAAGTTATAACATATGTTTATAATAATGTATGCAACAGGAATCTTGAAATTGATTTTTAATGAAAAATTATGTCCAAACTTGCTCATGTAATTTGCTTTTATGTTTCTGACCTAATTCTAAAACCAATCCTCTGAGTTCCAAATCCTTCTCATTCTAGGTATCCCCTTCTCTTGACAAGAAAGAGTACGTCTACACCTCAAGATGGGGGCGTGATTCCCAATTCAGGGAGACACACTCTAGCTCTCAGTGTGCTAACAGCAGCATGTAGCTGTGGCAATATCTCTGTTCCAATCATAGTTCTTTATATAAAGTTAAAGCCATAAAAAAATAGAAACCTGCAGCAGCAGCAACAAGTCATTTATCCCCCAGAGAGAGATCCAATATGCCTCCTCCTAGCATGAGCAATACTGTCATTTCACAGACACTTGACATCAGCCTACTTTATCATCAATGTTGTGGCTCAGAGCTCAGAAATGGATCATAGTGAACAGTGATCAAAGGTAACCATAGTGATTTATTTTGTTTTAGATTTTTTTAAAAAGAATCTCAGCATGTTTGCTATTGATACATGATAAAGAAGAACATATACACAAGGGGAACTCTTTCAAATATGTCAGACTAAGCACATACCCATCCAGCTTTAACACCTTTTTCATCTTTGTTCTTACTATATTTACTAAATATAGATTATATCCACATATAAACAAAAGGATGGCTCCTTTCCATAGCTTATTTTCTCATCCTGCATCCACTTGCAAAGAAGTCATGATGCTAGTATCATAGCTCCACACTTGTAAAAGATAATGTTTATTTTAAAGTATGTCTATGCTCAGATGGACACCAAATAAGGTTTCTGCATACTGTTAGGGTACAGAGGAGAGCTGCACATCTGCGACCTCCCTCTCACTGGGTACCTCTTCCAAGTATCAGGCTTGTAAACTGCCACTTCTCTCTGGGGGACTCCTAGAACTTTCCGATTGGACCATTAGCTTATGGTGCCCCCTGCTCCAGTTTGTCTCCTCCGAAGCTCAGCTTTTACTTATTTCCCAGTGCTTATAGTTTAACAATTCCCACCTAAAAGCCCCTGGGATTTTTAAATATAGACTCTCCCCGCATTTGCCCCCAAGCCAAATACCTGATTCTATATCAGTGGCAGTAAAGTTCAAAAACAATTATCACTCCCATTATTTGTTAGTCCTCATGAGTAGTACTCTATCTACAGAAAAGATGACTCTGTACTAGACCACTGGGGCTGTCTACAGCCAAAGACTCTGTACTAAATCTTTACTAGTTAGCTTACATCTGCAGGAACCAGATGAAAGTTAACTAGTACTGATTTAACACACTTAGTTACCCATTAGCCAGCAACACAATAAACCACCAAATCCACATATAACATTGACAGACCCCAGTTGTCAGCAGGTGGGATCAAACGTGGGACCTCTAGAACTAAATGCATGAGCCTCTACCACATGAGCTAAAAGCCACATGGCCTATTAGCTAAGCCTCTAGAGCAGACTCATTAATCTCTCTCTGAATGGTCTCGGTGCCACTAGATGGGACAGAACACCACACCCAGAAAGTGTGGGGGTTACATACAGTTTACCCTTCCCTACAATGCTCACCCCAACACACCCTTCCTTGGCAGTTTGTTTGCATATTGGTGTCTTGTCCCCAAACACAACATAGACACTTCAGTTCTTCCTCCTTCAAGTTCCCTGTACTTTCAACTGACTAAATTATTCTTCTTTACATCCTGTCCTAAGCTGGTGTATTTCTACATGCTATTAAAGAGATATTGCTAGGTTAAAATACATATGTACATGCAAAAAAAATTATTTTCTTTACTCTGTGTTACTGATACCTCATTAAGGTCCAAGGGTATAAAGCAAATGGATTAATGTTAATTCAAGATCAGAGTGGTTATTTTATGTTGTTTTGGACCTAATATGCCATTTATAGCTTCTGACATTACTTTCAAGTCTACATTCATACAGCATTGGCAACAAAAATAGATGAGCCATTTCCTTTTGGTTTTACAGTGCTGCAATATTTGGGTGGAAAGTACTGTAGAAGAATGCTCATCTCCAAAGAAATATTGTTCTCATTGGAACTAGAAAAAAAAACAATATTTAGATTAATATTAGGTTTTGTTTGTTTAAAAAAAAAGAGGGGGCCTCTTCCATATGAGTGTATCTCTTTATAAGTCTGCCTCTTTCCCCCATAATGGTGCCTGCATGTCATTGGTGGGAGAAGAGATGCCTGTAGTTTGTAAAGTGCTTTGGAATCTCTGAAGAGGGAAGGCACTATGTAAATGTAATATATCATCATTAAATTTTATGGAATTTATTCTTTGTAAGTGTTCTTGAGTCATTTATTATGTATTCTTTTTCCACAACCCCCCAGTTTTTATTCAGTTCCTTCATACTTTAGCTGTCTAGAGGATTGTCTGAGAGGTAACAACTACCATGTACTTATGACTCTCCAACAAAACTAAGACAGCAACAAAGCCAATGTGACTACAGCATTGCTGTGGGAAAAGATGGTTTTATTTTGAAATATGCTTGTTTTAGATCATAGTAACTATTATCTCAGTAGGTAGAACATTCTATTATGTGAAAGGGGAAAATCTATTTTGAGGGAAATGAAAAATATGCATTAGTGGAGAAACTTATTTCAGCAATTAAATAAACTATGAATTGTAGTGACAGATCTTCAGCTAATCTTAAAAGGTATGATTCACTGAAAAACTGCACTTAAAGAAGCTGCAATATGGGTTTTAAAATCACTTGGCTGGGTTTATACGAACATAATTCTCCCCAGAATATACCATATTCTATCTCAGAAGTGCCCACACTCCAATATATGTTAAGTGGTACCCTAAAAGGTCTGGGAATTTTATTTTTTAAGCAGAGTCAGAAAAGTAATTTTCCCTCCTCTCTCCACATTTGTCTGGAAGAAAAAAGATTTTATGAATGGAGATTAGCATCAGGTTATGTTAAGAAATCATGCGCTAAACCTTTGTTGCACTGAAGCAAATAGAAACATTCTAAATACATTTTGGCAAGCAACACCATGACTTACTAAAAGCTGAGGAGGAAAAGGGCACAGAGTGTATCAGGTAGAATAACTGGTAGGACACAGAGAAAGAGTAGCCAACATGACTTCATTACAAAGCTGATCCTTATTGTCCACCTAAATACTATCACTCTCTTTTCTTTACTGTCTGTACTGTAGAATCATAAGTGTCCACACACCCAAATAAGGGATTGTAATCTTATATTTTGGCAAAATCACAAATTTATATATTCTTGTGGCTCTCAAGAGCAGGGCTTTCCAATCACACTCCTGGGTCCAGGAGGCAAATACTGGGGGAGGAGAGATTTGGTACTGCATCATATAAATAAAAAAAGACCAATACAACAGGATAAATAAGATGCTTGTGTTCACTGTTAGTGATTTTTACTGCTTATTTTCTGTAACCCAGCTGCAATCAGGTGTTCAGATGACATAATATAAAAACTTTAGAGAGATCAGAGACACAGAGAAAAGAGTCAAACACACTATTATTAAATGTTACGCTTTTCAGACAGGAGCCAGTGGGTGCCAGTCACATAAAATATGGATATGAAAAGCAGGAAGGCAAAAACAGTGGGACTCCATTGAGCATTACTGGCTGGAGGAAGGCAGAGAACTTGGGATCTGCCACACTTTGTAGCATACACCATGGATCACGGGAATTTTTGACAGCAAATGCAGCAGAAGATACTGTGGTGTCAAGCAACTTTATCTTTATCATTGGAGATGCAGAACTGCAATTTGTTTTGGTGGAACCCAGGATCAGACTTAGGGAAAATGGCTCCCTGGGTGAATTTGTATTTTGGCATTTCTGGCCCCCGTGAGCGCAGCACACACACATTCATTGCCCCTAACTGCTGCTCGCTCCCCAGGCTTTCCATCCCTCCAGTGCTCATATCCCCTGCACTGTGCCCTCTTCAGCCCATCCTTTGATGGAAATTTACAAGCAAATTTTACAGGGATGCAGGAGAAGGGGTACGTCAGGTGGTAGCAGCAATGCCGCATGAAAGCAGAGGCACTGCAGCAGGCATACCAGAAAGCCTGGGAGGCCAACAACCAACTCGGTGCTGAGCCTCAGACCTGCTACTTTTACAAAGAGCTGCATGCCCTACTTGGTGGAGATCTCACCACCACTCCACAGACATGGACAACTCCGAGGAACCCAAAACCTAGACCACTGCCATGAACCGCGAGGAGGAGGAAAAGGATAGGGGATATGCGACCAAGGCGGTCAAGGTAAGCTGCAAGCCTCTTTGAGGCTCCACTGCAGTTGACCCTGACACAAGGGAAGGAACCTCAAGTTAAGTGTGTAAACATATTTCCCATTACCATGAGGTAATGATGGCACCTCCAATTTAGGAAGACAGCTATCAGTTTTTCATTAGTTTACTCAGACTTGAAAAGGTAGTGGTCAACAAAGAGGTAGAATTATCTGCTTTTCAGTCCCCTTTAGAGTTAGGTATGAGGGAGGGCATGTGGACCAGTTTGTTTACACAGGACTGTCCTTGGACACCTCCTCAGAAGTCTCGACAGAACTTTCATGGGGATACTCTGCAATCGTCTCCCAAAAGTTTCTAGGGATGGCAGCCTTATTTCTTCCTCCATAGTAGGACACTTTCCCATTTCAGGCCACAATTACTGCAATGGTGCCTGTTGAAGTTAACGGCATATGGATCTGGACAGCTTCAGGATGCCACTAGCAACTGTGCTTTTTATGCTTTTGTTACCTTCAGGAGTGAAGTTTCAGCTAAAATCACCACTGCCTGCTGTTATAACCTTAGTCCCAGATTCGGACCTTAGCGTCCAAAATATGGGGGTTAGCATGAAAACCTCCAAGCTTAGTTACCAGCTTGGACCTGGTACTTGCTGCCACCACCCAAAAAATTAGAGTGTTTTGGGGCACTCTGGTCCCCCTGAAAAACCTTCCCTGGGGACCCCAAGACCCAAATCCCTTGAGTCTCACAACAAAGGGAAATAATCCTTTTTCCCTTCCCCCCTCCAGGTGCTCCTGGAGAGATACACAGACACAAGCTCTGTGAAACTACACAGAGTGACTCCCCCTCTCTGTTTCCAGTCCTGGAAACAAAAAGTACTTTCCTATTCCCCCAGAGGGAATGCAAAATCAGGCTAGCAAATCCAACACACAGATCTCCCCGATTTCTTCCTCCCACCAATTCCCTGGTGAGTACAGACTCAATTTCCCTGAAGTAAAGAAAAACTCCAACTGGTCTTAAAAGAAAGCTTTATATAAAAAGAAAGAAAAATACATACAAATGGGCTCTCTGTATTAAGATGATACAATACAGGGTCAATTGCTTAAAAGAATATTGAATAAACAGCCTTATTCAAAAAGAATACAAATTAAAGCACTCCAGCACTTATATTCATGCAAATACCAAAGAAAAGAAACCATATAACTTACTATCTGATCTCTTTGTCCTTACACTTAGAAACAGAAGACTAGAAAGTAGAAACTACTTCTCCAAAGCTCAGAGAAAGCAGGCAGACAGAAAACAAAAACTCAGACACAAAATTCCCTCTACCCAGAGTTGAAAAAATCCGGTTTCCTGACTGGTCCTCTGGTCAGGTGCTTCAGGTGAAAGAGACATTAACCCTTAGCTATCTGTTTATGACACCTGTGGAAAATGGTGCCAGTATTCAGTGCCATTTCCCTGTACTCACTGTTTCATGCAACCAAGCCACTCCCCTTTTGATTTCCCACACCCCGGCAGGCCACACTCACAGTGGCTGGTGCTGAATGCTGCTGTAAGCAAGCACTCTGAAGAAGCAGCATCAATAATCATGTGTTATATAAAACTTTAAGGGAGCAAGGGAAAGGGGCTCTGACTCTTCACTTTCGCTTTCTGTTGTGACTATACAGACGTGTTTTACCTCTAGCTACTGCTATTGTGGCCTAAGGGCATTCTCCCTCCACACCCAGGGAACACCTCCACCAGCAGAAAGACTACTCAGAATGACACGTACAGTGAGAATCTGCAAGCCAGTGCTGCATCGGACCATGAACCGAGGGCCTGGAGAGAGAGAATATTTCAGACTGTATAGAGAAGAAAAAAGCGGACAGTTGAATGGCCCAGGAGGAAAATGAGAGGGAGATGTATCAGAACATAAGGAGTCTTCTCTGGAAGAAAGCACAGATACGGCAGCCTTTTGTGGTTCTATAGTTTCAACAAGCACATCCTTGCCTCCATTGCAGTCCGTGGAGAACTCCATTTTAGCACCTCCCTATATCCCCCTGCAACACTCTACATGGCTTCAGGAGCTTCATTCGTACACCACCACTCCACACCAGGAGTATACACTCACTTGTGACAGCCCGGGTTGCTGTATGTATATCCAAAATGGACATGAATGTTCTTTTCCATTATTAAGTTCTGTTCCATTAATGTATTACACTTATAATGCATTTGCTTTTAAGTTGCACAGATTTGTTTTTCTGCACTGGTTCTGTTACTCAAAGTTCTATTTTTTTGGAAAATAATTCATCTTTATTAGTTTGCAACATATGCTTGCAGGTACTGAAAGCACACACTTGTTACTGTACAGCGTGACCCAACTTGCAGGATCAGTGACAAAATATAATAATGATAAATTTATACCAAGCACAACACAATTTCTAACATGCCCCCCAAACTGCAGGGTAGGGGGGAGCACAGTCCACCCTAAGGCATTTTTGTGGCTCACCGTTCAAGTGCTCTTTCAAGGACTCCCTCAGTCACTTTGCATTGAGCTCTTCTAATAGCCTTTGAGTCTGGCTGTTCAAGCTCAGTACACAACCGTTCCACCTCAGCAGCAATCTCTGCCCCTTTACCTCACAGATATTATGCAGGACATAAAAGACAGCTATGACCATTAGGATATTTTTCTCATGGAGATCCAATCTGGTGAGTAAAACACCATCATCACCTCTTCAATCAACCAAAAGGACATTCAACTGTTATTCTTCACTTGCTGAACCAATAGCTGAATCTTTCCCTGGTGCTGTTGAGGTGGCCAGTGAACAGCTTAGTAAGCAAGGGAAACAAAGAGTAGGCTGGGTCAGGATCACTACTGACATTTCAACATTGCCAGTGGCAATCTTCTGGTCAGGAAAGAATGTCCCTGCTTGCAGCTTTCTGAATAGTCCTGTGCTCCTAAGCCTTTGAGCATCATACACTTCGCTGACCAGCCCACACTGATGTTGGTCAAATGTTCCGTGTGATCCACCAATGCTTGCATAACCATAGAAAAGTAGCCCTGGGACAAAGTGTGCTGGGGCCAAAATAGGAATATGGGTGCAGTTTATTGCTCTACCAAAATTCAGGAACCCCATTGCTACAAATCCATCCACTATGTCCTTCATATTGCTAAGAGTCATAGTTCTATGTATAGGGTGCCCAGATGTCCCAATTTTATATGGATAGTCTCGATTTTGGGGGCTTTTTCGTATATAGGCACCTATTACCCCCCACCCCATCCCAATTTTTTACACTTGCTATCTGGCCACCCTTCCTGTGTACCAGGAGACTATTAATGGCCCTGCAGGCTTGCATGACAACAGCCCCCCTCCCCTGGATTTTCCAAATCCCAAATAATTTCCCAGTGACTGTTAACAATCTAGTGTTGCAAATTTCCACTATGTGATCACCACTCACTTCTCCACTGTCAGTGCAGCTCTCATTCTGGTGTCCCTGTACAGGAGGACAGGGAAGAACTCAGCATAGAGATCCTAGAATGTGGTCTTTTGCATCCAAAAATTCTGCAACCACTGCTTGTTGTCCCAAACCTGCTGTAGTATAAAGAGAGCCTGAGACAGAAGTCCTTGTATCAGAGGCCTGGTGTGAGGCATAAGGCCTGGGATAAAGCAATGGTCAAAGCTTTGCTGGTATAAAGCAAAGTCAGGCTGTGAACAAAAGGCAGCCCTGCTCACAGAATTTGGCAAGAACAGGGTTGATATTACAGAAACTTACAACACTCACACAAACACATGCCAGAAAGATAATACCAGAGCACCTCAATACCAACACATTCCCCAAAGATAACAGGAACACAGCAACCTCTCTGAAAGATAAGGTCAGGATGACAGTATTGATGGATAGTGTTTTGATTAAACCAACACATACAATGTAATGGGTGGTAGCTAGCCATGTCAGAGGGGTAACACGTAACTTATCTGTATAGGTGTATAAAATGGAGTCTCAGAGGGAGTCTCTTTGGCCAACCTAGAGAACAGTGGAAAGTCCCGCCACTGACTGAGCTGCGTCCATTGTCATAGGCATGCATGCGCCAGTGTAACTGTAGATACTGACACGGGGAGCTGGAACCATGCTTTCTCAGCAATAAACCTGATCTAGTGCCTTCGCTAGGAATAAAGTCTGTGGTTATTGGGCGGTTTGATCGGAGCCAGCTGTACAGGCTACCTGGCCAGAGTCAGTACAGCATGCAGAGAGAACACACACGCAACCAACATCTGACTACTTCTGCATTACAAAGCCATCCCCACCAGTCAGTGCTCATTTCTCAGGCCGAAAATCAGTGTGCCACCATCTACAGTTGCTGAACTCCACCAATAACCTTGAATTGCACAGACAATCCAGGAAGTGTTTGGAAAGTGTAGGGGACAATTTCCAGGTGCAAGTGCTGGAGGAACCAACTAGGGGCAGAGCTCTTCTTCACCAACTGCCTCACAAACCGGGAAGAATTAGTAGGGGAAGCAAAAAAGTGGATGGGAACCTGGGAGGGAGTTACCATGAGATGGTTGCGTTCAGGATCCTGACACAAGGAAGAAAGGAGAGCAGCAGTATATGGATCGTGAACGTTAGAAAAGCAGAATTTGACTCCCTCAGGGAACTGATGGGCAGGATCCCTGGGGAGAATAACATGAGGGGCAAAAGAGTCCAGGAGAGCTGGCTCTATTTTAAAGAATCCTTATTGAGGTTGCAGGAACAAACCATCCCGATGTGTAGAAAGAATTGCAAATATGGCAGGCAACCAGCTTGGCTCAACAGTGAAATCCTTGCTGATCTTAAAACACAAAAAAGAAGCTTACAAGAAGTGGAAGACTGGACAAATGACCAGGGAGGAGTATAAAAATATTGCTCAGGAATGCAGGAGTGAAATCAGGAAGGCCAAATCACACTTGGAGTTGCAGCTAGAAAGAGATGTTAAGAGTAACAAGAAGGGTTTTATCAGGTATGTTAGCAACAAGAAGAAAGTCAAGGAAAGTGTGGGCCCTTTACTGAATGAGGGAGACAACCTAGTGACAGAGGATGTGGAAAAAGCTAATGTACTCAGTGATTTTTTTGCCTCTGTCTTCACGAACAATGTCAGCTCCCAGACTGGTGCACTGGGCAGCACAGCACGGAGAGGAGGTGACCAGCCCTCTGTGGAAAAAGAAGTGGTTCAGGAGGATTATTTAGAAAAGCTGGATGAGCACAAATCCATGAGGCCGGATGTGCTGCCTCCGAAGGTGCTAAAGGAGTTGGTGGATGTGCTTGCAGAGCCGTTGGTCATTATCTCTGAAAACTCATGGCGAATGGGGAGGTCCCAGATGACTGGGAAAAGGCTAATGTAGTGCCCATCTTTTAAAAAAAAAAAGGAAGGAGGAGGATCCGGGGAGCTACAGGTCAGTCAGCCTCACCTCAGTCCCTAGAAAAATCATGAAGCAGGTCCTCAAGGCGTTAATTCTGAAACACTTAGAGGAGAGGAAGTGATTAGGAACAGTTAGCATGGATTCACCAAGGGCAAGTCATGCCTGACTAACCTAATTGCCTTCTATGATGAGATAACTGGGTCTGTGGATGAGGGGAAAGCAGTGGACGAGTTATTCCTTGACTTTAGCACAGCTTTTGATACTGTCTCCCACAGTATACTTGCCAGCAAGTTAAAGAAGTATGGGCTGGATGAATGGACTATAAGGTGGATAGAAAGATGGCTAGATCATCAGGCTCAACAGGTAGTGATCAATGGCTCGATGTCTAGCTGGCAGCCGGTATCAAGCAGAGTGCCCCAAAGGTCAGTCCTGGGGCAGGTTTTGTTCAATATCTTCATTAATGATCTGCAGAATGGCGTGGCCTGCACTCTCAGCAAGCTTGCAGATGACACTAAACTGGGAGGATACACTGGAAGGTAGGATAGGATACAGAGGGACCTAGTCAAAGTTTATAGTGTAGACATGACCTCAGTCAAGACCCGGGAAACTCTGGGCGCTGTTCTTCAAAGATGCACGAAGAATTCTTGCCATGGATAGGGTGAGCACGGGAAAGCCTAACAATCGGGATTATTGGGCATACAATTACATTTATATTTAAAGGGAGAGACCAGGTCACAACGTGTGAAAAAAAATCACTAAAAAAATACCATAATTATTAATAACTTGATATGTTCTATGTTTGTGTATAATCTTTCGTCCCAAAGCAGTTTGCAAGCTATTTGCTGGAACACACAGCACCACTGAAATGCCACTACTGCTTTGTTATGGGGCGTGAGCCAGACAACCAGTGCACAGACTATACATATCCAGAAATAGTTACAATTCAATATGTGTATAAGCCAAATCCAGCAAAGCACTTGAAAAGTAGTTACAGTGACTTCACTGGGACTATTCAAGTGATTAGAATTAAGCACCTGCTTAAGTGCTTTGGCTGCATCAGGACCATAGTTTGTTAACTGCTGTGTTATGCTCTAGACTAAAGGTGCTAGTGAACTGTGAAATGTACTTTAGTAATAACAGTAAAAATATTTTTGCATTGTTCACAAATTGCACAAATAACTTAAGTATAATTCTTATTGCAATCAATGAAAACCACAGATTTCCACATCCCATGGTAAGTGTTGAGGTTGATTAGCATAAAATTTAATTTGTGCGAATCAGCATGAGGCGCATGGGGCATTAAGTTCACTTGGTGTTTTACAGTAACTATACTTAAAAAAAACAGACCGAATGCACATATACCGATTTCTAGATCTATGATTAACACCATATCAATGGGTGGGTAGAAGCAGGTAATGTGCATTTAAAAATCTTCACATCTCTATTTAAAATGTGATGTCAATCGAAAGCTCTCTTTTTTCTCTTGGTTACCTCCGCTAAGTATGTACCTTGTGACAGGAAAATTCTCAGAACTCAGGAGTGTATTTTTCTTCATCTCTAATTATCACCACAGACAGTTTTAGCTACTAAACTTATTTTTAAAACCTCAAAAAAAAAATAGAGAGCCATACTGCCACTTTTTTTTTCCAGTAGCAGAAAACCACAAACACAAAAAAAAACTCAGATTGGGACATGAGAGCATAATATGCACCTTACTTTAGGTTGCTTTATTTTACAGATTGACAGTCTGAGGCTAACCATGGTGTGCTGTAGCTGCGCAGATAGGAAGAAAGAGAAAAAAACAAAAGAAAATAAAGTCAAAATGATTTTCTATTGGAGTCACACACAGATTCTTCACAAAGTGCACCAGAACTTCTGATCTTTCAAGTAGTGCAGTTGAAAGAAAGGAAATTAAATTCTCGTAAGGTCTCCTGAGCTTTGATTTTTTAAAATATTTTCAAACTACAGACATCTCTCACATGACCTGACATAACTATTGGAAGTAATTGCTTTGAGAACAAACCAAATCTGCCATTTTTATTTTATATTAAACCAGATATTGTTGTATTGATCATTTAAGAGCTAGAGAAAAGCAACAGCTTCTGTGCAACCCCCTATGCTGGTCCTGTTTTAGCAGGAAAACAGAATTGGCTGCATTTCGATGTTAGCCCATAAAACGCAGCTATTTGCACTGTTCTGTGCACGTGCTCATGGCAAACTAGAAAAAAAGCTCTCTATGCTGAGAAGCCTGCAATCTTAAATTATAGGCAACAAATCAGCAACAAATGAAAAAGAATGGGCTTGTTAAGGGAAGACTGAAATCTGCAACCATAAAATATTATATGTTTTTGTCACATACATTTTTAGTTCCCTTTTTGACTGGCCTGATTCTCATTTACCAAAGTGTAAATGGGGCTTTAGTAACAATGAGAATCAGGTTGTATTTATTTACTGTATATAGAGCCAGATTTTTCAGATGATGTACAGTGAAGTCAATGGAAAGGCATTGATTTACTCCAGCTGAGCAACTGGCTCCTAGTTTTTAAACACACTAGTTTTAAACTTATTAAACATTATTGAGAGAAAGCAGAGTCTATAAAGAAGGCAAAAGCATTGGTCGATGTTGGCGTGCCAGACACAACTAGTGAGGACTTGAGATGGATTTGATGGAATGAGGTCTTATAGCTTAGTTTTACCCTGATTCATAACCAGACCAATGTGTGTGACTTCTTGCCAAACGAGACTATCCATCAGCTGCAACAATTCACCAAATTTAATCAACACCACAATGTAATTTTCACATATGACATCTCAAACTTGATAATGTCTGAGAATGGTTCTCATCCCAATGCCACGGACGCCTGCCTCCTCAAGCCTATCCATCAACCAATCAACGGCAATATTGAAAATGATGGTTACAGAAAACAGCCTTTCCAAACTTCCTTGGAGATTGAAAACTATGCCAGGTATTTGCCATTGACTCAAATGCTGCTTTCTGCCACATTATGGAGTCATTAATAGAGCTCTATCGTTTAAGGGCCACCAAAATGTCTCAGACCCTAAAAATCTTGCTCACTTGAAGACAATTAAAAGTGCTGTGCATGTCTTATTAAATTCAGCCATCTCTGCATAAAGCTGTCTCAAGGTAACAGTGGTTGACAGTGTAACCAGCAGGTCTAAAGCTGCACTGAGTATTCTGGTCTTTACCACAAAGTGCATTATTGATTTATAACCTTAACAGAGAAGCAAAGACTTTTTCCTGAAACTGACATAGTATACTACCTCCACAGTTGCTACATTCAGCCTTCTGATCCATTTTGAACAGAGGTAGGATAACTCCCTTCCAGTCATAGGTAAAGCTGTGTGTCTATCAGAGGTCACCAAACTCACGGATTCCGTGACTTCTGCAGTGGCTGGTGCTGGCTTAGGGGCTGCCCGAGCTGGGCGCTTACCACAGGGTGGGGGGCTCCCCGGCTCCCACCAAATTGTCCATGCAGCTCCTAGGTGGAGGGACCATGGGCTCCGCATGCTGCCTGCAGGCCCCGCCCCTGCAGCTCCCCTGGACTGCAGTTCCTGGCCAAGGGGAGCTGTGGAGTTGGTGCTTGTTCTGGGAGCAGCACAGAGAGCTCCTGGCCACCCCTCCCCCTAGGAGAGGCAGGGACACGTGGAGCCAGGTAGGGAGCCTGCCAGTGCCACCAACCCCCCAAGCACTGGTGGGAGTCCTGGGCTCCACACCATTGCCTGCTCCCCGCCCTCAGACCCCTGGGGGTCCCAGACCACCCTCCGAGAGCACCCGTAGCCCCCACCCAAATTTTAGTTAGGAGTATATAGTAAAAGTCATGGAGAGGTCACGGGCCATGAATTTTAATTTACTGCTCGTGACCTGTCTATGACTTTTACTAAAAAGACCTATGACTAAAATGTAGCGTTAGTCACAGGGGATAATGGTAGTGCACCAGATGGTCCTGAAAAGCCTATGCCACCTCAGTACAATACGCTCACCTACATTCAGCAACTCAGGGGTAATGTTACAAAACCCTGGGGCCTTCCCACAATTCAGTTCAACACAATGATCCAGATCTTTTCTTGGTTGAAAGAAGGTGGCTTTACCAGAGCTTCCTGCCCCTCTTCAAATGGGAGACAAAATCCAGGTGACAACCAAAATCATCTTCCCATTGATACAACTGATCCTGCAGACTCTAGCTAGTGCTGCCACCCCAATTCTTTACTGGACAATGTGGTGCTATCTTCCCCTACAAGCACTGCAAAGCTGAATAGTGTGTGCTGAGATTGTGCCTGGCATCAGACTGCCTGAGTCAGCTACCAAGATTCCTCATCTTTCTTACACCATGACTCAAGTACATTCCAAAGCTGAACCCTGTCAGCTTTTACTTTTGCTCTTGCTCTCAATAAATGTCTTTCAAGACTCAGATTGCAGCTTCCCTTTTATCTGAGCTCCATCTACTATGAGCATCTTAGCGGTCAGCAGTGATGACTTCAAACAATGCCATTTTTCATCAGATAACAGAGGGAGTGAGACTTCAGTCTCTGTGCTTCAGTGGCCATAGACAGTTCAGCACAGAAAGCTGTTATAGCTTGGTTGTAATTAGTCTGATTCAACCAAAAAGTCTTATTTCAGTGCATTGACTGAATGTCTGATAAAATTAAATCCCCGGCCATTACGATCAAACAGCCTCCAACTCTAGATTACAACCAGCCCAGATAGGACATATTTGACAGCTGCTACCTGCTCTATTTGGGCAGCATCATAGACAGTGCTGGGGGATGCTTGAAAGATATGCACACTCGAATAGCAGTAGCTGCTGCTATGTTTCGGGTTCTTCCATGGCCCCTGTGAGGACATTGTGACATCAGGCTTACTACGAAGCTTCAGATCTATAGAACCACCGTTATACCAACTCTGCTGTACAGAAGTGAAAAACAGGCTCTCAGGAAGGCTGAAGAAGATCAGATTGATGATTTCAGTTCTTCTTGTCTCAGTCAGAGGCGCCATACCAACTGGGAGAACAAGATCAGAAATTAAGATATTTGAAGCTGAATGCAGCAATTGCCTCTATCTGCACTGGTTTGGTTTTAGCAGGTTTCTTGGTCTGGATATATTACAAAATTGAAGATGAACAAATTCTGAAGCACGCATACCAAAAAGTACTGCTACACATAATTAGTTTTAGTGGTGCAATGAAGTTGCTAGTGATGCACGAAGTCATTGTACAATCTGACTACCTTAAGTACTGTGATAGACCCCGGCCAGCTGGGTACAGCAGAATAGCAGAAGGCAGATATACTGGCCACTGGATTAACAGTTTTTTGTTCCCTGACTAACCAGACCAGGGGCTGCTCCAGGATAATGAGAACACCTGACTCTAATTAACCTGCAAAGAGTCAGGTGAGGCCATTAAGTTAACGTGACCACCTGACTCTAAGTAAGGCCCTGCTGATACGATAAAAAGGGCTCACTCCAGTTAGGCAAGGGAAAGCCAGGGAGCCAGGGGAGAGGAAGTGTGGCTGAAGGGCTGGTTAATGAAGACACCCTCAAGCCATCGGTAAGGGAGTCCTAAGGTAAGAGTGAAGAAGGGAGAAGCAGGAGAGCTGTGAGGAAGTGGCCCAGGGAAATGTAGCAACTCTGGCAGTGAAAGCTTGGCTGCCAACAGCTGCTACCATTAGGGTCCCTGGGCCGGAACCTGGAGTAGAGGGTGGACCTGGGTTCCCCCCAACCCACCACTACAGGAACATCTCCTGGGAGGGGAAGTCAGGTCCCTGTCAGGACAGGAGACTAAACTGCTCTGAAATTAAGCTCCCAGGGACAACAGAGACTGTGGGAGTTCTCATCAACCTCCTTGCAGGCCTATGATGAAAAGGGCTCAGTAGACTGTAACCCTGGCCCTAGAGAGAGAAGGGCTACGTGGAGGGTCACAGTGAGCCAATGAGGCTAGCATAAACCACCTAGAAGCACAGGACCCATGGGAGCAAGGTCAGAGCTCTGTCACAGTACTTTGTCAGAGATTGATCTGGGTGGTGCTCAATTTTGCAAAGAGACCATGATTCTTTGGAATTTACCAAGATAACAATGAGGTTGTACGGCACACAGAGTCAGGGAGCCTATCCCAGGTATAGCAGTACAGCTTGCAAAAGGATGAAGACAACCACAAAAGTGAGGTGGTGTGCAGAGTTGACAGGAGTAGCATGCAAGGGAAAGAATAGAAGAGAATCAGGAGGCAAGTGGCTGCGGGGCTGACCTGTGTGGAACCTTAACATGAGGACAACAGTTCTGAATATGATGCAGAACTGAGGTCAGCAGCAGGGATTCAAAGAGGGATTAAAATATCCTAAAGATGGTCTTAACTTGATACTATACAGGACATAAGTTCCATCCCAAAACTTTGCCTTAAAAATATCAAAATGCTTTTGAAAAGAAGCTGCTCTTGCAACAAGTTGATTTACAGAAAAAAGATTAAACTAGAGACAGGCAAGTTTAAATCTGAACTATCACAAATGTCTTAGGAGTTCAGATCCAGAGTTTTAGTCCAGGCTCATCTTACTTAGATTAGTATTTTAATCTAAATGCCCCAGGGGTCAATCCTGGGACTGGTTTTGTTCAACATCTTCATTAATGATCTGGATGATGGGATGGATGCACCCTCAGCAAGTTTGCGGATGACACTAAGCTGGGGGTAGAGGTAGATACACTGAGAGGGTAGAGATAGGGTCCAGAGTGACCTAGACAAATTGGAGGATTGGGCCAAAAGAAATCTGATGAGGTTCAAAAAGGACAAGTGCAGAGTCCTGCACTTAGGACAGAAGAATCCCATGCACTGCTACAGTGCTGGGGCCCAACTTGCTTAGCAGCAGTTCTGCAGAAAAGGATCTAGAGATTACAGTGGACGAGAAGCTGGATAAGAGTCAGTGTGCCCTTGTTGCCAAGAAGGCTAGCTACGTATTGGGCTGCATTAGTAGGAGTACTGCCAGCAGATCGAGGGAAGTGATTCTTCTCCTCTATTCGGCACTGGCAAGGCCACATCTAGAGTATTACATCCAGTTCTGGACTCCTCCTACAGAAAGGATGTGGACAAATTGGAGAGTGTCCAGCAGAGGTCAATGAAAATGAGTAGGGTGCTGATTTACAAGGAGAGGCTGAGGAAACTAGGTTTATTTAGTCTACAGAAGAAAAGAGTGAGGGGGGATTTGATAGCAGCCTTCAACTACCTGAAGGGGGTTCCAAAGAGGTTGGCACTCGACTGTTCTCAGTGGTGGCAGATGACAGAACAAGGAGCAATGGTCTCAAGTTGCAGTGGAGGTGGTCTAGGTTGGATATTAGGAAACATTATTTCACTAGGAGGGTGGTGAAGCACTGAAATGGGTTACCTAGGGAGGTGGTGGAATCTCCATTCTTAGAAGTGTTTGATGCCTGGTTTGACAAAGCCATCGCTGGGATGATTTAGTTGGGGTTGGTCTTGCTTTGAGTAGGGAGTTGGACTAGATGACTTCCTGAGGTCTCTTCCAACCCTAATCTTCTATGATTGTATTAGTCTATGATTTAGAAGTAATAATTATAGTTATAATGATGGGTGAATTTCAAAAAGATGTGAAAGTTCAGTAGAAATTATCACCTAACCACTAGCTGAATTTCCTTTGATTACAAGTTGTGCTCAAAACAGGCTGTCTGAAGATTTCAAATACTTGAATGATCTAAGACTGGAATTTTAGTGTCACTTATTGAGAACAAAATAATTGCCAATGCTGGTTTCAATTTTGGTTTGAGTTTTAGATCAAGATTCTGGTCAATTCTTATTTTATCTTAATCAGTTCATGCAGCCCTAATTACAACATAAAAAGGAGATACACAAGAGGTAGTCATCCAGATGAGAAAATGGAGAACCCACATAGTTCAATTGCTATTATGTCTTGGAGAACAGCTCAATTCAGAGACTCAAGGGCTGGAAGAGCAGCTAGGTGGCCATGAGAATTAAAAGATAGAGAAATGTACTTCAGGGACTTGGGCGTTTGTTTTGTTTTGTGTTTCTTGGACTACCAGGTTTTAGGTGGGAAGGCTGTGACCGATACAGAGGAAGCAGAGAAAGACATAATGAGGATGACTGGATGCGGAAGCTGCGGCATGTACATGATCCTGGAGGGGGTACCTGAAAAGAGTTTTGTCTGCATGAAGTGCTGCCTGATAGAGCTGATGGAAGAAAAGATCCGAGGACTGGAGATGCAGGTGGAAACTCTGGTCGAGTTTAGAAGGGGGTTCAAGCAGATGATGGAGCAAAGACATGAGGAGGCTGAAGGGATAAGCTCAGACTTGCAGATGGAAGCAGGACCAAAGAATTCTGAGGAGAGACTGCTGGCTGAGGAAAGTGGACGGTGGAAGCATGTGACTAAGAGAACCAGGCAGAGGAAAAGACGGGCCAGTGAAGGAGAAATAGAACTCAGGAACAGGTTTGCAGAGTTGGAAAATGAAGAAGGGGCAAAGCAGGTGGTCGCTGAAGGAGAGAGGGCAAGGAAAAAGAGAAGAGCTGATAGTCCTACAGGAAGAGGGGAGGAATCAATGGAGGCAACACCAAATATGAGCCCCAGGAGGATCGCAAGGGTGAATAGGAATCAAGAGGACTTGCAGCCAGTGGGTGCAGGGGATAGACCGGCTGGTGAGTCTTGCCCACATACTCAGGGTTCAGCTGATCGCCATATTTGGGGTAGAGAAGGAATTTTCCTCTGGGGCAGACTGGCAGAGGCCCTGGAGGTTTTTCGCCTTCCCCTGCAGCGTGCAGCATGGGTCACTTGCTGGTGGATTCTCTGCAGCTTGAGGTCTTCAAATCACAATTTGAAGACTTCAATAACTCGGACATAGGTTAGAGGTTTGTTATACAAGTGGATGGGTAGGGTTCTGTGGTCTGCTTTGTGCAGGAGGTCAGACTAGATGATCATGTTGGTCCCTTCTGACCCTAAAGTCTATGAGTCTATGAATCACACTGTCACCAGGAAAAGGCAGGTCTACATGACTGGGGACTCCTTACTGAGAAGAATGGACAGGTCTGTAACTAGAGCTGATCCAGAGAACAGAAAGGTGTGCTGTCTGCCGGGTGCTAAGATACGGGATGTGGACCTGAGGCTGAAAAGGATCCTAATGGGAGCGGGAAAGAATCCATTGATTGTCCTTCATGGGGAATGAATGGTATGGCTAGATTCTCACTGGAACATATCAAGGGAGACTATGTCAGACTGCGGAAGATGCTTAAGGAAATAGAGGCTCAGGTGATCTTCAGTGGGATTCTGCCGGTTCCTAGAGAAGGGCAACAAAGGTGTGACAAGATTATGGCGATCAACAGATGGCTCAGGCAGTGGTGCTATAAGGAAGGCTTTGGGATGTACGGCCACTGGGAAGCATTTATGGACAGAAAACTGTTCTCTTGGGATGGATTTCACCTGAGTAAGGAGGGAAATAGACTTCTAGGATGGAGGCTCGCCCAACTGATTGAGAGCTTTAAATTAGGAATTTGGGGGAGATGGCTGGGAGATGTCCAGGTGATCTCCACGCTGGAATTTAACCAGAGGGAAGAAAACAAAGTAAGAGGGGATACAGCTGTGGACAGAAGAATTGACATAAGGAGGAAGAGTAGTGTAGATGCCAGTCTAACAGGTGATGCTGGTGGTAGAATGTCTGTGCCTAACCAGGTAAAGAATGTCAGTGAAGCCAAACGGCAAAAATTAAGATGTCTGTACACTAGTGCGAGGAGCCTAGGTAACAAAATGGAGGAACTAATGCTACTGGTGCAGGAAGTGAAACCGGATATTATAGGGATAACAGAAACATGGTGGAATAGTAGTCATGACTGGAGTACAGGTGTTGTAGGCTATGTGCTGTTTAGGAAAGACAGAAATAAAGGCAAAGGTGGTGGAGTAGCATTGTATATCAATGATGAGGTTAACTGTAAAGAAATAAGTGATGGAATGGATAAGACAGAGTCTGTCTGGGGAAAAATCACACTGGGAAAGAAAGCTACTAGAGCATCCCCTGAGATAGTGCTTGGGGTGTGCTACAGACCACCAAGATCTGATTTGGATATGGATAGAGACCTCTTTAATATTTTTAATGAAGTAAACACTAATGGGAATTGTGTGATTGTGGCAGATGTTAACTTCCCAGATATAGACTGGAGGACAAGTGCTAGTAAGAATAATAGGGCTCAGATTTTTCTGGATGTGATAGCTGATGGATTCCTTCACCAAGTAGTTGAAGAACCAACAAGAGGGGATGCCATTTTAGATTTGGTTTTGGTGAGTAGTGAGGACCTCATAGAAGAAATGGTTGTAGGGGACAACCTTGGTTCGAGTGATCATGAGCTAATTCAGTTCAAACTAGATGGAAGGATAAACAAAAATAGATCTGGGACTAAGGTTTTTGACTTCAAAAGGACTAACTTTAAAGAATTAAGGAAAATTAGTTAGGGAAGTGGATTGGACTGAAGAACTTGTGGATCTAAATGCGGAGGAGGCCTGGAATTACTTTAAGTTGAAGCTGCAGAAAGTATCAGAAGCCTGCATCCCAAGAAAGGGGGAAAAAACCATAGGCAGGAGTTGTAGACCAAGCTGGATGAGCAAGCATCTCAGAGAGGTGATTAAGAAAAAGCAGAAAGCCTACAAGGAGTGGAAGATGGGTGGGATTAGCAAGGAAAGCTTCCTTAGTGAGGTCAGAACATGTAGGGATAAAGTGAGAAAGGCTAAAAGCCATGTAGAGTTGGACCTTGCAAAGGGAATTAAAACCAATAGTAAAAGGTTCTATAGCCATATAAATAAGAAGAAAACAAAGAAAGAAGAAGTGGGACCGCTAAACACTGAGGATGGAATGGAGGTTAATGATAGCCTAGGCATGGTTCAATATCTAAATAAATACTTTGCCTCAGTCTTTAGTAAGGCTAATGAGGAGCTTAGGGATAATGGAAGGATGACAAATGGGAATGACGATATGAAGGTAGATATTACCACATCTGAGGTAGAAGCCAAACTTGAACAGCTTAATGGGACAAAATCGGAGGGCCCAGATAATCTTCATCCAAGAATATTAAAGGAACTGGCACATGAAATTGCAAGCCCATTAGCAAGAATTTTTAATGAATCGGTAAACTCAGGGGTTGTACCGTAAGACTGGAGAATTGCTAACATAGTTCCTATCTTTAAGAAAGGGGAAAAAAGTGATCCGAGTAACTATAGGCCTGTTAGTTTGACATCTGTAGTATGTAAGGTCTTGGAAAAAATTTTGAAGAAGTAGTTAAGGACATTGAGGTCAATGGTAATTGGGACAAATTACAACATGGTTTTACAAAAGGTAGATCGTGCCAAACCAACCTGATCTCCTTCTTTGAGAAGGTGACAGATTATTTAGACAAAGGAAAAGCAGTAGATCTAATTTACCTCAATTTCAGTAAGGCATTTGACACGGTTCCACATGGGGAATTATTAGTTAAATTGGTAAAGATGGGGATCAATATGAAAATTGAAAGGTGGATAAGGAACTGGTTCAAGGGGAGACTACAATGGGTCGTACTGAAGGGTGAACTGTCAGGCAGGAAGGAGGTTACTAGTGGAGTTCCTCAAAGATCAGTTTTGGGACCAATCTTATTTAACCTTTTTATTACTGACCTTGGCACAAAAAGCGGGAATGTGCTAATAAAGTCTGCGGATGACACAAAGCTGGGAGGTATTGTTAACACAGAGAAGGACTGGGATATCATACAGGAAGATCTGGATGACCTTGTAAACTGGAGTAATAGTAATAGGATGAAATTTAATAGTGAAAAGTGATATGGCCGTTAAAAAAGCTAATGCGGTTTTAGGATGTATCAGGCAAGGTATTTCCAGCAAAGATAAGGAAGTGTTAGTACCATTATATAAGGCACTGGTGAGACCTCATCTGGAATACTGTGTGCAGTTCTGGTCTCCCATGTTTAAGAAGGATGACTTCAAACTGGAACAGGTTCAGAGACGGGCTACTAGGATGATCCGAGGAATGGAAAACCTGTCTTATGAAAGGAGACTAGAGCTTGGCTTGTGTAGCCTAACTAAAAGAAGGCTGAGGGGGGATATGCTTGCTCTTTATAAATATATCAGAGGGATTAATATTAGGGAGGGAGAGGAATCATTTAAGCTTAGTACCAATGTAGACACAAGAACAAATGGATATAAACTGGACACAAGGAAGTTTAGACTTGAAATTAGACCAAGGCTTCTAACCATTAGAGGAGTGAAGTTCTGGAACAGCCTTCCAAGGGGAGTAGTGAGGGCAAAAGACATATCTGGCTTTAAGACTAAGCTTGATAAGTTTATGGAAGGGATGGTATGATGGGATAGCTTAATTTTGGCAATTGATCTTTCATTATCAGCAGGTAAGCATGCCCAGTGGTCTGTGATGGGATGGGATCTGAGTTACTGCAGAGAATTCTTTCCTGAGTGCTGGCTGGTGAGTCTTGCCCACATGCCCAGGGTTTAGCTGATCGCCATATTTGGGAAGGAATTTTTCTCTGGGGCAGATTGGCAGAGGCCTGGAGGTTTTTTGCCTTCCTCTGCAGCGTGGGGCATGGGTCACTTGCTGGTGGATTCTCTGCAGCTTGAGGTCTTCAAACCACAATTTGAAGACTTCAGTAACTCAGACATAGGTTAGGGGTTTGTTATAGAAGTGGATGTGTAGGATTCTGTGGCCTGCTTTGTGCAGGAGGTCAGACTAGATGATCATATTGGTCCCTTCTGACCCTAAAGTCTATGAGTTTAGGGACACTTTTTTTAGTATTAAAGAAACATGTAACTCCCAGATTTATCCATCACCATTTGTGATCCCAGAATTTCTATCTTTATCAGAACTGCTCTACTGCATCCCATGTACTTGTGAAAGGGATTAAGTGCGCCACAACCTGCTCCCAAGATTTTAGAAAGCACCATGCCTTTTGCGTAAACAGTCTTATCACATTAGTTATTGTTCAAACTACCTGTACCTCAGTAATACAGAAAACAGCTACAGTCAGCTGCAAAAAATGTTTAATGAGTGTCTCAAAATGTTATGCTAGAATTTCAGAGTACCTCGTCTCAGCAATATCAACAATCAAGAGGAAAAACATTGCTTACTTTAAAAAAAACAAAACTCCCCTCTTCATAGTCAGGTTACCTGGAAGCTGAAATTACTTGGAATGTCAAAAAAGCATCATGTCGCAGCATATGACTACAGCTGCAAGACTGGGTGATGTTAATGTTTGTTTAACATTACTAACTACTTCTGTAAGGAAAGGTCAGGACAAATTTTGAAGAGCGTGTCACAGACGTGCCCTACTGTAGAGCACATACATTTGAGAATTTTCATATGAAATTTTCAGCTGAGATAGCATGGATGAGAATTGCTCTCTTCCCATTTGTGATCTGTACAATTAGAAATATTCTCGTAGCCACTGTGCTGAAATATCACAGAGCATAAATGCAGGTATACACTGGTGACCAATAAGTTATCACAAGCTATGGCTCATTACTTGTAGGACCAGAGTATGTTTTTTTTAAATACAACTGTAATGTAGAAGTTCATCTGTTTATGGCAAAAATATATCAAAATTTGTTTACGGTAATCTATCCTTGCTAATAAGGACCCATTTATTATTTCTAAAATCTTTAAAAAATTATTTATGTTGGATAGCAATATAACACCAGCAAATGCATGGGAAAAATTCCAGAGAGAAAGAACCTAAATAGCGGTTATTTTTTAACTCTGTTGTATTTAAGTGCTGTTTAAGTGTGTATTGCAATAGCAACAACCAATTCAGATCAGCTATTTCATTAGAGATTGTTTTTCAGGTTCTGCTGCAGTACAGTGAGCATTCTTCTAGAGAAATAGTTTACTTTTCTTCATTACTGCTATGAACGTTAGACAACATTTTGGTTTTTTATCTTCTCTGCTTCTTTGTATGGCTCTCTCAGTGATGTCTGAAAATTGTAGCAATTCAGGCAGAGCAGAATATTGGAGCTCAGCTGCACCGTATGGGACTGACAACAGAAGTTTGTCCTTATTTTAAATAGATCAACATATTACACAACCTCATAACTCACTTTTCTCTGACCTCCTGAGCACAGAAAGTGGGGAGACACCCTTACTCCAAGACAGCTACACAAGAAGTCTAGTCTCTCTCTTTAAGCCGTTCTTTACTGATTTTTCAAAAAAAATAAAATAAAATGAACGAAAGTAATATGCAAGATACTTACATTGATATAACATTCTTTATACTAACAAAATGACAAAAGAAAGTAAATATACAAGCCTATTGTGTTACATCTATAGTGTCTGTTTTTATTCTCTAAGGGCTTGTCTTCACTATCAGGGTAAGTTGACTTAAATTACACTACTCTAGCTATATATATATATAACGTAGCTAGAGCTGACATAGCTTAGGTTGACTTATCTTCACTGCGCTGGGATGGCAGACGCTTTATGGCAGGGCCGGCTTTAGGCTGATTTGCCCGATTCCCCTGAATTGGGCCCTGCGCCTGAGGGGGCCCCCACACCGCAGCGTCTCTCCCGGAAGCAAATTTCTGTGTCTCCCGAAAGCAGCAACTATTGCTGCTAGGCAACGAGAGACGCTGGCCCGCAAACCCGCGGTCCCGGGCCGAGCCCCGGCCCGAGCCCCGCAAACCCGCGGTCCCGGCCCGAGCCCCGCAACTCCTGCGGTCCCGGCCCGAGCCCCGCAACTCCTGCGGTCCCGGCCCGAGCCCCGCAACTCCTGCGGTCCCAGCCCGAGCCCCGCAACTCCTGCGGTCCCGGCCCGAGCCCGGGCCCGAGCCCCACAACTCCTGCGGTCCCGGCCCGAGCCCCGCAACTCCTGCGGTCCCGGCCCGAGCCCCGCAACTCCTGCGGTCCCGGGCCTGAGCCCCGCGCTGGCCAGCTGAGGCAGAAGCAGCTGCGTGGGTGTTGCAGGTCAGGAGGGGGGGAGGGGGAAGAAGGCACATGTGCTTTGCAGCCTTCCCCTCCCTCCAGCACTTACCTGGAGGAGACGCCGAGGGAGCTTCTTGTCCGGTGGGAGATAGGAATCTCTGCAGTGGACCTCACTCACCAGAGCAGCTGCTGGGGCTTCCAACGGTGAGTGTTTGACCCTGTGATTCCCCGTAGGTTTGTAATATTAGGTTGGTTTTGTGGTTTTCGTGGTGTTGCTGTTTGAGGGTGAGTTTGTGCCTGCCTGCGTCTGTTTCAAAACTAAAGTCGGGATCATGTAATGTAACCCAGGAATAAAGCCCCGAGCTGGTACTTAGTGCTGTGAACTCCAGATGAGAGAGAGAGGGAGGTTTGGAGGAGGAAATCAAATATATCAAGAGGGGAGAATGTGAAAGGTCTGCAACAAGGCAGGCAGAGACTTATCTCCCCCCCAAGGGGGAAACTGAGGCACAGAGTGATCTGATTCCCCTCTCCAAATTATTTTGCAAAGGAAGGGGACTGGGGCTCCTATCCAAACCAGCTCCCTTCCCATCAGCTCTGCTTTCCCTGCTGCAAGACCGCTGTAGGGGCTGAATATTTCCATTAAACTATGGCTCCTTCGTTTGCCCTACAACAATAAATTAGACTGGTTTTGGGGGGGCTTATTCCCCCCCAAAGCTGTGTGGATATTAAGGTTTTTTTGAGGAGGGGCATGATAATATTCCAGATCAATCAAATGCCCAGCTCAGCTTTCTAGCCATCCAGCAGCTCTAGGGCAGGGAAGGAAGGTGTTCTTGGAGCAGAGTGGTGGCAAAACAGGGGTGAATTTAGTGGGGGGGAAGGGGTCCGGTTGAAATCCCACCCGATGCAGCCACACAGAATCACTGGCAGCGCTGGGAGAGGCCAGGAGTGGAAACAGGTGGCCTGGGGATGGGGGGGACATTTGCTCTCAGTCCTGGGCTCTGGGATAGACTAGGCTGGGTGGTGGGTTCAGTCTAGTTTTCCAGCCTGTTGCTCTCACTGGGGTTTGTGGTTTTCATCTGGCACCACCGAAAAGATCAAACAAGTAGAAAAGGGGAGTGAAAGAGGCGGGAAAGGGTGTGTAAGGGGTTAAAGTGACCCATCAACGAAAGAGTAAAACCAGAGTGTCAAACAGATAGTTAAGGGTTAATGTCTCTTTTACCTGTAAAGGGTTACAAACAGTGAACCTGGAACACCTGACCAGAGGACCAATCAGGAGACAAGATACTTTCAAATCTCAGTGGAGGGAAGTCTTTGTTTGTGTGTTTTCTTTGTCTGTTGTTCTCTCTTGGTTCTGAGAGCGACCAGACGTATCTACAGGCTCTCTAATTTTCTGTTCAAGTAGTAAGTACAAGTAGAAAGGCGTTTTAGTCTTTTTGATTGTTTTCTTTATTTACAAATGTGTATTTTGCTGGAAGGATTTTAATTTGTATGTATGCTGGGGGGAGGATTCTCTCTAGTTTCTATAAGCTGAAAGACCCTGTAACATTTACCATCTTGAATACAGAGACAACTTTTACTTTTTTCTTTCTTTTATTAAAAGCTTTTCTTTTTTTTAAGACCTGATTGATTTCTTCCCTTGTTAAGGCTCAAGGGAATTGAGTCCGTACTCACCAGGGACTTGGTGGGAGAAAGGAAGGAAGGGAGGGGGGAAGGTGGAATTCCTCTGTGTTTTAGATTCACGGAGCTTGAATCTGTATTGCCTCTTGGTAAGGGGAAAAGAGGAGGGGGGAAGGTGACATTCCTCTCTGTTTTAAGATTCAAGGAGTTTGAATCACAGTGATCTCCTAGTATACCCAGTGAGGGGAGGATCTGGGAGGAAGAAAGGAGGGAGGGGAAATGGTTTATTTCCCTTTGTTGTGAGACTCAAGGGGTTTGGGTCTTGAGGGTCCGCAGGGAAGGTTTTGGGGGCACCAGAGTGTACGAGGCACTCCAAGTGCTGGTTGGTGGCAGCACTACAAGATCTAAGCTGGTAATTAAGCTCAGGGGAATTCATGCTGGTACCCCCTCTTTTGGACTCTAAGGTTCAGAGTGGGGATTTATACCATGACACAGAGTTTGACTGGGTTTCCCCCCAGCCACCACTCCTGCAAACACTGGGCAAGGGGCAGCCCCATTCCCCACCGAGGCTATGGTGAGTGGCAGCAGAGGAGGAAGGAAGCCACATGTGATGGCAGTCCCCTCCTCTCCCCTCACGCCAGCACCACCACCCCCTCTCTGGCCCCCAAACTCTGTCCCAGAGCCTGCACCCCTCCACCCTTCCTGCACTCCACTCCGTGCCCCAACCAGGAGCCTGCACCCAGCACCCAAACTCCGTCCCACGCAGCCTGGGCAAAGCTCTCCTTGGTCTGGCTCCCAGCCCCTCTCCAAGGGTTCAAGTATCAGAGGGTAGCCGTGTTAGTCTGGATCTGTAAAAGCAGCAAAGAATCCTGTGGCACCTTATAGACTAACAGACGTTTTGGAGCATGAGCTTTCGTGGGTGAATACCCACTTCCTCAGATGCATGTAATGGAAATATCCAGGGGCAGGTATATATATGTGTGCTAGCAAGCAAGCTAGAGATAACGAGGTCAGTTCAATCAGGGAGGATGAGGCCCTGTTCTAGCAGTTGAGGTGTGAAAACCAAGAGAGGAGAAACTGGTTCTGTAATTGGCAAGCCATTCACAGTCTTTGTTCAATCCTGAGCTGATGGTGTCAAATTTGCAGATGAACTGAAGCTCAGCAGTTTCTCTTTGAAGTCTGGTCCTGAAGTTTTTTTGCTGCAGGATGGCCACCTTAAGGTCTGCTATAGTGTGGCCAGGGAGGTTGAAGTGCTCTCCTACAGGTTTTTGTATATTGCCATTCCTAATGTCTGATTTGTGTCCATTTATCCTTTTCCGTAGAGACTGTCCAGTTTGGCCGATGTACATAGCAGAGGGGCATTGCTGGCATATGATGGCATATATTACATTGGTGGATGTGCAGGTGAATGAACCAGTGATGGTGTGGCTGATCTGGTTAGGTCCTGTGATGGTGTCACTGGTGTAGATATTTGGGCAGAGTTGGCATCGAGGTTTGTTGCATGGATTGGTTCCTGAGCTAGAGTTATTATGGTGTGGTGTGCAGTTACTGGTGAGAATATGTTTCAGGTTGGCAGGTTGTCTGTGGGCAAGGATTGGCCTGCCACCCAAGGCCTGTGAAAGTGTGGGATCATTGTCCAGGATGGGTTGTAGATCCTTGATGATGCGTTGGAGGGGTTTTAGCTGGGGGCTGTATGTGATGGCCAGTGGAGTCCTGTTGGTTTCTCTCTTGGGTTTCTCTTGCAGTAGGAGGCTTCTGGGTACACGTCTGGCTCTGTTGATCTGTTTCCTTATTTCCTCGTGTGGGTATTGTAGTTTTGAGAATGCTTGGTGGAGATTTTGTAGGCGTTGGTCTCTGTCTGAGGGGTCAGAGCAGATACGGTTGTACCTCAGTGCTTGGCTGTAGACAATGGATCGTGTGATGTGCCCGGGATGGAAGCTGGAGGCATGAAGGTAGGCATAGCGGATGGTGGGTTTTCGATATAGGGTGGTGTTAATGTGACCATCACTTATTTGCACCGTGGTGTCAAGAAAGTGGACCTCCCGTGTAGATTGATCCAGGCTGAGGTTGATGGTGGGGTGGAAGCTGTTGAAATCGTGGTGGAATTTTTCCAGTCTCCTTCCCATGGGTCCAGATGATGAAGATGTCATCAATGTAGCGTAGATAGAGAAGGGGTGTGAGTGGACGAGAGCTGAGGAAGCGTTGTTCCAGGTCGGCCATGAAGATATTGGCATATTGTGGGGCCATGCGGGTGCCCATAGCAGTGCCACTGATCTGGAGATATATATTGTCATCAAATTTGAAATAGTTGTGTGTAAGTATAAAGGCACAGAGCTCAGCAGCCAGTTGTGCTGTGGCATCATCAGGGATAGTGTTCCTGACAGCTTGTATTCCATCTGTATGTGGGATGTTTGTGTAGAGAGCCTCTACATCCATGGTGGCTAGGATGGTGTTTTCTGGGAGGTCACCAATGCATTGTAGTTTCCTCAGGAAATCAGTGGTGTCGCGGAGATAGCTGGGAGTGCTGGTGGCATAGGGTCTGAGTAGAGAGTCCATATATCCAGATAGTCCTTCAGTGAGAGTGCCAATGCCCGAGATGATGGGGCGTCCAGGATTGCTGGGTTTGTGGATCTTGGGTAGTAGATAGAATAACCCTGGTCGGGGCTCTAGGGGTATGTTGATTTCTTCTGGTGTTAGTGTAGGGAGTGTCCTGAGTAGATGCTGTAGTTTCTTAGTGTATTCCTCAGTGGGATCTGAGGGAAGTGGCCTGTAGAATTTGGTATTGGAGAGTTGTCTGGCTGCCTCCTTTTGATAGTCAGACCTGTTCATGATGACAACGGCACCTCCGTTATCAGCCTCTTTGATGATAATGTCAGGGTGGTTTCTGAGGCTGTGGATGGCATTGCGTTCTGCACGACTTAGGTTGTGAGGCAAGCAATGTTGTTGTTCCACGATTTCTGCCTGTGCACGCTGGCAGAAGCATTCAATGTATAGGTCCAGGCTGTCATTTCGACCCTCAGGAGGAGTCCATGTGGAATTCTTTTTCTCTACTCAGACCCTATGCCACCAGCACTCCCAGCTATCTCCGCGACACCACTGATTTCCTGAGGAAACTACAATGCATTGGTGACCTCCCAGAAAACACCATCCTAGCCACCATGGATGTAGAGGCTCTCTACACAAACATCCCACATACAGATGGAATACAAGCTGTCAGGAACACTATCCCTGATGATGCCACAGCACAACTGGCTGCTGAGCTCTGTGCCTTTATACTTACACACAACTATTTCAAATTTGATGACAATATATATCTCCAGATCAGTGGCACTGCTATGGGCACCCGCATGGCCCCACAATATGCCAATATCTTCATGGCCGACCTGGAACAACGCTTCCTCAGCTCTCGTCCACTCACACCCCTTCTCTATCTACGCTACATTGATGACATCTTCATCATCTGGACCCATGGGAAGGAGACTCTGGAAAAATTCCACCACAATTTCAACAGCTTCCACCCCACCATCAACCTCAGCCTGGATCAATCTACATGGGAGGTCCACTTTCTTGACACCACGGTGCAAATAAGTGATGGTCACATTAACACCACCCTATATCGAAAACCCACCGACCGCTATGCCTACCTTCATGCCTCCAGCTTCCATCCCGGGCACATCACACGATCCATTGTCTACAGCCAAGCACTGAGGTACAACCGCATCTGCTCTGACCCCTCAGACAGAGACCAACACCTACAAAATCTCCACCAAGCATTCTCAAAACTACAATACCCACACGAGGAAATAAGGAAACAGATCAACAGAGCCAGACGTGTACCCAGAAGCCTCCTACTGCAAGAGAAACCCAAGAGAGAAACCAACAGGACTCCACTGGCCATCACATACAGCCCCCAGCTAAAACCTCTCCAACGCATCATCAAGGATCTACAACCCATCCTGGACAATGATCCCACACTTTCACAGGCCTTGGGTGGCAGGCCAATCCTTGCCCACAGACAACCTGCCAACCTGAAACATATTCTCACCAGTAACTGCACACCGCACCATAATAACTCTAGCTCAGGAACCAATCCATGCAACAAACCTCGATGCCAACTCTGCCCAAATATCTACACCAGCGACACCATCACAGGACCTAACCAGATCAGCCACACCATCACTGGTTCATTCACCTGCACATCCACCAATGTAATATACGCCATCATATGCCAGCAATGCCCCTCTGCTATGTACATCGGCCAAACTGGACAGTCTCTACGGAAAAGGATAAATGGACACAAATCAGACATTAGGAATGGCAATATACAAAAACCTGTAGGAGAGCACTTCAACCTCCCTGGCCACACTATAGCAGACCTTAAGGTGGCCATCCTGCAGCAAAAAAACTTCAGGACCAGACTTCAAAGAGAAACTGCTGAGCTTCAGTTCATCTGCAAATTTGACACCATCAGCTCAGGATTGAACAAAGACTGTGAATGGCTTGCCAGTTACAGAACCAGTTTCTCCTCTCTTGGTTTTCACACCTCAACTGCTAGAACAGGGCCTCATCCTCCCTGATTGAACTGACCTCGTTATCTCTAGCTTGCTTGCTAGCACACATATATATACCTGCCCCTGGATATTTCCATTACATGCATCTGAGGAAGTGGGTATTCACCCACGAAAGCTCATGCTCCAAAACGTCTGTTAGTCTATAAGGTGCCACAGGATTCTTTGCTACTTCTCCAAGGGTTGCAGCTGTCTGGAGGTGCTGCCTTCCACACCTTCCTAATTCACACCTCATTCATTCAACAGGGCAATTGATTACAAAGTGGGGGGAAGATCTTATTCTACTCCTAGCAAAAAGACACTTTTCTTTTACCTTAATTACACTACCTTTGGGGCCTGCTATAACATATTACCAAGGTTCAATACAAAGTCATATAAAAGTTATACAAAAATGCATAATGCAGAGATTTATCTACAACTGCATTGATTGACTGCTGTGTGCAGTAATATAGTAACCCCTGGGTCTTTGAATGAGGCTTTATACTTGGGCAGGAGGTGAGGGGGCAAGTGGCGGGTGGGCAAAGAGGCAAGCACTGAGCCAGCAGGAGTTCTAGGGTTGGGCATGGGGGTTTCTGGCAGGGGAGGGAGAAAGTGAAAGGAGGCGAGTGATGGGTGGGGAACTGACTAGGAGGGATGCAGCAAGCCAGCAGGGGGTAGGGGGTGAAGAGGGGTGTGATGGTAGGGCTGAGCAGGGAGGGGGCAGGTCCTATTTTACTGCTGTGATCTGGTCACCCCATGTGTGCCGTTTCTTCCCGCCTCCCCCCCCACCTTGTTTCGACGGGGCAGAGCTGGGGAAGGAGGGTTTGTTTCCACGGGGCCGGGCAGCACTGGGGGGGGAAGGAGGGAGCAATGTTATATTAATAAGGAAATATTTTATAAATTTTAATAAAATAAACATTAGTGAAGAAAATCAGTTGTACAACTATCAAAACAAATTATTTTCCTAATATTAAAGTGCAAATCAGCTAATTAATATATGATGCAATGTATGTAATATATAATTTTGTTATTATTTATATAGTCATGGAAAGTAAATAATACATGGAAGAAATGAAAGGGGGTTTTTTAAGTGTTTTTTTGTTTTAGTCATCCCTGCCAGGGCCCCATCAAAACTGTTCGAATTGGGCCCCGCACTTCCTAAAGCCAGCCCTGCTTTACAGTCTACCTACCTTACTCTTGTCTGGGCACTGGAGTACCCGAGTTGACCAGAGAGTGCTCCGCCATCAATTTAGGAGGTCTTTACAATTACAGCAATGTCAATCTCCCAAGCAGAGAAGACTTGCACGTGGGAAAGGGTGCTGTATCAGTATAGGATTAGTAATAATTGAATCTAAAATGAATTAGGGCAAGATTCGGTTTTCTGTGTAAAACCGGACCAGTTCCAGGATATTTACTCCATAGAAAGTAAAATGAGAATTTGGTCAGCTATTTTAGTAACAATTTCATATGAAAGCTGGTTTTTCTCTTCATTTTGTCACTAGAGTGATTTTCTCCATCAAAACTGCTTGACAATTCTTTCACCTAACTAGTAGTGAGTTCAAGCTGAAGTACTCTCCAAATATTTTTGGCACTGCTCTGTCATTATATCACTGTATAATAATGGTGTTAATGCCATCAGTTTACATAGTGCTTTACAAACTTTAAGAAGATAAAAGCCCAAAGATCCTGTCCTGGAGAGCATACAACCAAAATTAGAACAAGAACATCAACATGACAAACAGAGAAAGGTGCTAGAAAGGATGCCAGAAAGGAGACCCATAGGTCAAATCACTCAAAGATTTATATTGGACAGCGAATGAAACTTATACGTTCTAATATTTTTAATCTGTTTCAGTTACCTGTGTTAAAATCACCATTGTACTTAGGCACTAGATCAACACAGAGTAGGTTAGGCCAAGAAAGGATGCAAATGGTGGGCAGTAGTAGTAGTCAATGGTGGAAAACATTAAGAGAAGGAAAGTGAAGTTGCTTGCACAAGAAACATCTCTTCATAAGGAGCAGCATGAAAAAAATCTGAATTGGAGAGTAAGAGGAAGCAGCAAAATGGGCAATAATACTAGAAGAATGGCAGAGTGCAGAGATAAGGTGGCATATAGATGAAAGAAGGGATGTAGACAGGGAAAGAGCTGTCCCGAGTTTTTAATATGAGCATGAGGAGTTTGAACATCATGCAGAAAGCACCAAGAAGGCAGGGAAGGCACTGAAAGAGGCTTAGGTGGAGGTTAGAGCTGCAGAAGATGAAGATTATTTTAGCTATTAAAATGTTGAATGGATTGAAGAGGGGAAAGTCAGGAAGATGAGAAAGTGAGATCAATACGTTTCTACCTCAAATGTTCAGAACTACGGTATTCAAGTCCATATGGTAACTGGGTCTGCCCTCAAAAAAGGGTGCATGGGTTTGCAATTGCATCCATCAGTTTACTGTCGCAGCTATGAGCCTAGAGACTAGCAGTTCACACATCTCTTGTCCAGATTATACAGAAAAAAGCAGGCCAAAACTTCCACTGAATTTGGCCCTATGTGCATAATAGGAGGGCATTAATGAGAGTAGAACAGATACTGTATGTTCCAAATAAACAAATGCAATTTGGCAAACCCAAATTTTTGCAATTTGTTAGCCACCTGATTGCTGTTCACACTAACTCCAGAACATACGATACGCAGCAGGAGCTTACCGGGTTAGACTTTTATTCCTCTTTCCAGTGGCACAGAACCACTGTAAAAATCTAATACTTCTTGGCACTCTGACTGCATTAAACACCAAAGGCAAAAGAAGAAGAAAAAAACTGGTTCAGAGCTAAATCCTATTACTTGGAAACATACATTTACATGCTGAGCGTGTCTTTCTTTCTTATCTCCATTTTCTTACTTTGCAGCATTAAAAGTAGCTTCCGGGTGCTTTAATATTTAATTCCATTGAGCACCCCAATGCTTACATTTCTAGCTAGGAAAAAGAAAAGGAATATTTAAGATATTATTTGCCAACAACTGCTGGTCAGCATTTAAACACGTAGAACAATCAACACTTTAAGAGTCCTTGAAAACATGTTCAGTAAAAAGTGAAGGCAAAAGGTTCTATCAGCCCACTTAGTTTTTTATGCTAACAGTTAACAATGATAAAACGATCCACATCAATTGTATTACAGCAATTTATTTTACAACTGACCTTGACTCGAGCCAACATGTTATCTGTGCTCCTGCAAAAGTGAGAATCGGTAAAAAAAAAAATTTTAAATGCTGCATCTAGGAAAAAGGAAGCAACAGATCCCAAAAAGAAAATATTTAGCGTGTAGTTATGGTAATGAGATGGGGTTTACAGATACCAAGTTACCTTCACTTTTTAGGAACAAGAGTTGTGACACTGATGAACACTCCAAAAGCCAGAGTAATGTACCCAGAAAATCTTCCCCCTGTTTCTGAACAAGAGTTTAAGTCTGATTCAGGTAATGGAAGACAATGGGTATCTTCTCACTGACTAGCATTCTTTGGATCAGATCTATAGTCTGGAAATTTTCAATAAAGCTGATGAGAATAACATGAGTCTTTTCGCAGTTACTATGCACAAATGAGAAAGCTGTAGCAGTAGGAATTTGGAAGTACTTCTGGTGACATTAACCAATAATGCTTGGATTGCTGAGCTGGGAGATGAGCGCCTTCGTTAAATCATTCTCAGAAAATGACGAATGCTTCTGTCTAAAATAAGCAATTCGGTTTAGTTTTTACACATTTCATAAGTATAAATAGTACAAAGTAGATATTGAACATATAAGTATCAGATGAACCTGAAGTCAATCCTGGAGTCATATTCTCTAAGTGGTCAAGGGAACAATGGGTTTAGATACCTTTAATTAAAGGATTTCTGAAGTTTTAGCCATTTTGCTGTCATTTCTCCAAATCAGATTTTCAAGCAGGCTAGATATCTTCCCACTTCACCCTCAAGAGTAGGGATGGCTCTAGGCACCTGCACTCCAAGCATGTGTGTTTGGGGTGGCACTTTCCAAGGGGCGGTACTCCGGCTCCTCTTTTTTTTTTTTTTTTTTTCGGTTGGGGTGCAAAAAGCCGGGAGCTGGCCCTGAGCGGAGGTGAGCAGCGGCAGTGGGGGGCATGGGGAGAGCAGAGGAACCACTCCCCTCTCCAGCTCACCTCTGCTCCACTGCTGCCTGCTCTCCCGACAGCTGTTTTGTGGCAAATCTGGGAGGGAGTGGGGAGAAGCGGAGCAGTGGTGGCACGGGTGGAGCAGAGGTGAGCTGCGGCAGTAGGGGGCACAGGGAGGGCTGCAGGAAGTAAATGGGGTGTGTGCGCAGAGGAACTGCTCCCCGCAGCTCACCTCCGCCTCCTCCCCCGAGCACGCCGCCGCTCTGCTTCTCCCCCCTCCCTCCCAAGCTTAGGAGGAGAAATGTGGCACGGCCAGGGGAGGAGGCGGGGCCGGGGCCAAGGATTTGGGGAACAGGTTGGAATGGGGCGGGGAAGGGGCAGAGTTGGGGTGGGACTGGAGGGGGGCATGGGATAAATTTTTCTTGGGGTGGCAAAAAACTTGGAGCCTGCCCTGCCCAAGAGAGTGGTACAAGCAGCTGGGAAGTTAATTCAACAAGCACGTTCAGTAGCTGCTGCCAAAACCATTTGTGTGAATGAGAGACTGAGTCAGATGTAGTACAGACAAGTGCCATGTACGTTTCCCCAGACAGCTTTACTAGTAGTCTTCATCCAACTTTGTTTATAAATGGAAGGTTGAAGTTATGTTAGAAATGCTAAAGAAAATATATGCTCAGTCTGCTCTACTAACATTTAATTATCCCAATTTGGCACTACACACTGTCTTCCCACGTAAGGCAGCCTCACTGAAGAAACAACAGTAATTTGTATCAGATCAATACTTCACCCTTAGGTCAGAGCATATAATAAGCTTGCAAACAATAAGAAGACATGTCAGGCATTGGGAAAGATGATCAGGCTCAGCATACCTGATCTCCTGTGGCTACAAATATGTAAACTATACATAAGAAAACACCACACATCTTGAAACTAACCTCAGGATCTCATCACAAACCCGGGCTCATCCCAGGTTTCAGAAAAGTAGGGGTTAACATAAAATTGTTTGGCTATGAAAATATGTATAATTTTTTTGTCAAATCATGTAAAACTCAGCAGTTTCAACTGAGCTTCATTTTTCAAATAGGAAAGTCAAAGCAAAATGCAGTGGGTCTGAACTTATGCAAACCAACAGATAAATAGTAGGTTTACATGAACCCTTGTGAATTGAAAACATGGACATTCGACAGCTTTCGTACCCATACGTTGTAGTATTGTTGTTAAGTTTCATTAATTGGTTGAATTTCTCTTTTCTTTCCTTTCTCCCCCTAGGACAGGTCTATAGAAAAACAACAGCATGAACAAAGTCAATGCCTCTATACAAATGCATCCAGAGAAGTTCATATCAGAGAAACTGCAACCTCATAAGGTGTTTTTCTTTTTTAAAAAAAAATATCAATTTTATTTCTCTCATTTAATCTTATAGCACTGCAAAGCTTTTACTATGACATTTTAAGTTTGATCGTAACACCTGGAAAGAGAAATAATAAATGAGTGGGTGGAAGAATCATGTAAGAAGTGAAAAGCAGTTTTTTGGATGTGTACTTGAGCCTCTCTCTACAGAAAATGCCTTAAGCTTTCCTGGTGCACCAAAAACATAACACCTATACATAATAACCATTTTCATTTTTCAGAAAGAATTTTTGAACCAAATATGCTTAAAAAAAACTTCTCTGGAATGCACCATGGAAAGCAGCCAGCTTTCATCTTGGCTGCAAAATAGATTATGAAACATGCCACAACTCACAACAGGTTCAATGAAACAAGCAACAAATGGTGTTTTACCTTCTCTTGAGATGAACACATTGAATGGAATAAAATTTAATTAAAAGAATAAGAGGAGGCAATACCAAATAAAAATCCCATTATTAAGATGTCGATTATCCAAAATATTAAAAATGTCTGGCTTAAGGCACCAATTTTGCAACATGCTCTACACTAGCAAGGACCTTGTATCCATGTCGAGTCAATAGGAATCCATCCAGGCATGGATTTTGAACTTGCAGATCCGAACGTGTAATAAAAGCTTTGAAAGCCACAGAAAGCTCAACATCAACCAGCCACAGCCCATTCAGAATCTTTAATAGGAATTTCTTTAATCCCGAAACCCAAAACGTCAGTGCACTGAGAAATATAACATTTCCATAGCTGGAATTTCTCTACGTGCAACAGTATTGTGCTAAACTGAACTGAACCAAGGCCAAAGTCCATTTAAACTCACAATTCAACAGAGCTTTCAATTATCTTCACAAGGCCACAGAAGACTATGCTTCTTTCAACAGTTACACCATGAAGGGATGCTCTATCCATTTAAAAGCTCAGTATTCCCTGATTAATTGGAAGGGTTTTGTAGTTCAATTTTAAAACACATCAATAATCACAGGAGACTACCAGTATTCAGACTACTTCCCTCCTCACCTCCCCAAAGACATTTTAAAATTGCCCTGAGCATTCTTACCACTTGGCATTGACATTCTTATCAGATCCTCATCTTCTCAAAGCTTTCGTACCACAAATTACATGTGGCGCTGACAGGACACAGTGAGCAGAAAAAGAAGAGAGGAGACAAAGAGGAAGTGCAAAGAGATGGGTACTGAAATTTAAATACAGTATTCTCTCCTCTATTACTGAAGATTCCTTTCATCCTTTTCTTGTCTATGCCCAACTCCCTCCACCCTCTAGTCTTTGAAAAATTCTTACTCCTGAAATTTCAATACCAGATTGACAGCATATGCCCAGCTCCCTTCATATTTCAGATTAATGCCATGGTTTTCAAAAATGAGACCCTGAAATTATCTCCTAAATCCACATTCCAGTGGCTTGATTTTTAAGAACTGAGGTCCCAGCAGTTGTGACTGCTTTCAGTAGGAGCTGCTGCATGCTATACACCTTGGATATTCTCTCCACATATTTAGGTTACATTTTCTTAAATTCTTGGCCTAACCATTATTCTAGACATTTATTTGTTTCTCATCCACCAGGACACTGAGTGCCTCACACACAATGAATTCATTCATACAGTGCCCCTATGAGATAGTTAAGTATTATCCCCATTTCACAGAAGAAGGGGAACTGAGACAGCAGGAATAAGGCCATGTTCCAAAGCCCTCTGAAGTCAATAGAGAGACTATAGGCCAGATTTTCAATATTTAGGCACTTGAGATTTTCAAAAAACACCTCAGCAATTTAGATGCCTAATTCCCATTGATTTTAAAACAACATCAAAAAAGAGAGAGGAAAAAAAATATTTTCAAATGTGAAATGTTTCCACAGAAAGCAGATGCTCTCCAGCAAAAAATGTTTTAGTCAAAATCCAATTTTCCCCTGAAAATCAGTTTTAACCAAAAAAATTCTACCAAAACCTTCCCCCCCAGAATATACTTACACTATAATTACTTTCCTTATTACAATTAAAAGAAAATAACTGAAGTTCAGATGGATATGTCCCTTACATATGCTAGCACAGCATATTTGAGGATTGGACCTCTGGTAAGGTATCTTTATAGCTATTTCTGTGAGCTGAAAAAATTGACATCACTGAAAGCATGTTTTTAAACAGCTGTTTTTAATAGGTTTCAGTAGAGTTGGCGACAGAAGACAAAATAAAACAATAAATTGTACCGAAAGCTAACTTGAACATCTTTAGTTGATCTGTGAATGCTTTAAAAATAACCTAGAACTGACAAGGAATTTGAACTGCTCAGTATAGTGGATTAATTCACTGCAGTAAAAGCATGGTTCCAAATACAATCAGTCTAAAACCTAATTAAAATACTTTTGGTGCCTGTCTAATCTAAAGTTTTTTTGAACAACAGATTATGTTAGAGAGATTATGCGAATTTTGTGGTAATCTTTATTTTAATGAGGGCTGGTCTGATTAAATGCTTGCTTACTCTTTTTGGAGATGATTGGTGAATCCTTTGAATGAGGCTTAAGTACAGTGGGCTGGCAGAAAGCATATGGAAACTAAGATCAAGAAAGTGACTAAAATTAGATCACTGGATCTTCAGGCTTTAGAATTCAGCTCCAAAGACAAAATGAGCTCATTCGACTTGTGTTCACTTTAGTAGAAGGAAGCAATGGTCTAATAAATACTTTTCTGTGCTACATTGTATCATCGTAGCACCACTTCCATAAAATATTGCTCTAAGCAATCTGTTGTCACAATTACTTCAGCTATGTTTCAAAATACATCATGAAAGTTGGTGCTAAATGCTAAGTGCTTGATGAAACAAAAACAAATTGAGTAGACATATGCCAAACAGTTTACATGAATTAGACATTGTCACCATTAAAAATAAACAAAAAAAATCCTCTCTGGTTCTTGTATGACGAATAAGAAATCTAAGTCTTCAATGACAGTTGCTTCCAGAACTATAAAAAACAACAGGATAATACTTTTGTAGTTAAGGCACTCAAGCTGAATTTAAAAGACTCAGGTTCAATTCTCAACTCTGTCATCTACTGCCTGTGTGGCTTGGCACAAATCCCATGAAGTCTCTCTATTGATTTCAGGCTTTGGAACATGATATTAATTTCTCTGTCTCAGTTCCCCTTCTGTAGAATGAAGGTAACACTGACCTATCTCACAAGCATGTTGTGAGGATAAATTCATTAATTTCTTCCATACCATGGTCATGGGAATCAAATAAATACTATTACCCCTTTATGACTGAGCTGTTGGCTAAAGTTCAGGGCCCTGTGGGTTGTTTCCTTTATGAGGAACTGATCGGGTATCTTTAATGTAATCCTGTTTATTTACAAAGAATGTACAAAGTCCTGTTTCCCTGATCACAGGAGGAATCAAACAAAAGATTATTTTGTTCATAGCTCCAAGCCTCTTCCAGCAGCTTTTTCTCAAGGCCATGTTACCAGGACTTCTGTTACTGCATTTGGTGCTTCCTTGCAGCCTTCTACGGTCATTCTCCTGTTTTCCTCACAGGCACACAAAGCTTCACAAAACAGTAGCCAGCAAAACCCCTCCATCTAAATATGCCTTTGTTGTAGGCTGTGACATTAGTCTATGTTTGGGGTGGAAAGTGCTAGTGTTTCACAGAAGTTTAACCCAACCCATAGCAATACCTGTAGAAAAAATTTTTAAAAAACAGTCACCTATAAGTAGTAGCCTGATTTTCAAAAAATAGAAGTAATCTAGCAGCTTCAAATGAAGGCAGTCAGAACTGTTGGGTGCTCATTGTCCAGCTATGCTGAAAGGACAGAAGACATTTCACATGGGTTTAATCAGGCCACAACTTTATTATATGTCTGGGACTACCAGGCAGATAATAGTGTAGTTAACCCCATGTTCATTCCACAATTATCAGGGGGCTTTTACCAGCTCCCCCTTTTCTTCCATCCAGGTCCCTCCAACAAATCTATTGCTAGGACCTTGCCATCCACTCTCCTCCGTTACAGGACGGTTAAGGTGCGCTATAAGAATAGGGGGTTGGCTCCCTGCCATACCAATCATAGGGGTCTCCAAATGCCCCCCATACATTCCTTTAATGAACACCTCTTTTTGAGTCCTTTTCCAAGCAATTTATTCGGTCACTGTATACCTTTCCTATGGAGTACCTGCACTGAACATCCACCCTACACTTAAATGAGAAGCGACGCATGACATGACAGGCCGCAGACCATATATGAACAGAGCCCTTCCTGAACCTGTTGTGGGGAAGGCGGAAAACCCCCCAATTTCACCAAGCCAATATGGTGGTAAAGGAAAACATCCTTCACAGCCTCCCTAAGAAAATGGGCTGCTAGCATAATGCCCACAGCAGGTCTTGAGCAAACCTGTTTTACCACCTAAAAGGGAGGGACCTCCTTCAGCCTTGGTCCATGTAGAAGGAAAGCTCAAGGCACCAAGCTGCCCCCTTTTAAACCCTGCATTCCCAGGGGATGAATCAGCAACCACACTGCCCCTTTTTGCATCAGTTTTCATCTCCCCTGCCCCACCAAGCCATAAAGCATTGTTCCCTTCACATGGCCAACCAGCCAGCCAGCCCCCCTTACCCTTACCCTACCTTAAAGGTGGAGGGCAGTCAGCATTTGAAAATGAGGCTACTTATTTAGATGCCTGAATATGGATTTAGGGTCCCATTTTTGAAAATCGTACCTATCATTTACATAAGCGACATTTTCCTGAACAAAACAATTGATTGTACTTTCCCTGTACTTCTTTTTTTTAAATGAAGATACAGAAGGACAATCATTAGCAGCTCACTTTTTCTTATCAACAAATACCCATTGCTAACAAGTTACTTTCCATATTCAATACATTTTTTTAAACACAATCCAATTTTCACCTTATTTTTTAAACTTCCCATTTTCACACATAATACCTCAAAACCTGCTGCTACCAGAATACATTGAATGCATGATCACAGATTCATAAGCATCATAATTGTTACTGCCTATCATCTAGTGTTACAACTTATTTTTTTATCCTGTGTATGGTACTCAGGAAAATTCCCTAATGATAAAACAAAACCAAAAACCTGGGCTTTGGCAGTAAATATTTATATCATGATAAAAATAAACAATATGTACTTAAGATGCAATTAAGTTTTTATTTCTATTTAAATTTGAAAACACCCTTTCCAGAGTCAGGTTTTAGAGGTTGCTTGGAAACAATGGCTCCAATGGCTGCTTAGGTAAGGCACAACATTTATCCAGGTGGTAAAAAAAAAAAAAAAAAAAAGATTATTGTGTTTACCTGATACTAAATCATAATTTAAGGAATCTAAGAAAGTTAATCTGGAATATTTTAAAAATTAAGCATCACTGAAGTAGCACAAGTAACACTGATGCAGTTCAGCGGAATAAGTGAGTTTATTCACAGACCACTTTGGGGGTTACGAGCCATTGTTCTCTCCCTCTGAACATGTAACTCCTGGCAGCATTCATCAAAGTACATCAAAATCTATTCCAGCTGGACTCTGAGAAGAGGAGGCAGAGAAATAGGAAATGGGTGATCATAGGAGTTCCTTTAACTCTCTACTTCTGGGGAAATTTTTTGTCTCTGTATTGTCAGCAACTATGTCTGTAACAGGTATTTTGAAATAAATTACTAAAATAATTGAAACTGATGTGATAATGGTGTTATTTTGACAAATAAAATATGCAGAATTTTAAAATATCGTGCACAGAATCTCGCCAGGAGTAAAAAAGTAGAGTTTACATTTGAATTACTGATCAGTTAGCTTAACTTCTGTACCCAGAAAGATAATGGAGCAAATAATTAAGCAATCAATTTGCAAACTTCTAGAAGATAATAAGGTGATAAGTAACAGTCAACATGGATTTGTCAAGAACAAATCATGTCAAACCAACCTGACAACTTTCTTTGACCGGGTAACAAGCCTTGCGGATAGGGGGAAAGCAGTAGATATGGCATATCTTGACTTTAGTAAATCTTTTGATATGGTCTCGCATGACCTCATAAACAAACTAGGGAAATGCAACCTAGATGGAGCTACTATAAGATGGGTGCATAACTGGTTGGAAAACTGTTCCCATCAGTGGTTCACAGTAAATCTGGAAGGGCATGAGCGGGGTTCCAAAGGGATAAGTTCAGGATCTGGTTCTGTTCAATATCTTCATCAGTGATTTAAATAATGGCATAGAGAGTACACTTATGAAGTGTGAAGACAATACCAAGCTGGGAGGGGTTGTACGTGCTTTGGAGGATAGGATTATAATTCAAAATGATCTAGACAAACTGGAGAAATGGTCTGAAGTAAATAGGATGAAATTCAATAAGGACAAATGAAAAGTACTCCACTTAGGGAGGAACAATCAGTTGCACACATACAAAAGGGGAAATGACTGCGTAGGAAGGACTACTGCGGAAAGGGATCTGGAGGTCATAGTGGACCACAAGCTAAATATGAGTCAAAGGTGTAATGCTGTTGCAAAAAAACCCAAATATCATTCTGGGATGTATTAGCAGGAGAATGAGAAATAATTCTGCTCTACTGCATGCTGATTAGGTCTCAACTGGAGTATTGTGTCCAGTTTGGCTGCCACATTTCAGGAGAGAGGTGGACAAATTGGAGAAAGTCCAGAGAAGAGCAACAAAAATGATGAAAGGTCTAGAAAACATGACCTATGAGGGAAGACTGAACAAATTGGGTTTGTTTAGTCTGGAAAAGAGAAGACTGAGAGGGGACATAACAGTTTTCAAGTACACAAAAGATTGCTACAAGGAGGGAGAAAAAATGTTCTTAATCTCTGAGGATTGGACAAGCAGCAGCAATGGTCTTAAATTGCAACAAGGGAGTTTAGGTTGGACTTCCTAACTGTCAGGGTGGTTAAACACTAGAATAAATTTCCTAGAGAGGTTGTGGAACTCCATCATTGGAGATTTTTAAGAACAGGTTAAACAAACACCTGACATGGATGGTCTAGATAATACTTAGTCCTGCCCTAAGTGCAGGGGACTGGACTAGATGACCTCTTGAGGTCCCTTCTAGTCCTATGATTTTATGCAAATTCAGACAGCATCATGTAGCATTGGACTACCGAAAAGTGAACAAATTCCACTGACAGTGCTGGAGACAATAAATCAGAAATATGGGTCTGGCTGGGACAGTGACAGGTCTTTCAGCCAATTCTCTCTCTCTCTCTCTCTCTCACACACACACACACACACACAATGTGTGGTACAGTAGAAAGCACTAATTAGCCAGGAGAAGGATGGAGAGCTTACTACATGAAAGTAAGAGTGCTATAGAAAAACTTGTTTAGTTATCTAGGCCATAATCCTACAAACATTTATGCTAATGCTTAATTTTACTGTTGCAAGTAGCCCATAGAGCTCTAAGCCTGAAAATCTTCAACCAAAAGCCTAAGAATTTAAAATGTTGGTGTTAGAGATAACTTTATATCTTATAACATGAATGAAACAATTTTTCCTGGTTGGCATGAAAATGATGACATTTTCATTAAAAACAGTTTTTGTTGTGGAATCTTCTATTTTGTGAACAAAAATAAAACAAATTATAATATGCTTAATGAAAAGATTTCAACAATAATGTAGGCTTATAACCATATCAGGATTCTCACTGTAGATTTCTCAGTATTGCTAATACTACAGTGACAAAGTAATTTCTAGCAAAGTCCATCCTCTTTCCATAAATTAATAATTCAGCTTTAGCACTGTTTCATTTCACTGCTGGGGCTCTCATGATCAAAGGGCTTCTAACATAAATTTGATGGGGATTTGTTCTCTGTTGGGACTAACTAGCTCATGTTAGAGCAAAACTAAGACAACCAAACACAGATCACTTCCCTCACTCACCCATAGTTGAAAGTTAGTATTTTATCCAATTGCATGCCATGTTTCCTTCAATCTTCACTCCATTAGATAATTTAAATGTCATAATTCCTTTATGTTTTGCATAATGCATTGCCATGCAAGCCCATCTTTGCATGTCTCCAACTTTGAGAGTTTAAACCTGTGAATAATTCAGCATCTCCCACAAGGCATGGAAATAATCACCTTGTCCTTTGATTTAGATGAAATTGCACGCTCTTGTACAAGACAAAACAAAAAATTGTCTCAGAAATTTAGAACCATTAGGAATGACATGAACATTTTATACTGTTCACCTGAAACCATTCCACTTCTAAAAGTACACAACCACTTCATTCTGCTATGGACGAGTTTTAAAGTTGTGATACAGTACTTTGGAAAAACTACAGCCTCCATGAGAAAATGAGATAGGAAAAACTGAAGTATCTGAGCATATGTTGTACGTGGAATAAGAGTAGACTGAAAATGTCTGGGGGGGTGGGAAAACAGTAACAGCTTTATTAAGAGAGGACTGTCAAGACAGAGACCATGCTAGATTATTTCATAACTACACCCATGCAAGTCTCCCTTGATGGACACGGAGTGACAACACACAATCAATAAAACACAAGAAAATATTGTATGAGTATCTTATTAGGTGATTATACCCTTAAAGTCCTGACATTATTACCTAGCAGTAATTCAAACCTGATTAATCCTTTCCTGGGTGTCACATCTCACAGTTCAAGTAAAAGTTATTTGGTTTTCAGATTTGTCAGTTTTACAACTGTAATCTAATGGGGGGAAAAAACCCAAGTATCCCAGTAGACAGGAGTTAATTGAACTTTAATCCCTCAACTTGCAATTCAGATGGATAATGTATGAGTTATTCCCCCTCCACGAACAACGTGATTAGGTTTTAACAGTCAACCTTGTTTTTCTTTTTTTCCTTCCTTCAACATATGTATATCATAAAATACCTAATTCTACCTGTTCCAAAGTTTGACAGTTTGAGATATTTCCTGTCTATCTGACGTTTACAAGTATGAACTCAACTTTCCTGCTAATAGAAATGTTTTCAGTAGAATTCTGATGCATCTAATATGTGCCTTCTGGAAACTGATTTGAACTTCCCCAAGACAATCACGACAGCTCCTTCACTGTTGTTAATCTCAGCACTAGTTTCAAACGTCTTGCACTTGCCAATGCAATGAATCCCTGTCTACACTCATTTTCTAAACGTTTTCAACACTGGGAACCCTTGTGTGGATGGGCTGCCAGCAGCTGCTGGTGTTTTTAATCAACAAGATATGTAATCTTGCTCAGAGCTAGTCTAACTGAAAGGCTGTTACAAATATCTGTGGCAGCCAATGGGCCATTTAGACTAGTGATCTCAGTTTTGTTAACACTGATGGAACTTAACCAGTTTTCACAATGATGGCAGATTTTTAGAAAATATCCCTAATGCAGAAAGGCAAGACATTTTGGCAAAGTTAGCATTGACTGCAATTCGGAGAAGTATACGTACTATAGGACAGTCTCTCCCACACCCCCCACAATTAAATCTAACTCCTATAGAGCAAGGCCATGTAATCATTTCCTTCACAGATGTTCCACAACACATTTCAAGTTTAGTTTCTTTTAAATATGTTGCAATATGTTTTGCTTGAGATTTCTGCTAGTGCCAGAACTAGACAGATAAAGGTGTTTTAAATAGAACTGTTCACATAATTAATGATTTTCACAAGTAACTCCTTATGCAAGAATTCTATATAGTTTTGATAGAGGATTATATCCTTTCTATAGGAAGGGTCATAAAACCTATGAAGGGGTTGTCATTCTTTGACAGTATAGATTTTTTCAAGTAGTTTCTATTAGAACCCCTTTCTCACTATTAAATCTCATATGATTTTTCAAGAGTTGATGAAAAATGTGATGAAACCTTTTGAAACTATACATATGCACTGTATCACCTTCATGTTCCCTCACCAGCTACATCTAGAGCTAATAATGAGATCTGGTTAGCAACAGTCATAAAAAAGCTGTCACTCATGGCCACCACACCCCTTTTCCTGCAGTGGTGTAATGCCATGTGTCCTGGATACTCCCCAACACTGGGATATCCCCAGCTCTCTCATACGCCTGCTTTATGGCACATTTGTGCTGCTCCAGTGTGGGCCAGGGGTTGGCATGATGTGTTCATTTGAAAAGGAACAAATCTCAGTTAAGAGATCCAGCTCAGTGAATTAGATTAGTGTTATCACTTGAATTGTTTGAATGCCTCTGCAACGGCACAACAAGCAATTCTTGTGCGGATCAAAGTGTACTACACAGAGTTTTACAAAGGGGGCTGCAAAACTGAAGAGTTTTCAGATCTGAGATCTGTTCAAGAAAGATCTGATTCTCTTAAATGTAAGTTTATGGAATCCTTTTGGCATTAACTATGGAATGTCAAAGTGTTTCTGACTGTTCTTTTAAGGCACATTAAATGGTGCTGGCAATACGGTCAGTAACATGGGCCTTAAATATTTGAGTCTTTACTCTGAGCTTTTCCTCTATATGTAAAAGTTATGTGCTTTTTAATATGTAAGTAGCTGGTCATTCAGAGTCATTCAGAATCTCAACCTCCTTCATCAACACAAAGGTTTAGTACCTTAAAACTAGCAGTGGTCAAATAATTCATTATGAATAAATAATACTTTTCCAGATAGGATTATTTGATGGAAAAAGCTCAGTCTGAGATATGTTCTACAGGATTTGATAGAGATAAAAGTGCTCTACAGAAACTATCCTTAACATCTTTTTTGTGTACCAGCCCAAAAGAATTCTACTAGACAATGACAGTTCCCTCTATAGCTTCGTGTGCTGACTTCAGAAAGGATATTTATGTGACTTTTATACATTATTCTTACACTGTAAAAGGCTTAACTGGATCTCAGAACTCTTGCACTAAGCACAATGTCGCCAATCCTCTCCTCACTTTATTACGCATTCTTCATTCAAGTCCCATCCTGAACATGCATTTTTTTCATGTAGCCTTTTGACAATTTACAAGGAAAACAACTAATAATGTTGATTTTAAAACTCCTGAATGCATTACCTTGTATTTGACTATCATCTGGTGAGACATTGTCTGTGTATTTCCTTGTCTAATATATAGTAAGTTCCTTGTGCAAGAACAATATCTGCCTTTATGTATTGTGCAGTGTGGCATACAACATTAATTCCTCAAGCACTGATTCCTTAAGGAGGATTTTAGTCTTAAATAACACAACTGCCTTTGACTGCTTCTTACAAGAGAGTCCATTCATTTAGATTGCAGATTCTCTGAGTGCGCTTTTCTCAGACTGACATTCTAGAATAAGACAGGAATAATTTTCGTGACACCTATCACTCTCCATACACGCTTAAGAAAAAAAAACAGAATATGCAAGTGCTACCATATAATGGAATAAGCAATACTCACTCTCTGCATTATTCTGAATTGCCACAGAGCATTGCTAGCATGAACTCACAAGAGCTTATCTCTCTCCCTCTGTTAATCAGGTAGGACACCAATATTCAGTCTGCTGAAAAGGCAAAAATAGGCTTGGACTTAGGTCCCATGTTGTCTCACGTTTTATTAACAGGTATGACCTGCTTTGCTTTCCAGAATACGTAAGGTTTCAGAGGCAACAGACAACTTTCACCCCATTGTTAGAACAGTTAATACGTAACAGTTACTGCTTAGCACACTTTAAATACACAAGATTTGCAGAGAATATGGCACAAAAGTTAATCACATAATCCTCCTAATGTGCAAGTTGCTTTTATGGATATACACAGTGGGCTAAGGGTGGGTTTGTGACAACTGTCTTGAAATAGAAATCAGTCATAGGTCCTGATTTTATTAAGTGGTCAGCTAGAAGTGGATGTTGAAGTCTATAAGACCTGCAGCCAGTCAGCACCTCTGATTATCATGCCCAGGTTGATTATTCTGCATATATAGAATGAGCTAGCAAGCAGACTATTCTGAATGATTAGTGGTGCTTTTCAGTGATAAAGGAGAAGAGAGGACTCTGTGGAAGTCTAATTCAAGTATTTGACATAGGCAAAACAAGGTGAACAGAATCCCATGACTCCATAAACAAAATAGACAACTTGTTTCTCATGTTTGGTAACAGATACCCACATTTATTGTTATATAAACAAATGACAGCTAAAAGCAAATTTCAGCTTGTAAGAAATGCTGTGTAGTAATATTTAATCTCTCTTTATTCCCTTGCAATCGACCCATGCTAATGTGTTGTACATCTTTCCTAGAGAAAGCACACAATTACTGAAGGCAATCTGACACCAGACTGTACATTCTTGTTTATGTTCAGAAGTTCAGTATTCAGTCATTAAACAAAACTACTTTTTCCAACTCAAAATGACCAAAACAGTTTTGTTTTGTTTTTAAATTTGCATGTCTTTATTTCAACTTGGCCATTTATATTACAGTCCAACATTAAATTTCCTGAAATAACGTGACTAATGTAGGTCAGATTTGTCAGTCACTCACACAGTCTTAAATTATTTAATTAATTTTAAGGACTATTTGAGAATTAATAGTTATCTAAGGTTCTGTCTGACTTTCAGATTATCTATGATACAACATGCAAAAATGCACTAAGAAGGAAAAAACTTCCTTAAGGGTGTGTCCTTACATTTTCATGACATTCCAGTAATTCAACTCACTACAGCACAGAAAATACAATCTCTGTACATTACATCATTAAAGCAGTATAGGCATGATTATCTGAAAGCAATCATTCAATGGTAGGAATTACTTCATCTTTATTTTTATTTCCAATTAAAAAGACACTGTGGGAAAAAAGTTAATAATGCATTGATTTCCTAAAGGAAGTTCAATACACCTCACTTAAGTCTCTGGTTTGACAGTCCTAGAAACTGGAGTCTCCTATTTATCTATAGATGAAATACCATATGGACAATGCCATTGCAAGTTTCATAAAACAACTTGCTTCAATGAGATTCAACCCTAACTGTACCTCTAGACTCCAAACACTTAGTTTCTCTGCTCTGATTACTAGCAAAGATGCTATAAAAGGATGGCAGGTTCTAGGACTCTACACCTGAACGCAGACCCTTCTCATTGACTCACTCCAAACTAACTGCTAGAACCATGCAAAAAGACAACTTCTTCTAACTCACGCTGGCAGCTGGATCCTGTTACCTTCTACTAAGGTTGAAGAGCAGTTGGAGTCTCTCTGGATGCAGACACACTAGAGATTGAGGCAAAAAGTGCAGGGAAAAACACTAATGATAGTCAAGTTTGGGGAGAAACCTTAAGCTGAATTTGAGGTTTTGTTGTAGTTATTTAATTCACCAATAAAGCTATCTTTACTATCACACCACTCACAGAAGCTTAACTTTGCCTCATGTCCTGTCTCCTATTCCCCACTCCATCAATCTACTCCTTGTCTCCTTTTTAAGAGTCAACAGTACAGCTTCCTGCCACCCCATGCTTTACACCCAGTTTCTGTGTCTCCCAGTTCATTTCTCCCCAATACTATGTTCCACATTATGCTACTCCCATATTTCCCACTCCTAAAATTGGGGGCAGCTCAGCAGCACAGGCTGAGGTCAGCAGCTGGTGAATTTACATAAATATTTTAAAATAATTTTAAGCATTGCTGTTTACTTCAAACCAGCTCTTTGTAAGTGTAGCTTTGACCATTGCCACTGACTTCAGTGGGACTCTCCATGGTTACCAGAGTCTATGATTGGGAATCCCTCTGCAAGACTGTAGCCATAGTTATTAGCTCTTATGTTTCAAAGATGTTCTCTTCCTTTCATAAAACCAACTATAGCAACATAAATAAATTCAGCAGTATGTTTTATTTACCAGTTCATATACATGGAGTTCATGTATTGGGAATACAGTTAAGCAAAACATCATCTAGACCATATTTTTCCACTCTGGCAGAACTTTATTCTCTAGGCTATTGTGCAAAATGGTTGGGACTTCGAAGCACAAATACCAGTGATAATGAAGTCATGTGGATTCTTTTGAAAATTCCACCCCATATGTTTAACTCTGATTCATGCCAAAAACACACCTTTAGGAAAAGTGCCATAATTTGCAATGGTGCTACAGGATTGCACCATTAACTCCTACAGGACCACTGAAGTGCTTTGCTGCTGAACACAAATTCAATCCCTTTAAAGCACAGGATAAGCTAAATAAGTATAAATTATTGATTAAAATCTTCACCGAAAGAGGCCTTTAAAAGGTCTTTATGACTGGCTTATTCATCTCATGGCAGCACTATGGGCTACCTGTCATTAATAACAGAATAGAGTTGGAAACAAAACCAAACACCACCATGAAAAGGGATCAGTGATTCAGACTCAAGCTTAAATCCTTGCTTCTGGGGTTTCAGGAGGCTGAATGTTCTGCAAACAGTACATTCAGGCTCTGGGAAAGGGAAGGCAGCAACTCAGGAGTGGCATTGACAGTCTGTTAAGGGGCACACCAGGGCTGTCCTTAGGCATAGGCAGAATAGGCAGCCGCGTAGGTCCTCACTCTCTCTGGGGGCACCACTCTGCAGGCAGCCCAGACAGTGTAGAAGCAGGGCTGTTGGGTCCTAGAGAGAGCCAAATGCAGCACAGTCTGAGGAATGGGATTGGCTGCTGGGGTCTCTGGGAAGGGGAGAGGGTAGGGGTTGGGAAAGGAGCTCACCTGTGAGTGTGACTCTTTCCCCCCAGCTGAGATGAGGCGAGGCAGGCTCTGTGGCACCCCTCTCTCCCTCCCCTCTGTCAGGGCTGGGTTGAGTGAGGTGCTGGGGGGGGAGGGGAGGCTGGCTGGCTGCCTGCTGGGGAATGAAAGTGAAAGTAACTCACTTCCTCTGCAGGCAGCCAGAATTGGAATGTCACACAGGGCTGGATTAGGATTAGCCAGATGTGTGAAAAATCAGGATAGGGGATTGGGGTACAGTGAGCAGATATCCCTATTTTATAGGGACAGTCCCAATTTTGGGGTCTTTTTCTTATATAGGCTCTTTTTACCCCTCCACCCCCACCCATCCCTGTCCTGATTTTACACACTTTCTGTCTGGTCACTCTAGGTTGGGGTAATTGGTGCCTATATAAGACAAAGCCCCAAATATTGGGACTGGCCCTATAAAATCAGGACATCTGGATCTGGCCACCCTAGCTGGGGAGCGCCTCTCCCCGGGCTGGCAGCTGCCAGCGATCCATCTCATCCGGGGGGAGCTGCACAGGGCAGGATGAGCTGCTGTGGCTCCATGGGTGCCCTGTCCCTGAGATCAGATGCTGTGCTAACTTCACCATGGTCTGTTGGGCTGGCGGCGGTGCCCATTGGCGTGTGATTGGACCTGAGGGTTTGCTGCTGCTGTTGCCACTCTGCACCCCAAGAGGTGGATTTTGGGGTCCTGCAGTTTTCCACCTATCTCCTCCTCTACTGCAGCTGTTGGACCAGCAGGCTGGGGGGTGAGCCAAGCATGAAAGCAGTACTGTGTTGCCATTTAGATTGTCATTTAACAACTTTGTTTGCCAAAAATTCTTGCTAACAATCCTGAATCCAATTTCAATATTTTTTTAAAAAATCAATATCTTAGCCAAAAACAGAAAATTAAGTTGTTGACAATTATTAGTGACAGGTTTGGTTTGCGGCAGGGAGTGGGTCAGTTTTCATCAGAGAAACAAAAAATGTTGACTGACTTTCCTATAGCCTGTTACTCCTGATAAGAGCCCTCCAACAACTGTAATATGCTCATCTCCTTACTAGCGTATAAAGCAGGATTCGGCAACCTATGGCACACATGTCAAAGGTGGCAGGTGAGCTGATTTTTGATGGTATACAGCAGCAGGCTGAGCGGCTCAGCCCATCACTGCTCTGGGGTTCCGGCTGCTGCTCTATTGCCAGCTGGAATACCAGCCATCGGCCCCACTCAGCACCTGCTGCTGGCCTGGGGACCCCCAAGGAACCCCAGGCTGGCAGTGGGCTGAGCAGGCCAGCTGAACCACTTAACCTGCTGTCAGCCTGGGGTTCCATTCACTCAGCCGGCAGCGGGCTGAGTGGGCTGGTGGCTGGCTGAGCGGGCTGGTGGCAGGCTGAGCAGGGCCGGTAGGGGGTTGAGTGGCTCAGTCTGCTGCCAGTCTGGGGTGCCAGCAGCACTCAGCCTACTGCTACTCCGGGGTTCCGGCTGCCAGGCCCCTGCCAGTCAGGAGCTCAGCTGCCAGCCCCACTCTGCCTCCTGCCAGCCTGGGTGAGCAGAATCCCAGGTTGGTAGCGGGCTGAGGGGGGGTTGGCGGCCAGGATCCTGGCTGGCAGGAGTTGGTGGTCAGAACCCCAGACCAGCAGCGGGCTGAGCAGGGCCTGGGATCCTTGTCTAGGGTTCCAGCCACCAGCCCGCTGCCGGTTTGGGGTTTCATTTACTCAGCTGGCAGTGGCCTGAGCAGGACCGGTGGCCAAGACCTCAGATAATAACAATAGTTTATTTATATAATATAGACATAGAGAGAAACCTTCTAAAAATATTAAAATGTATTACTGGCATGAGAAACCTTAAATTACAGTGAACTTGGCACACCACTTCTGAAAGATTGCCGACCCCTGGTATAGAGTGACCATGTGTTGTACTAAGATTCTCCTGCTCTTTTTTTCCCTTGTGAGTCAGTATAACTTTTGCCAGCCCAGAAGTTGGGCAGCCAATGTTTTACGTTTTCACAATGTTTTCTCAACTTTCATAAAGTACATACATAGTTAATATGAGTTTAAAAGGCCAGGGACACTTCTTTGTGAAGAATCTGTACAGCAGATCATGCCCATAGACGATCCAGAAAGAAATTTGAGGTTGAATTTTTTAATGTTGTGATGGATAAAGCAGTATCTGCTGTTGATGAAAGGTTTAATACCTTGCAAGTACCCCATGAACAGTTTGGATTTTTGTATAACATAACTAAATTCAACGAAATAGGAAAACAAGAGCAACTAGTGACAAAGTGCAAGAATCTAGAGAGCCTCCTGAAGCATGGTGATAGTTTTGATTTAAATGGTCTTGAACTGTACAAAGAATTGAGTACACTGTCATCAATGTTGCCACATGCAAAATCGGTGATGGACATTGTACAGTTTATTCATACCCGCAAACTTGTTGACATATATTCTAATGTGTACATTGCCACTCGTATTCTACTGACAATTCCTGTAACAGTAGCATCAGGAGAACAGAGTTTCTCAAAACTAAAGCTCATTAAAAACTATCTCCGCTCTACAATGAGTCAGGAAAGCTTGACTGGTCTTGCATTCTTGCGATCGAACAAGACACGACTTTGTCTTTGTCATACGATGACATTATTACTGATTTTGCAGCCAAAAAAGCCAGAAAGATTGCTTTTAATTAAAAAGAAATCTTTGTTTCAATACCTCTTCATATAAATTTCCAATAAAATTTTGATAAATTAAAAAAAATATATTATTTGCATCATTCTGTCATATCAGAATTTTTTCTATAGTGCTGCTTCTTTAGTGCTAGTCCATCTGCATTACAGTGTGCTTAATTAAGTTTAACTGGTTTTAATAATGTGAATGTGGCAAGTTTTCCAATACTATAAGCTTATGTTTGTGTTGCTAAGAGCAGATCAGGCACAGGGGCACCAGTTTAATAATCTCGCCTAGGGCACCATAAATCCTAAGGCCGGCCCTGGGGCACACACAAGTGAGAGGGATGTAGGCGTTAATTTAGGGACAGAGCCAAGGGGCTCTGAGATACCTTGCAAAATTTACACGTGTTTTTGGGTAGAATTTTTGTGAACTTGTTGCAATTTTGGCAGAATAAGCAATCTTGCATACTTTAGCTTTTATGAATAAAAAGAGCAAGCAAATATAAAACTAAATACAATATTACTGAGCTAACTAAAACACCACAATAATAAAATAAAAATAATCAAATGTAATCAGTAGGTTAAGATCACCCAATTAATAAACCAGTACAGCATGTGGTTAAATCAAATTATGAAGTTGACTCAAAGAATGTTTGTTAACCCTGCATTGGGAGAATCTCAAAAAAAGTTTCGGAGTAATTGTCCATTCTAATCTTAGACCTTTGCCAAGGAAAACAGCTGAAGGCAGGCCATAATCTTAGTTCTCTTTAAGGAAGTAGAATTATTAGGATACTGTTCAGCAACATCTCTAACACTTCTTCCTTAAGTTCTACTGTGCATATGTGCTATGTTGTCACTAGTTTTCACCTCCTGCACACAATAGTACAGAATTTTTTTAAATGGTTAACACCAGAAGTGATGGTTAAATCACTTTCAATAGCAGCTTTAAATTAGAGCTTTTTAACTCTGGAGACTCTAATGTCATTTGATAACAATTTGGTTTCACTTAGGATACAAAAATCATTCATGATGCAATAGATCTATCAACACATACACATTCATTCATGATTTTACATTTTCCCCATGCCAATGAAATACCGGAGCTTCAAGGAATCCCTTGACCTAAGTGAAGAAGTTTGAATTTCTTCTGCTTCATTTCCTAGGATGTCTAACTCACATGGTGGTTGCTAAGTGGAACCAAGTGGTTGGAGCTCATAATATAGCTTAACACATGAGGGTTCTCTTAGCTTATTGCAGGCTGGCCCTGGTGGCATTAACCAGGGCTCAAGTTTTTCATCTCTTCTTCATCTGGACGGCCTGGAAAGGGAGGGGCATGTAACTTCAGATATCTTCCGCGTTGGAATGAGAAAGAACATTTTTCTTCCAGATGATCTTAACTTTTATAGGGTAAGTTTTCCCTTTACTGCACCTCAGGGGCCACCTTTGGGCCAATCAGTTGTATCCAAGAATTCTGTTTTTAGTCAATCCACATGGCCCAATCCTCTTGCAATGGGCAGTCTCTAGGCTTATCATAATGAAAAGTCCATGGCAAGATCTGATTAATAGACTGCACGAGGTGTTCAAGATGTGTGTGGGGTCCATGCTGGGAAGAATAGGTTCTTTGCTTCTGCTTTGAGTTGTGGCATGGGGTACACGCTTACCATAAATTCTCTCTTATTAAATAAATATAATAGTCTAATCAGCAACATGCACTATTTGTATCCTCTCATGACAATTAACTCTGTGTTTTTTTTATTACTGACAAAGAATTAGCTAAGAGTAGTGCATAACATCTTTAGTAAATGCTAATCTAAGTATAAAATACTTTTACAAATTTATAAGAATCATTTCATATGCCATTAAACAATTCAAGTTTACCCATGCCCAATTCAAACAGAGCCTTAGGCAAGCCTCCTCAGATCACTGGATGGCTGGCACTGCACAGAATTGAAGCATGTATAAGCGGGAATAATAGATGACATAGTTGTGCCTCAATTACTATAAAATCACTGTTGCAGACCTCCCAACAATCCTGGGTTTCTCAGGACTGACCCCTTTTCCCAGTTGAAGTGGCTCCTGTCCCAAAGGACTGATGGTGTTTGGCTACATCTCATCCCCCCAATAGCTCTTCCACCCATGCTGTCCCATTCACTCCCAGCCTCACCTGCCTGAAAGGCCTTCCTGGCCCTCCTCTCTCTCAGTGCATGCTCATAACATCAGAGCTGAGCCTAGCCACCCTGCAGGACAGGATCCACCACAGCCATCATTGCGGGCTGACCATGAGATAGGTTCATTCTGTAACTCCGCACTACTGCCGTCTGGGGACTGCACCCGGGCCTCCTCCGAAGGGCAGACACCTTCCCGTTTTAGTCACCGGGAAAGTTGGGAGGTAAGCTGCTGATTATGTCCTAGTAGATGACAATACTATTTTATTCTCTTTTAATTAATTCAAACACAAAAATGCTAAGGCACCAACCTGAGAAGGCCATCACTGAAATATTCCAATCTCTTTGTGGCTTCTAACATATAGAATTCTCTCAGTGGCTTCTCTCTGGTTTTAATGTGCAAATCCTGTAATAAATATTACTATTATAAACAATACAAACCCACTAAATCTTTTGGTCTTCTGTCATGTAATGTCCTCAGGCTGTGGCAACCCCCTGCATCTGTTGGCGATGCTTTGTTGTTCCTAGTGATATGTGGGCCATCCAATGTATGGAACAGAGGGAAGGTGTGCAGGGTATTCAGTCTGCTGTTGTCCACTGTGCCATGAGTTGCACAGGACTGTGGGTTGAGAGAATGTGGGAATGACTCTTCAGTTGTTGAATCAGGTATCTCTCACTGGTGCAGGATGCCTGTTAGATAGTGGACATTAATTGTATGGCTCCATTACCATGCTTATACCAACAGCTTATTGCACAATATCACTGACCGCACTATGACTTCAATGGGATTGCATAGTATATACATCAGGCAAAAATGTGACCCTTAATCTTTTAAAAACATGTAGTTATAACTAGGGGATGTGGGACAACCACCCAAATATCAGGACGGTCCCGATTTTATCGGGACATCTAGTCACCCTAGTTATATCACCATATATTTAAAGCATCACACCTTGTTTTTAAAGCATCGACACTATATAAACCCTTACCTTAAAGCCCAATTTAAAGTATATAAAGAGAATATGATGTGCAGCAGGGGTCTGAACCAAACAGACTTCACATGTACAGCCTTCAAACTTCTGAAAAGTCTGCACATCAGTTTCTGTGGCTTAAAACATCATATTCAAAAAAAAATGTTGGCATATTTCTGAGCCACATCCACATTTTGCAACATGGGCCTTTAAGCACAATAGTTTGTAGAAATGCAAAATTATTGTAGTACTAATACATTTATATCACGTCTATCATCCCCAAGGATCTCAAAGAACTTCATAAACAATGGGCCAGATCCACAGCCCAGTCTAAACTCCCTTTCTGCAACTCTAGTAGCAACAACTAGACTTAAGGCAGCCCAAAAAGAGGCAATTAAAGATTCCTCCAGCAATAAACCCCAAAGATGAGGAGAGCAGGTGCCCACAGTGCATCAGTTGACCTTAGGCTAGCATTTATGTAGTAGATGCCAGCAATCAGCACAAATGAGTTGTACTAAGGTCATTTCAGACTAGTATCATTAGCACTATATTAGAATAGATCAGTGGTTCTCAGACTATGAGGCAGATCTCCCAAGGAAGGCAATGACGTGCTAAGTCTGCAGTGAAAAGTGATATTGACTTTTCACATTGCCAACCTCAGTTCTGTGCTGCGGGCACAGTGCTGCCTTCAGAGCTGGGTACTCAGGCAGCTGCTGCTGCTCTCCATTCTGCCTTCAGAGCTGGGTGGCAGTATATGTACTCAGGAAGGGAGTGGGCGTAAATGACACCAGCCACAAAGGAAGGAGGCCCAGTCAAATAGGATAGGAATGGAAACAATTTGCAATTTAAACAAACACATTGTAATGTGTAAACCCTGCACTTTTCTCCAGTTAGCCTGCACCAAATGTTTTTCAAATTTTATTATCCTCTAAGTACAATTGTTTTGTTGTAAGCCATATATGGATGGGAGAAAAGCTTAACTACTCTACTTGGCTATAATTATGAAAACATATCAGCTTACTAGAATGGTAATAAGTATCACAGCTAGCCTTTGTTACTACTGCTAATCTGGGACTGCAATATAAACAATTTCACAGTAATAACAAAAATGCAAAAGCAGCAGCATAATCACCTTAATAATTTGAAGTAAATTACAAATCTATTATCTTTCACCAGCATTTTCCTTTAATTATTAATATTTGCATTTGCAATAGTTCCTTCCCTTTTAAAATGTATTGAAACAGGGCTCAGAACTTACTCCACTTTGGATTTGTTTACTGCAGAAGAGATTTGCTTAAGAAGTTTGTCATCAGTAAAACAAACAATTAGAAAAATGTCTTTCAATGAAAGAACTTTCCAATATGAAGTAGGGGGAGGAGGGAGGTCACACCACAGGGAAAAGCAGCTCACCACTGATATCATGATGGGATATTTTCCTTCAAAATAGTGTAAGACAATTGACAAGGTACATGATAATTTAGTAATTTTTACCTCCCTTTTCTGACTCAGCCACTAGCAAACCAATTGTCTGACCCTGTAGAGCAAATCATGTGTCTAGTCCAGAGGTGGGAAAGAGTTCATAAAAAGAAACTAGTAAATAGAAACACAAAAACAAACAGCTAGCTGGACAACACTGGGGAGCGCACTGTACACTTGGAAAGTACACTGGAAACATCACAGTGGGTTTCATGTCCAACAGAACAGTGGGAATAGCAACACTGAGAAAGACTGGATGAGGAAGTCATAGAAAAGTACAATGACAACAACGAGAACACTGGGAGTAGGGAACATTGTAAAAGAACACACAGGAAGTCTGTGGAAGAGTTGAAGAAAAGTTTTGAGTCTCAATCTTGTGCTTTTAAGTATGAGACCATCCTTCCTCTCTCGTAATAACAAACTGGACGAGAGAGTGTCACAACCAGACACCACAGAGGCACCATCCAGCTTGCCTGGAATAGGACCAGATAGGCTGGAATCAAGAACAGGCTGAGCAAATGCTACAAAACACATTTTTGTGAATGCTCATCGGAATTTTCAAACCAAATTCACTTTGACTGTTTGAACCCCAACGTGTTTCCTTCCAGCTAATATTCTAGTAAGTTATTTTACTGGCAGTAATATTAATCAACACAATGAGTTTTAAACAAATGTTGCAGAAATCTGTAATCACAAGAATGTTCACCAGAAACCTACTTTAAAAGTTATGTTAATTTAATCAGGAACCAGAAATACACTATAGATTTTAATGCTGCAGTGTTCAAGGTGAAATCATCATTACCCCCTGCCCATTTTTCTTCATGAGGACTTGGGCACTATAATCACATGATTAAATAAAACAAACACTAACTTTCCACAGAGATTTAGACTTCTAGTTTCAGAGGCCTAGTATCCTATGGCTGAAAATGACTACATGATGGCTGAAGTGACCGTGCTGTGTGTGGACAAGGAAATGACGCCAGACACTCTAGGTAACAATTTGGGAAAATCAGAGTTTTCACACTACAATCAGTTTTTGTGTGACCACCAATGCTAAATATATGCTGGTTATTTCCCAAGTAAATACACACACTGTTGATGCTCAGTTAGTACCAGTTGAAAATTTCAGTTGCCCTGCAAGTAGTATTAGCATTTAAGAGGAGACAAAGAGAAAGCACTGTATTGATGTGTTAAGTGTTTACATTCCAAAAAAGGGTAGTCTGCCGAAGAAAGGCTCTGTTTCAGAGATGACACTGAAATGTTAAAACTCAAGGAGAAATACTCTGCCTCTTAGAAGAGATTTTTTTAAAGGGGTGGTGCAAGAAAGTCCTCTAAACACCTCCCTCCCCGATCATTAGCTAAACTAGGGGGATGTAACAGTGAACCATGGAGTATGGTCTTTCAACTATCCTTCTTATAGTAATTTCACCTGGAACACATTTCCCTACTATTCTTATAAGAATGTTATGTGGGACTGTGTCAAAAGCCTTACTCAAATGAAGTTATCATGTCTACAGCTTCCCCGCATCCGCTTTGCCAATAACCCTGTCAAAAGAAGGAAATTAGGTTAGTTTGCCATGATTTTTCTTGACAAATCTATGCTGGCTATTACTTATAACCCTTATTTTCTAGGTGCTTACTAAGTGATGGTTTAATAATTTGTTCCAGTAACTTTCCAGGTATCGAAGTTAGGCTGATTGGTCTATAATTCCCCAATCCTCTTTGTTCCCATTTTTAAACAATAGGTACTATGTTTGCCCACCTCCAGTCATTCTGGACCTGTCCTACATGAGTTCTCCAAGATAACTGCTAGTGGCTCTGAGATTAAGGAACTACCTGAAACAAGAAACCTTGCATGAATTTCACAGGCCCTGCCTATGTGAACATATCTATATATTCTTTAACCTGTTCTTCCCCTATTTTGGGTTACATTTCTTCCCGCCTGTTGTTAACATTAATTGTGTTGAGTATCTGGTCACTATTAACCTTTTTAGTCAAGACTGAAGCAAAAAAAGACGTTGAACACTCCAGCTTTCTTGTTGTAGTCCATTAGCAGCTCTTCTTCCCCACTAAGTAGAGGACCTACACTTTCCCTCTTCTCTCTCTTGCTCCTAATCTATTTAAAGAACCTCTTCTTATTGCCATTTATGTCTCATGCTAGGTGTAACTCATTTTGTGCCTTTCCACTTTGGTACAGGATACTCTAAGTCAGAAAGTAACCTGGTATCCAACAGATCATGAGGAGCTTAGTAGATAACTCTTATTGCTGTAATCCTGTCTGTTGCTCTGACTTCTCCCCAAAAATTGTGGAAGGAAACAAGCTTTCCCAACACCAAAGTCAAGAACAGTTATCAACAAAGATGTGTTAAGTGTGAAATTTACTGCTTCATATATGTGAGGCAATTAACTTCATATAAAATTTCATTTAAACTTATAAAGAACCTGTCTAATCTCAAGTGTTTTTTTAAAGAAATTAAGCAATAATTTTACTTTAAGTGAACATTACAGAGGGTAAATGACTTCAGCAGTGCAATAAATGATACAGAAAATTGAGAAGAATATTTTAAAAATTGGAGCAATTTTCCTTCTATAACCTTCACTTGAAAGAACATTATTGCTATTTTATTAAGTGGACTAAGTGAAAAATAAATTAGAAGGCATTTTATGGAGTTTAAATACACTTAATATCGCAGTAATATATGTAGATTTAAATGACAAGTTGCTAAATTATTATATTGGCAGTGTACAGTATACAGAACATTTCAAAGAAATCATCAAGCTACATAATGGACATTCACTCGTTTCCTAGAAGACCACGTACAATACCAAAGGACTACTCCGTCCTCACTTATGAAACTCATTCAAAAAGCCCCCCGAAACCGTTGTATTATTTTAATCAGAAAGCTTGTCATTTCATGGCTCCCTTATTTTAAAAGGGAAAAAATGCAGTGATTACTTCTAATACCATCAGGCCATATGCTCTTGTACAGAGTGCAGTACAGATTGTACAGAACTGTAACACACATCCCCCCACATCATCTTGCACTAGGAAACTGATTCTGCATGGCATGCTGCTGTATCAAGGGAAAGAGTGACATCAGTGGTATGCAAGAATTAGTGTGGAGGGCTGGGGAGGTTGCAAGGGGGAAGAGGTTAGTACCAAGCAAGAGCAGGAGTGGAGTCAGGAACAAAGATTCTAATGCTGCAGGATGCTTCTTGTTTTTTGTTTTGCTGCCCTTTTATATTACCATTAAAAAAACTCACTCACATTTCATACCTGTTTAGTAACTTCTTGTATTGCACATGTCCATTCCACATTCGGCGACTGCTCAGGAGGGCACCAAAGCCAGATAGTTTTCCCCATATCTATTGGGCTGGAACATGTGATACTAGCCAAAAGGTATAAAAAAGGTGGAGCTGCCCCACATCCCCAGAGTTCCTTCACACCAGAAGCCAGTGTTTGCTATGACTCGGATATAGAGGAGCATTTGAGGAGCGGAACACAACTCAGTTATCAACTAGGTATGTAACCATTTTTTCTTCCAGTGCTTGCACTAGTCCATTTTGCTTTAAGTGACTCACAAGCGATATCAAATGGAGGAGGAGATCAACATGTACGTAAACAAGGACTTTTGTACCACTCTCCCAAATTTTGTAGTTTCTAGAGGCCTGGAAAAGAGCATAATAAATGATCAATTGGCAGCGCAGCAAATGTGACTTATGAGAACATGACCCAAGAAAGCAGCTGTTGCTGCTTGCAGTCTTATAAAGTATGCTAAAATTATCTGAGGCTGTGGAACCTTACCAACGTTGTAGCATAGATGAATAGAGGAGGAGATCCCAGAAGAGATACTGAAAGTCATATGGTTGGAGAAAACATATCTGCCTCCCATGGGAGGACAGAATGCAGAAATAGCTGCTAACTGAACACTCGGGGAATTGAAAGGTTTTTTCCCCCCCCTTTAGGCAAAGCTAGTAATCTAAAATTAACTGAACTAGAGTTCATGGAAGAGAGAGATCTTTCTGCTGTGACCTCAGAGAGAACCTCCTCCTTACGTTTCTTGAGGTAAGTACTTCTGGTGGAGAACATTTTGCACTTCAATCTAACAAATAGTGGCTGGGGAGTTAATCAGAGACTAAACATACAAGTATAGGTTGGGATGCAGAATCTGACCGTGGACCTCTGAAACTATATTTGAGATCTGAAAAAGTTATGGGATCTTGAATGGAAAGGTTCAGTAGATCTGAAAATCAATGCAGCTGAGGCCCAGCTGATGCTACCAGAATTATAACAGCCTAATTTCGTCTGAGTTTGCTCACACAACTCTCAATACCATAGGGATTGGTGGTGGGGGGGAAAGCATAGCATAGTTTCCCTTTGCAGAACAACAGGAAGGCATCCGATGCAAACTCTGAGCTGTGACCTGCCCTTGAAAAGACCTGGTGACACTCCTGTTCTATCAGGTGATGCATAAATCCATTTCGGGCACCCTCCCAAACCTGAAAATGGATTTACTATATCAGGTCTGAGGGAACATTTGTGGTTTATGCTGAATGATCTTCTGAGATGGTCCACTAGACAGTTCTGAGACCAGGGAATGAGGGATACTTTGAGAGTAATCTAATTTCTGAAACAAGGATCAGAGGTTCATTGCTTCTTGGCAAAGAGCATCTGACCTGGCACATCCCTGCATTTTGAGACAGAATACCGCAGCAGTGTTGTCAGTGTTTGGTGAGCATCTGCACAGGACAATCTCTGATGTGGATAGGGAACATTTGACAGGTTAGGTGGCTAGCTTGAAGTTCTTGGACACTGATGAGGAAGGAGAGAGATCCTGATCTGACCAAAGACCCTGAGTCTGAAATTCCCTAAATGAGCTCCCCAACAGAGAGATGTACCAGGTGGGACTTGGGTCATGAGGGATGGGTAGGGTTTAGGCTAAAGGAACCCTGTTGAATACACTAACAGGTCCATTCACCAGTACAGGGAAGGTTTAAAAAATGCCTGAAGGTACACAAATCAGCATGTCCACTGGATGACAAGAGGGACAGCAGACAGACTTCAACCATTGTATTTCCTTCCTCAATGAAGAAAATATCTCCTGACACAAAGTAGTCCACATATTGGACTTCTGCTGCTGCTTGCATGGTATCAGAGATGAAGAATTATGCTTTCTTGCTGGCTGCTTTAGATGCAGAGAAGCCGCCAAACCTGGTCATGTGTAGTGAGATGAAGGATTCCGAATTCTCATGAGCCTAACGCAGGGGTGGGCAAACTTTTTGACTTAAGGGCCCCATTGGGGTTTGCAACTGTATGGAGGGCCAGGTAGGGAAGGCTGTGCCTCCCCAAACAGCCTGGCCCCCTATCCACCCCCTCCCATTTCCCACCCTGACTGTCCCCCTCAGAACTCTCAATGCATCCAACCCCCCCCCCCACTTCTTGTCCCCGACCGCCCTCTCCTGGGATCCCCACCCCTATCCAACCCCACTGCTCCCTGTCCCCTGACTGCCTCAACCCCTATCCACACTCCTGCCCGCTGACAGCCCCCACAGGACTCCCACCCACTATCCAACTGCCCTCTGCTCCTCGTCCCCCACCACCCCACCCCCTTATCCAACCTCCCCACTCCCTGTCCCCTGACTGACCTCCTGACCCCATCCACATTCCTGCACACTGACAGCTCCCCTCCCCCCCACCGGTAGGGTGACCAGATGTCCCGATTTCATAGGGACAGTCCCGATTTTTGGGTCTTTTTCTTATATAGGTTTCTATTACCCCTCATCCCGATTTTTCACATTTGCTGTCTGGTCACCTACCCCCGGGACTCCCACTCTCAACCCTCCCTGTTCCCCATCCCCTGAAGGCCCCCCCAGAACCTCCACCCCATCCAACTGCCCCTCCTCCCTGACTGCCTCCCAGGACATCCCGCTCCCTGCCCCCTTACCAGCAGCAGGAGCTCGCAGCTGCAACACCCGGCCAGAGCCAGCTGCACTCTCCAAGCTGCCCAGCGGGAGCAGTGGGCCAGAGTGTGGCCTGCACAGCGGTGTGGCTGCAGGGCAGGGGCTGTGGACCAGGCTCCCCCACTGGGAGTTCAAGGGCCAGTCAGGATGGTACCGTGGGCCAGATGTGGCCCGCAGGCCATAGTTTGCCATGTCTGGCCTAATGGATGAGTACCAAGTGTGGGGTGCAAAGTTGCTTCCATTAGGATATCTGAGCCCAACTTCCCTCAGCTTCTTAGTTCTGGTTTTAAACACCTGCACACAGGGCACTTATGTGTGCCATGTCCTTCTCCTAAAAACTTTTAGCAGCAGGAGGGAAAAATGCTGACTGGCACAGATTTGTTACAGTCAAAACAGTGCCTGAATCCTGGAGACTTAGGCATGCCTCAGTACAGAGGTAAATGTTCAGAGATAACAGAGTAAACACAAAGTAAAACAAACCTCTAACGTGAGTAATACAATCTAAACTACAACCATACTAAACAAAGGATTTACAATAAAGAACCTAGAGTAAGATTTCTAAATGAGAATTTGAAGCATAAGAGAAGCTCTGACTGCCAACCACAGATGGTGAGGAGCAAGTGGGGGGGGTGGGGAAGAGGGAGATAGGGCAGGTCCATTCTCTTTGTTCCTTCAGCTAGCAGCACAAATGTGCAGAGGGTACATACACTGCCCCAACAAATATCGCTATGGGAAAAAACCTTCTCTAGCTTCACTGCACTGGCTCACAGACCCTAAAATGTAATGGACATGTGCAAGTACTCCAAGAAGAGTGTGATTGTCTGCAAAGTCCCCTAGCGGGATCTTATAAATTAAATGCCTGGTGTTTTGTTGCCAGAGTAAGGCAGGTTAACCTACTATAGATAACTAGGGTATTCATATTTTTCACACATCTGTTTGTTCTTATAATTAACAAAGCACATAATGGCTAATGCTTTCCTCATTTTTAATCTCATCAGTTGAGTCTGGTGCCACATCAACATGTGAAATATGCCAAGCCATCAGTCAAGACCTCAATGTCCAAGTGTGACAGAAATAGTGTCTGTTTTTTTAAATGGCTTGTACTTGTATCCCTCAGGGATTTCACAGGCTATTAATGCTGCCATTGACTCTGGAGCTTTGCTGAAATTATCACTTTGTGAGGTTGCTGGCAGAGCTTGGGGCCCTTCCATCTACTATGTGTGGTCAGGTATGGCTCACTTTTAACATACATGAATGTTGCTGTCGTTGGTGTAATTTCATGGTGCTTTTCTTTCTGACTTGATGCGTGCTGCACAGTTGCCAACTTTCATGTGGTAAATAAGCACCTCAACTGCCACAATAGACCAAAAAAACCCAAGCTAATCCTGTTTCAAAACAAAGCCAAAACAAGCCAATTCCTAAGAACCCCACCACTCTATGTGACTAGATCCCCCCGGTCTGCAGTCCGGGACAGTGGAGGGCCCGCTGTGGACCCCTCACTCTCTCCCCTGCTTGCCGGGAGCTGATTTTAAAAAGGGCAACAAGCTACAAGCCAAAACCTAGCCAGCAAGCAACTCAAAAGCCAATTAAGCCAAAAACAACCCCAATTTCTGCATTTTTTCCATGAGTTTGACATGCTGTCGCTGCTTTTTGAAGCCACACCCACAAATCAGTTCTACAACATGCTCTAAGTGCTTCAGAAGATGTTCTGTGTTGTAGGTTAATGCTGTCAGTTTCACATAGCACTATCTCTCTGCTTTTATTAGTACTTACTCTTTTGCTGACGGGCATTTTATGATCCTTATATAGGCAAATATTTACCACTCAATATACACAGTGAAAATGAATATACAAAACCATGCTTAAAAATACCTGTCACTGTTTTAAGGCTCCTACTGCATATATATGAGCCTACTGTATTTTTCTTGTTTACTCAAAGATATTCAGTCTGCCAACATTGGTCCTACTCCTACAATAGGATACGTGAGCATATTCTGTTACAGAATCAGGGCCGTAGTTTTTGACCAGCAGGGTTGTTAACATCGAAATGCATAACGTACGTGTTCAGAGTTGTTTTCAAGTAATTAGTTCAATCAAGTTTTATTATAAATATTTAAGAATTATCTTTCAGCACCTGTGAATATCTCCAACTTCTCTCATGTATTCATATAATTCAACCCCCATTTAAGTTAATGGGAGTCTCTTCACAGAACCTTCTACAACACTTTCATGTAAAACACTGATCTGTCCTAGATGGTTAAAGGCCTGCGCAGATACAAAATTTAAATCCATGGAGCTGCAGGGCTCTACTAGGAACTGCAGCGGACAAACCAGCACCCTGGCAGGCTGCTACTGCCAAAAACAAGCACCCTGTGCAAGCAGTTCCTTTGGCATGGCTGTAACACCCCCAGCCCTACCCACTAGGGCACTCACCAGCAGCTGTCCTTGGTCACGCTAATGCTGTGGGCTGGGAGTGGCAGCACGCCACCCTGCTGCTTTCACTTCTGCGGTTCCCAGTAGAGCCCTGCAGCTCCGCAAGTACCAATTTGCATCCAAGGATATACATTTTGAATCTGTGCAGGTGTTCATTTTTTCCAGAGCTCAGACAGTAGCTGTGACCCAGAGGAGCATCTAGATATACCTTTGAATCTGCCACAGCACACTTGTGTAAGACTAGCCTTAAAAATATTTGACAAGCACCAGAAATGAGGAACAAAAATCATATATAGGAGAGGTGGAAACTTGGTATGATGCCATATAAGTTCATTTAAGAGATTAAGACTTGTAACATGAAGTTATATACAACTTTTGAAGTTAATTGTTGCTGATGTATAAATTATAGAAATAAAGTGAAGAACTATTGTTCTAGAAGAACAGAAATAGATTTGGAACTAAAATAACTAGTAAGCCTTGTAATAAGGAATCTAGATAATTCCACACAAATCAAACCAAGCAGCTCATCTTGCTTCAGAATCCCCTTATTTGGACTCAAGAAATATATTTTGCACACTGAAGCAGCATTCATCATGTCACATGCATACCCTCACAGGACTCATGGTTATGGTATAACTACTTGGGAATGTGGTTTGAGCTCTGGGAGAAAAATGGAAGTTTAGAGTACACCAGCATGTACACAAGTTCTTCTGTCTGGGTTCTCTGCTCCGCCATATCCTCCTCAAGACCAACTTCTGATATGATTCTTACAAGCTATTAGCACACTAATGATGTCCAAGTTGGTTGATACTTGGGGAAAAGCGGAGTTATCTATTCACATAAGTAAATTAATATTTTCAAATGTCTTGGAACCATCAAGTTGCATGCATTGCTAATCTAGATCATGGTGGGACATAATTACTATTACCCTTGTCCTCCCTCTCCTTTCCCTCATATTTTTTGTGTTTACATAGTTCCTGGCACAATGGGTAGAGCCTTGGGCACTACCATAATACAGACAAATAATGATAAAGTCTTGCAGTCCCCTTTCTGTTCGTTTCCCCCCCTCCTCATTTCTTTCCTGTGTCTTTTTGTTTCTCTGACTAAATGCTGCCATGTGGCCACAGAAATCCACATGCTGTTGGAGCTATTTGAATAGCACAGTAGGTGTATTTATTTAAACATAAGATAATGCGGACAAACAGATCAGCACCTTGGTTTTTCATTTCTCCTGCTTTTTTGGATTCAGAAATAGACTGTTTACTCCATGTAATTATTTGACTCTCTCATCATAATGGCAAGGTGGTCCTCCGCCTCTCTTTAAAAGAACTAACAATTCAGTACAAAATCCTATGTTAATACAATGTTTGCCTAAAAATTTAAACACATGAAAGTCAAGAAATTCAAAATTATGGTTCCCACAGAAACTGTAATATGGCTACATTATATATTTGCAGTAATGCACACAAGGGCAAAAAATTAATGTATACAGCACTGTTATAGAAAAATTAAATAAGTATAAAACAGGCTGAGTTACACTTGCCTTAAGATTCAAAAGTTTGAATTTCCAGGCAGGCACTTACACATTTAACTTAGTCAACTATAAAAAGTTGCATTAAGTTAATTGTTTGGGGTTTTTTTGGTTTGTATTTGGTTGGTTTTTTTGGGGGGGGAGGGTGTTTAAATAGATGACCACTGCTAAGACTAAGCTAAATGAAAAAGTGACTTATATCCAAGCTTCACTCATGGTTTTTCACCTTTGCTGCCCTTTTTTGCTGAGCAACAGGCCAATAAATAGATAACTTTCACATACTGAATGACAGAAAAGCCTCATTCTAGAATTCCAAGTAAATGAAGTAAAATATCTGTACAGCTGTAAATCAAAGCAAATATGAAAGTTCCTCCATTTCTTATATAAAAATAATTTCTGATTAGGATGGAATTTCATTTTGTTATGCAGGCTCTGGTCTACGTCAACTTTTTTTAGTCTAATTTTGTATTTTTCCACACAATCATTCGTAAGGTCATACTCTTAGGAAAAAAAAGAACATGACTATAATTACAGGATGGGAGACTACACTGGGAAGCAGTAATTCTGAAAAGGACTTTGGAGTTCTGGAGGGTAATCAAATGAACATGAGCTCCTACTAACAACGCTGTGGCCAAAAAATGGCTAATGCAATTGTTGTATGTATTATCAGGCGAATTTCAAATCAGAGTAGGGGATATTATATTATTGCTGCATTTGGCCCTTTTGCAACTGCCAGTGGAATACTGAGAGACAAGGTGGGTATGGTAATATCTTTTATTGGACCATCCTTTTGTTGGTGAGAGAGAAGCTTTCAAGCTACTCAGGGTCTTCTTCAGGTATGGCAAAGGGCTGAAGATGACCCTGAGTAGCTTAAAAGCTTCTCTCTCACACCAACAGGTGATCCAATAAAATATATGAGCTCACCCACCTTGTCTCTCTAATATCCTGGGACCAACACAGCTACAACGCTGCACAGTGGAATACTGTGTCCAATTCTGGTGTCCATAGTTCAAGAAGGATGTTAAAAAATTGGAGAGGATTTAGAGGAGAGCCATGACTAAAGAACTGGAAAAATGCATTCCAATGAAAGACTCAAGGACTTGAATCTATTTAGCCAATCAAAGAGAAGGTTAAAGTGTGACTTCATCACAGACTAAGTATAACATATAGAAAACAGAAACGAGATAAATGGCTATTCATTCTGACACACAAAGATATAACAAATTCCAATGGATGGAGGATGAAGTTAAATAAATTCAGACTAAAAACATCGTGCAATTTAACAATGAGCATAACTAACCATTGAAAAAACTTAAAGGGTTGGGGTGGAGTCTTTAACCACTGGAAATTTTAAAATCGAGACTGAATTTTTTTCTACAAGATCCGTTCTAGGTCAGCCACAACTACTGAATTCGAAGCAGGAATAAATTCAGAGAAGTCCAGTGGCCAGTGTTATGCAGGAAGTCAGACAAGATGACACAGCGGTCGTTTCTGGCCTTAAAATATATGTCAATCTATTAATTTGTGTGGAACAGCTTCATTAAAGGAAATGCAGATATTAACTGTAATGAAATGCACTGTTATTTCATAAGACTCACTCATACTGGAACTTTGGCATGACAATACAAACATTAGCAGGTGAGATGCTTTTATTTATCAACATGCAATATATATAAATTTGCACAATATCCATTTCTTAATTCTTTAATCTGAATGCACTTCAAGCTTCGTGACATCCTTGAATGATTTCTATTTAGAGGAAAAACAGCTTAATTAAATTCTGTGAACCCAAGAATTCAAATAGATAATGGAGGCCAAAACCAAGATGTGTTGCCTTGACAACACAGGCCAAGAATTGCCTTTGATATCTGCTAAAACTGACACATGATAATATAGTAAAGAATACTGATGCATCTAGCTGCAATTTTAATTTCTAATGAGACACGAAAGCAATGCATATAAGCAAAGATAAAATCGCATGTTTTAAAAATGTGATGTAATTTTTAGTTTGATTTTTGCTTATGCCAATCAAGTAGTACTGAATATGACCTCTGGATTTTGGCATCAGACTCAGTGCAAGATTGGTAGGGAAGTGTTATCTCCAAGGGCCCAATATAATTCTTAGCAGTTTGGGGGTTGGTCAATGTTGGAAGTTAAGCAAGAATGGAACTCCCTCCAGCTAATAAAGTTGGATAGTTTGCTGTAACAACTTAATCTTTACCCACTGTCTCCTGAAGTGATGGAAGAGGAATGTACAAAGTTGTTAGTCCACCCTACCCAATATCTACTAATTACTAATAAGATAAGGGGTGAGAGCCTTTATCAGGGCATGTAGAGGCTTCATACTGAATCCAGATATTTCAATTTGGGATCTAGATTTCATCCAAATCATAGAATTTCCAAATACCAACAAAAGCCATATTTGAATATCAACCTAAATCACCCATTCCCAAATTGTACTAGGATTAAAAAAAGAGTAAGTTGTGATAACAAACTAAAAAAGGTCTTGGGTAGATACCAATATGTGGGGAAAAATCTATCCGAAAACTAAGCTGTGTATGGTCTTTTAGTGAGTTATAACCCATTAGAGAAAAATCATCAACGTAATCTTTAGATGGATGATTCATTTCTGATGTAAATTTAACCTCTGCAAAGTTATACATTTCTAATTGAAAGTCCAAAGAAAAGAATCAATTAAATTTCTAGTCTTTGCAATTAGTTCTCTCTGTGCTTTCCTTATTGAATCTGATTGCCACTGCAATCTATGTAAGTACCTTCGTTATTTAGTTGTTTTAATAAAGCAGAGTGGATATAAATGGGCTTTCACATGCTCCTGAAAGGTGATTAGAAGATCCAAATAAAGTTGCTATGAAACACAGGATAAAAAGTGTGTAAACTTGTAATACATGAAAAATTTATCTAATACATTGTGTATTTCATAAACTCAGTCACAATTTTAGGACAGCATTTAAGTAAGGGGCGGAGCATTGAATACACTTGACTTATTTAAATTATGTGAGCTTTTGAGATTTGATCTACAGGAAGATGGAAAACTTTGTGGCTGGGTAGAATCACAGAAACTCCACCAGAGAGGTCCTTTGGGGCCATCTGCCTGTCCCAAGTCAGGATAAAAGAGGAGGGTTGGGCGTGGGGCTAGCAACTCCACCTCGTAAAAAATCAACCTGCTACAGAAACGCCAACAATAGAGACAACAGAGACTTTTACCCTGGAAAAAGAATGGTCTTCAACTCGAAGATGCATGATGCTGGGTGGTAAAAGCCGTGAGGAAGCCACTAAGCCGATTACCCTTCTTGCAACCAGGAGGATTACCATAGGCACATGGAACGTGAGGACCATGTACGAGTCAGGAAAGACGGCGCAGGCTGCAGCAGAGATGAGGAGTAACAACCTGACCCTATTAGGCATTAGCGAGACAAGATGGATGCAAGTGGGACAGAGATGACTGTTGACAGGAGAGCTGTTGCTGTATTCAGGACATGAAGAGAGCAACGCACCCCACACACAGGAAGTAGGCTTCATGTTGTCCAAGCAGGCACAGAGAGCACTGATTGGTTGGGAGGCACATGATCCCAGGATCATCACAGCATCCTTCAGAACTAAAATGAAGAGGATTAAGATGAATGTTGTTCAGTGCTATGCTCCAACTAATGACAGCGAAGAGGAGGACAAAGATTATTTTTACAACAGACTCCAGAAAATATTAGAGATTCTCCCAGACAAAGACATCATCATCCTTATGGGAGACTTTAATGCCAAAATTGGACCTGACAACACAGGATACGAACAAGTCATGGGGACCCACGCTCTGGGAGAGATGAGTGAGAATGGAGAGAGATTTGTGGATCTGTGTGCACTTAACAACCTGGTCATAGGAGGTAGCATCTTTCCTCACAAGCAGATCCACAAGAGTACCTGGGTATCACCAGCAGGCATGACAGAAAATCAGATCGATCATGTCTGCATTAGCAAGAAGTTCAGAAGATCCTTGCAGGACGTTAGAGTTAGAAGAGGAGCAGACGCAGATAGATGCGTCAGACAGAAGAGTGAAGTACAACATCAGCCTTCTGAAGGACCATAAGACCAAGGAAGATTTTGGACTGAGGCTGAAGAATAAGTTTTCGGTATTACAGGATCAGTCTGAGGAAGAGGAAGACAGTGTACTAAACAGGTGGCAGAAAGTGAGAGACACACTTAGGTCAGTATGCCAGGAAATGTTTGGAATTAAGAAACACCAGCAGAAAGAGTGGATCACAGCAGAGACCTTGATCAAGATAGAAGACGGAAAGAAGAAGGCAGCAGCAGTCAATAACAGAAGGACTAGAGCAGCAAAGGCCATAGCTCAAAAAGAGTATGCTGAAGCCCATAGAGCAGTGAAGAGGTATATCAGGAAGGACAAGAGAGAGTATGTGGATGAACTGGCAGCAGAAGCAGAGCAGGCAGCATACAGCGGTAATATGAAACAGCTGTATGATACTACCAAGCGACTGACTGGAAAGTTCAGCAAGCCAGAACTTCCCGTTAAAGACAAGCAGGGAAAGTCTATAACAGGAATAGAACAACAGATGAACAAATGGGCGGAGCACTTTGAGGAACTCCTGAACAGACCAGCACCACCAAATCCACCAGATATCAACCCAGCCAACGAGGACCTCCCAATTAATTGCGATAAACCAACCAGAGATGAGATCAGAAAAGCCATCACCATGATGAAGAATAGGAAGGCGGCTGGACCTGATGACATCCCAGCAGAGGCCCTGAAAGCAGACCTGGATGCTTCAGTGGAAATGCTGTATCCCCTCTTTGAGAAGATATGGGAAGAGGAAGTGATTCCGATAGACTGGAAAGAGGGATATCTCATCAAAATCCCCAAGAAAGGAGATCTTAGCAACTGTGCCAATTATAGAGGAATCACACTCCTGTCGGTGCCAGGGAAGGTCTTCAACCGAGTCCTCTTAGAGAGAATGAAGGATGCCATCGATCCACAGCTACGAGATGAACAGGCAGGTTTCCGACAGAATAGATCATGCACGGACCAGATAGCAATGCTTCGCATCATAGTCGAGCAGTCTGTGGACTGGAACTCCTCGTTGTACATCAACTTTGTTGATTATGAGAAAGCGTTCGATAGCGTGGATCGAGAGACTCTCTGGAAGCTCCTTCGGCACTACGGCATCCCAGCAAAGGTGGTAAACCTGATCAAGAACTCATATGACGCTATTCACTGTAGAGTGATCCATGGAGGGCAGCTTACTAACAGCTTCCAGGTGCAAACTGGAGTCAGGCAAGGATGCTTGTTGTCACCACTTCTCTTTCTCCTCGTCATCAATTGGATTATGAAGACATCCACTTACGAGCGTAGGAATGGAATCCAGTGGACGTTGTGGACCCAGCTTGATGACCTGGACTTTGCTGACGACCTTGCACTGCTTTCGCACAGTAAACAACAGATGCAAGAGAAGACCAACGTAGTGGCAGCCACGTCATCACAGGTTGGCCTCAACATTCACAAAGACAAGACCAAGATCCTTAGGATTAACTCCATCAGCAATGACCCAGTCACACTGAATGGAAGCCCCCTGGAAGAAGTGCAGTCCTTCACCTACCTAGGTAGCATCATCGACCAGCAGGGTGGCACAGACGCAGACATCAAAGTAAGGATTGGTAAGGCAAGAGCAGCCTTCTTACAGCTCAAGAACATCTGGAGCTCCAGAGAGCTGTCTTTGGCAATAAAAATTCGACTGTTCAACTCCAATGTGAAATCAGTCCTACTGTATGGAGCTGAAACCTGGAGGACAATCAAAACAACCATCAGGAAGATCCAGACCTTCATTAATAGCTGCCTCAGAAGGATTCTCCAGATCCGCTGGCCAGACACCATCAGTAACATCCACCTCTTGGAGAGGACCTGTCAACCCCCAGCAGAGGAAGAAATCAGAAGGAGAAGGTGGGGTTGATTAGGACATACAATACATAAGCAGCCAACTAACATCACCAGACAGGCACTGCGGTGGAACCCCCCAAGGCAAGCGGAAAAGAGGCCGTCCAAGAAACACCTGGCGACGTGACCTTCAGGCTGATAGTAAAAAAATGGGCTATACCTGGAACCAGCTAGAGCGAATGGCCCAGGATAGAGGATTCTGGAGATCTGTGGTTGGCGGCTCATACCCCGATTGGGGTGACGGACATGAGTGAGTGAGAACCACAGAACCATTTAGTCCAGAGGTTCTCAAACTATGGTCCACAGACCACCAGTGGTCCGCAAGCTCCATGCAGGTGCTCTGCAGACAGTTCCCTGTAAATGGAGCTGCAGCATGCTTTCCCAGCCTGGGGCTGCCCCTGTGAAGGAGACACACACACCCCTCCTTCCTAGGCCCAGCTACAGCGGGGGACAAACACACACTCCTCCTTCCCAAGACCAACTATGGCAGGGGAGATATACTCCCCCTTCCCAGCCCAGTGGATGCTGCGGTAGGGGAGAGAACCCCACCTTCTGAGCCCGGTGGCTGCTGCGGTGTGGAAAAAACACGCCCTCGCCCAGCCCAGTGGAGAGATTTAGTGGTCTACGGTAGGAGTAGGTTATTTAATTGGGCCTTTCCTGTTATTTTATTTCATTTTCATTCACATTTAATCCAGAAGCAAAATGTGTGTTTCTTTAAATTGGTACCCTACTACACTACATGCATAGTGTTAATTGGTTTCATTTTTTAGCTGCGTATGTGTGGTTTGCATTGGATGAAATTCAGCTAATCTACCTATTGTATGTATTGGGCATCATTGTTACATGGAAAGTACTGACTGTACCAGAATGTAGTGCTTTTTCAAAAAATGTAACAGTTGTCAGTCCAGTCACTAGAGTAGTAGTCAACCCCCAGACAGATTTTTGGTTGAAAATGGGATATTTGTAAAAGAAAGCAATAATCAATCAAACCAGTAACTGTGAGATCAGTGAAAAGTTCAAAACTGAACGTGAAAGTACAGCAAGGGAACATACATCTGCAAAGCAAATTTTGAGTGCAAACTCATGTTTACCAGGAACCGGTATGAGTACCAGTGATGAAAATTCACTGAAACGCCAAATATGGGTAAGACAATACCACCCAAGCTATATTAATGTAGGCTTCACATGGACTGGTGAACAACATGAACCAAGGCTGCAATGTGTGTTATGCTATGCAGTGCTGGCTAACGAAAGCTTGAACCTGCAAATCTCCAGCGTCATTTGGAGACAAATCACGCTGCTTTCAAAAATACACCTCCTGAATTTTTTCAGTGCAAACTGAATGAGTTGAAACAAGGGAAAGTAACAATGTTTGCTCATTCAACGGTAAATTTAAAGGCCCTGGAAGCTTTATTTTGTACAAGCCATTGAATCACCAAAGAAGGGAAGTCTCACACTATTCATGAAGAAATTATTCTGCAGCTAAAGAACTTGCGTTTATAACGTGCAGAGAGAAGACGGCAAAGCAGTTAGTTTGTGTGCCTCTTTCACATGACACTGTCACACAGAATTCAAGATACGGCAGCTAATGTTAAAGGCATTCTCATGAAACATGTGAGCAATAGGTATTTTGCATTGCAATTGGATGAGATGACTGATATCACTAATATTGCAAATCTTCTTGCATACATCAGGTATGAGTGGCAACGGAAAGTATTGGAGGTTTAGGTTGGATATTAGGAAAAAGTTGCTAAATGTCAGGGTGGTTAAACACTTGAATAAATTGCCTAGGGAGGTTGTGGCATCTCCATCTCTAGAGATAATTAAGAGTAGTTTAGATAAATGTCTATCAGGGATGGTCTAGACAGTATTTGGTCCTGCCATAAAGGCAGGGGACTGGACTCGATGACCTCTCGAGGTCCCTTCCAGTCCTAGAATCTATATTTTATTTGGTCATTCAATGCCAAGAAGAACCACCGCCGAACAACTTTTCCAGTTACTAGATGAGTTTGTGAAGGAACACGGTATTGATTGGCAACATTGTGTTGGAATATGTACTCATGGTGCATAAGCAATGATGGGAAGTCACAGTGGGGTAATGACTAGTATCTGCAAAGTGGCACTTAATGCCACATGGGTGCGCTGTAGCATTTATCAAGAGGCACTAGCTGCCAAGAAAATGCCAGTGGAAATGAAGGGTGTTTTGGACTCTGCTGTGAAAACTAGCTACACCTATGAATTCTTGAATTTTTAGTGTACTGTGCAATGAAATGGGTAGTGTTCATTTACTTCTTCATAGAGAAGTACAGTGTTTGTCAAGAGGCAAAGTACTTACTCGTCTGAGCTACGTTCAAAAGTACAGCTATTTCTAATAGACCATCCATTCCAATTCACAAGCTGTTTTGAAGATTCATCCTGGCTCTCATGATTGGCTTGCCTCTCCGATACATTCATATGCTTAAATGAGTTGAACACTGTGCTACAGGGAGTTTCAGTGACTATACTGGATGTGCCAGACAAAAATCAATACAATAATCAAGAAATTTGACTTGTTTGCTAGTCACATAACAAAGGATGATTTCAGCTCATTCCCAACACTGGAAGGTTTTCTGTCTGAAACTGAACTGGTTCTTGACAAAAAACAACACTGAAGATCATGTCGCTCTTAAGCAACAGTTTGAAGATTGGTTCAGCTTCTACTGGCAAGTCAACAACTGGGTATGTAATCCTTTCAGAACTGAAATCAGTGAGCTGCCCTCTGGTTTGTCCAATAAGGCACAAGAGTTCTTGCTGGAGCTTTCTTGTGAGAAAACATTAAGATCAGAATTTAAAAGACAATCCCTAACTGAGTTTTGGATTCAAAGAACTGGAGAGTACCCAGAACTTCCAGACAAAACAATGTATTTTCTGATGTCATTTGCTACTACGTACCTGTGCGAGACAGGATTTTCAAGTCCAAATACAGAAGCAGGATGAATGCTGAAACTGACCTAAGGCTAAAGCTGACAAACATTATACTCAGCTTCCCTAAACTTTGCTCACAAAAACAGGTACATCCATCACATTAGAAAGGTAAGACTACAGATATTAAAATATGCATTATGTGCTTTTATTTGTAGAACAAAAAAACATTAATTATGGGTTTTTTTTATATAGCACTTTTATCCAAAGCGCTTTACAATAGTTAGCTAATGGCACAAACAACATTTGGAAAGATCATTAAGTGGTCCGCTGAGACCCATAGCAATTTTCAAGTGGTCCAGGAATAAAAAAGTTTTGAGAACCACTGATTTAGTCCATTTCTTTGGAGTTGGATTTTACTATTCAGCAAGTACACTGTTCCTAAATGTATTAGAGTAGTTAAGTTCTAACTACAGTTTAGATCTGTATTTCTCTTAAAGGTGACCTGCAACGGAAAAACAACTGCGCTTGTGCCCTTTCTTGCTTCTTCAATATCTATGAAAAAGCCTAAATAGCTCCTGTCAAGACAAAGGTTTTTCTTGTTTTTCCTGGTATTCAGGTCTTTATATCGTGGAAGATTACACAGCAACTCAAGAATTAGTAAAATTATTTCATCCCAGAAGACTGAAAACTTAGGAATTGAGAGGAGAAGCAATTTTTAGTCAGATTGTCTAAACTGCTTTAGTTTTTGTTACCACCAGTTTTCACCAATGCCCAATTAACACTTGGGGGAAAGGATATTGTTGCTAAAAATTCCACACACCTGACCCCTAAAAAAATAGTGTGAAAGCTCACAATACACAGTCCTTGACACTCCCAAGATGTCTTGCTGTCAGATCATGGAAGGTCAGACTGGATATTCTTGATTTTATTAATGTTAAAAAAAATGAATAGAGGAAAAAGGGTTGAGAGAAAAAAAAGTCTTTAGCTTTATAAAGAATCAAAAGGGCACAACCCCATTTTAAATATTCTTTCCAGGTCACCTTTAAATTCATTTATGCCATGTGCTCCCACAATACTATATTACAGACTATTCCATATTCTAATAACTTTATGAAAAGAAGAACTCCTAGAACAAGACTAAATATTTCCTTCTTCTACCTCCAACTGCGACCAGGAATTATGAGTATGACTCTTCCTTATAGGTAGAAAAGAAAAGGTCATGTTTTATATCTTTTTACTGTATATAGCCCTTATATGTATATGAAAAAAATAATAAGGTCATTTCTCAGTCTTCTTTTCCCCCAAAAACTATTTTTTTAAACTTTTGAAATTTTCCTCATACAATACACCTTTGATACTTGTATCAGCCTGATTACCTCTTCTACATGCTATTTCTAAAGCTTGGTTAAGTTAGGCAGCCAAAACCATACACCATATACCAGGTGGGGTCTGAATAAGGCCATTTAGAATGGTCCTAAATAAATTATTTCATATATACAACTTAGTTCCTTGTCGACTTCAGTGAAACCAGAATTTGGCCATTAGTGAATATTTGTCTTTCAACACAGTTATAATGTTATTTAAATACTGTTATTTCTCCTCTCAGATCTTTCCCATAATTCCAGACATCTAACCTCCTGCAAACTCACTGTAACCTATATGTCAACTATCCGTAAGGTCTTTGAACCTTGCACGAACATGAATTTCTTGGGAAAATTTTGAGAGCAAGCAACTTAAGACCCACACATAAGTAGATGCATGTATTTGGGTGCACACTGTAGTTACTTCATTTGCACACAATTGTGGTAATTGCCATATGGATGCCTAATTATCTGCATGCGCAAACTACTGATTTCTACAGATTCTGTAATTGCATTTGCACATTTATGCACATACCACAAGACTCTTTTTGAAAATTTGGCATCATACAAGCAGTTACATTTTTCAAATCATCCATGAATCTGATATACCAAGGTGGAGTAGTGTTAGTACCCAAACCTGTTTGATTTAATTGTTACTCCTTTCCACAAAGGTTTACTGTTATTAATTAGAAATCTCTGGACCTTTCAGCTGTTGATCTCTCCCACTATCTCAGCAGTGATGCATATTTTATCTTGTTCAAAAATGATGTAGGTTATCAAACGCTTTGATTGAATCCAAGTAAAAAGACTTTTATATCTCCCTTTTTTCTATATTCTATTTCCATCTCCAAGAACTCAGTCTGAAACAAAATTTTTAGTGGACCTGTGCTAATGAATGTCAAAATGTCCCATTTCATTTAAGTGACAATGTCACTAGTAAAGTATTTAAGTAATTTTCAGTGGATGGATGGCAGGCATGTTTACAAATACATAACAGACTCACGCATGATACCATTTATATAAATTGAGTCCTAACCATCTTAGGGTTTCGGACAACATAACGTCTAAATACTGCACAAATCAAATAGAGCTGCATAGGAAGATCCATAGTGGCCTTGACTGAAAATACTTCATTTTCCAGCTCCTATGAATTGCATCCTAGGATGTACTACTTGGATTGTCCCAGAGAAGCAAAGCTTTCTTGTGGGGGTCTACACATGGTGATGCCATCGCTGATGTTTCTGGGTTCTGATCCAGAAAAGGTTTGGATAATCTGGATCAACACAATGAACTAGCAAAAGAAGACAGAAGAAGGATTTAAAAAAAGAGGAGAGAGATGCTCATGGCAACCCATCCCAGAGAAGAAGTTGTCTACAAACACAGGAGCTACTACACGGCTTCAACCTTCAGCCTCAGACACAGCAAGTTATATTAATCCATTCTGAGTTACAGTAATACACTCCACACCTAGGGCTGCTCCAGTCAATCTCTAAAGAAAAGAGGCATCACAACTATAGCATCATGAGCCTGCTGCTCAAAGAACTTCGAGGTTAACCAACCTGTTTTGATTGTTTTCCTCCCCTCCCTCCTATTTGGTGTATGAGCTTCAGTTCCTTAAGACATCTGCCTGAAGCTGAGGGAGAAATGAACTTGAGAGCACAGTAATCAATCGGTAGAGGGAGTACAAATGGGTAGGAAAAAATAATCTTGGAAGCTGGTGCCTGGAAACTCTGCCTAGAAAGTTTGAGGACCAGAGGGAAATCATTGGTCCAGATTGTTGAATAGCACAAATCCATTGCAGACTCCAATATGACATGCTAATGTGATGACCCTCATTTGTGACTTTTGCAATCTCTGTGCAAAACACCTAATGACAGTATGCAGAGCACTTAAAAAAAAAAAGTAAAATGAATTGTGTTTCAAACAACAATCTAATTGAAAATTCCATTAACAAAGAATATTGCAGTAGTGGTAGATTACAGATTAATCAAAGGCCATTAAAACTCTCTCCTGTGGTGCTAATGATTCATTGGTCTTTCGGTGAAAAATTCAGCAAGATCTCCAGCTACTTAACTTGCATACAAGTCATTAAGAAAAGGAACATTTTCACTAGCTTCATCACAACTTGCATGAGGAAGTATCATACCAAGAGGGGAGCGAGTTTATAGCTCTCCTCCCCAGCAAAGCTAGATGTGTGTGCGCGCACATGAAAAAGAGGATGCTCTCACTACACAACACTGCAAAGAATGCAGAACTGCCTTACCTATTTCAACAGTGCAGCAGAAATAATAGTAATATAGGAATTTAGCTCATATCTGAGTTGAAATGTTTGGGATCACAGTTGCCATCTTTCACATGGTAAATAAGCACCTCGACTTTCACAACAAGGCAAAAATCAAGCTAACACCATTTCAAAACAAGGCCAAAACAGGCCAATCCCTAAGAACCTCAACACTCTATGTGACTAGATCACCTCGGCGTGCAGTTTGGGACTATGGTGGGCCTACTGTGCACCCGACTCGCTCCCCTCCTTGCCCCTGGCTTGCTGGGAGCCGATTAAAAAAATTTTAAAAAAAAAAGCAGGAATAAGCTACAAGCCAAACAAGCAACAAACTGCAAGCAAAAAACTAGCCAACAAGTAACTCACAAGCCAATTAAGCCAAAAACAAGCCCAGTTTCTGCATTTCCCCCTTTCCCCCCTACGGGTTTGGCATGTCTGGTTGGGATGTGTGTTTTCAGTTTATATTTTCTCTGTTTACCGAAACTCTAGAGGAAGTGAGCATGGGTGTCCATATTTGCTTTTTTTTTTTTTTTTAAATCCTTTCACTGAGGCAATGCACATTTGATTGTGGTAGCTAGCTTTTTAATAATTAAAGATATTTAACCAAATTGTAGCCTAAATATTTTTCTCCAATCTATTTACAACTCTTCTGGGTACAACTTCCTTGCACAATTAAGAGTACTCTGCTGGCTACCATGATTTGTTCTCTCCCCTGCACCCCATTTTTTTCAAGTCTTGCATTTCTTCACATAGTCTTAATTATGCAGCCAAACCAGAAAACATTTTGTGGAACTGCCGATTATGCAAATTGTGGTAGTTACAAATGTGATTCCGAAACAGTGATGGCAGTGACATGAAGAGAGATGGTTTTGATCTCCCATGCACTGCACTATCACAAAAAAGGGGGATGATAACATGAAAACACGATATTTCTTTTTCCCCTTCCATTCATGAATGTTTACACTTGCAAATACTAGCTTATCAGTAACACGGATAATACGTTTATACATTGCCAGAGATAAAAAGAGCGCACACACACAATGCATGGTTTACCCAACAACAGTCTAAAGGCAAGTGCCTAACAAAATTATCATTGTACAGACAAAGTACAACACCCATATTACATGACATCAGTTCCTCACCTCCACTCAACATACACTGACAATGAGATTGAATTATGTGTAGAATGTGAATAGTGGCATGACCTAATGCTCTGATTTGTGGCTGCCCTGTTCATCTCATGTACATTTGCTATGAACAAGGAGAGGCAGATTTTACATAGCTGAATCACTTCTAAAATGCTACACATTTTATCACCATCACAGGTACACCACTCACCACTTGCGCTGCCTCCTGCGGGTCACTCTGGGTATTAGCTCATTCAGCCAACGCCCTTTTCTGCAGTTTGCATGCCGTTGTTGCAACTCTCTGTCCAGCCTGCAGCCCCTCTCTCTGCCTCAGGAACCACAGAATCATCTCCATTACTCAGCCCTCCAGCTAGGTCACTCAAAGTTCCCTCTTCCATTGTATAGTTCCTCAGCAGTTTTTGGCAGTCTTCCCATTCACTGCCTTGATGCCACTCAACCAGTGGCTGGTAGGGAAACCTGGGCCTGCGATCTTTTCTGGGTTTCAGACCAGGGACCCTCAGCTCAGCAGTCCAGGCTCTCTCTCTCTCTCTCCTTTCCCCACTGCTTTTTCCCTAGGTTGCTTCCTATCACCAGTTCCTTCCTCCTTCTTGGTCTAGCAGTTCCCAAAGCCTCCGCCCTCTTTCCAGGGAGTGACTGCAGGCAACACAACCTTTCTCCTGGGAGTATCTGCACTTTCCCAACAGCATTCACTGCTCCACTTTCATGTCCTATCTCCTGCCCAGTTCATTATTACACAGCTGGTCTCTCTCACACACTCAGGGGATTTACTTGCCCACCTAATTCCCCTCAGCTGTGGCCTATCAGATTAATTAGCCTCCTTCTTGGCCATCATAACTCTAGTGGCAAATAAGGGGGGACACCCCATCCCAATCACACAATTTCTTTTCACTTCAACAAATGCAATTCTTATCATGAAGCTTAATAGCCAGGCATACTGGAGAAAAGAAGAATGAACAAAAGGTAACCATCCCTAGTAGAAGGATAGGCTTAGGCAGAGATGGAAAAAAAAATTACTGGGCTAAGTTCTGATTCTTTGAACCATTCTATTCTAATTGATTTTTATGTCAATAATACAACAAAAGGGAGAAAGAAGAAGCATTTTAACTGAGTTGCGCTTAACTTTAAGCAAAGAAAGAAACTGAAAATAACCTACATCAGTCTTATATTTAAGAGACAGGAACATAATTAATTTTAATAGAGTTACTCCATTAGCACTGATTTTCTTTGACATTGTGGTGGCTGATGTCCTATGCGCTCTGGGCTGACACCAATATAGTAGTTTCCACCCTAACAAAGGGCATCACTTAAACTTTGTTACTTTCTGTGTTAATGGAGTGGAAAGGATAAGGAGAATATCTTTAATTTTAATTTCACCAATAGCTCAGGCATGAAATCCTTATCACTAAAGTATTCAGCTATCTCACAGGATAGCATATGCAGTAGGAAGGTACAGAGACATGTTGTAAAGAAGGCTGGCGCTATTTCCGATCTTCTGCACAAATGCTGATTTATGCACAAAAAAGCAACACAAGATATAGCTGCTCACACATAGTTTCTGTTCACTAGGGTGACTTTCCTCTAATCCATTCACTGGTTAATTTGATCCTTTATTCAAAACCATCAAAAAGCCCTGGGGACCAAATCATTTATTTTTATCACTGTTGATAGCTTTACGCAGGAATTATTTTATTTAAATACATCCATCACTTTTCTCCTTGCTGCATATACAAATGTAGAGTGTAAAATTCACATATTGAGTCACTTGAAAAAGTAGATTCCTGATATAATATAATATAAATAAACCTCTTCCACTCCCATTGTGAGAAACACTCTAAGCAGATAGTGGTCGGCTTTCCACTGTTGTGCTGAAAATGCATGAGACATCATTAACTTGAAAAAAAATCTCATTTCTATCTGAAATCTGAGGTAGATCATTTAAAGAAGGTAGAGAAATCACATTATTCCCCCAACCCTTTTCTTGCTTAAAAACTTTTGCATATATATGTTTCAATGCTTTGCTGCATGGGTCCTGTGTGTATAGTTCATTTCATGGTTTCTATGTCATAGACAGTTTGTCTGAGTTGAAGAGATCCTTACAATCGTAACAGAGCAGAAAAAATCTTGTCAATTTATTTTTAAAGAACTTAAATAAACAAAATAAGTCACAGTATAAAAAGGCGTACAAGAAACTGTTTTTTTTTTTTAATTAGGTTAAATACACAAGTTGACAGCATGCGTTTAACAAAACCCGAGATTGACAGACCAATGAAAACTGACTGAGGCCAGTGAGAACCAGTCATGAGTCTTCTGTCAACACCACATGCTGAAACTATGAGCCTCAAAATTGACAACCCCTTCTGCTCAACCCAAAGAATATTAAAAATCTCCAAACCTAACGTGTAATAATAATCAAAACAACAAAGCAAACAGAACCATCCATGCAACAAAAAATATCCAAAAGCTTTGCCCTAAAAAAGGAGAACAACTCTTTGAATGGAGTTTGCTACCGCTACTGATTTTACATGGAAGATGTTACAGTAATGGGCAGCAGTATAAAACGCCCAAATAAGAGCCTATCCAAATTTAAGGTGTGCAGAGAAAGAAGTCATTCCATTTTGTGGAGTATGTTGATATTTCAAAATATGGATTCAAAACAAAATCCCAAAATTATGAAACTCTCTACAAAAGGAAATGGAGTCATGCCTCCTGGACAGTCTGCCTAGTAGGCTACACTAGAGGTGCATGTCCAAGAAGCCATGGGAATCTGGGCTGTTGAGGAACTACACGCATAGGAGCAGGGTTCCTAGGTTCTCGGCTCCCTGACTGCCCATCAGACAGGCTACCCAGGAGCCAGGTGGCAAACTGGTAGGAAGTCAGGCAGGTTTCTGTCCAAACCCTGCCAAACAGGCCGAGTTTCATTAGAACTTCATCAGAATTGAACAGCCTCTGGGGAATTTCAACGAATCAGCAAACTCTCACCAGCTGTAATCCAGAGACCTCTTTTTAGCCTGATCACCTGAGCCACCACTGAGATGTATGGGGACAGAGGCAGTCTCTCTAGGCAGAAGTATCTAAATATTCAGGGCCTGATCTAAAAGCTAACTAAAGTCCATAGAGACTCCTGTTGACTTCAGCATGCTCTGGGTCAGGACCTTAAAAACTCATATCAAAACCTTACATTACACTCAGGAGTGAATATGAAGCCTAAGGCAGTCCACAAAGCACTGATGTAATATTCTTCTTATGGTCACTGCCACTAAGAAATGAACCACTATATTGTGCACCACCAAAGCTTCTGATTTGCCTTCAGTGGAAGCCCTTTGTAGATCACATCATTAGATAATGTGATCACTGGCTAGAGCATTTAGCCACTTATTTAATAAGAAAGGAAAACTTTTAGAAAGAGAGAAGAGAAGGAAGAGTAGTTTAGTGAAACTTAACCAAAATTTGCATTTTTCAGACATTGTGACTGACATTAGAAGCACAATCACATACAACAGTTGGGTAAATAATGAAAGTACAATGCAGAGGGTTTTTTTGTTTTTGTTTTTTTTAAAGATTTAGCTAAGTTCATACCTCTGCAAATATTTCTGAATTACGTGCTCACCTTTATAAGCAATGAATATAATGAAATAGTTAGTCAAATGACTTTAAGTAATGAAATTAGCTGACTGACTTATTCAAGGAGGGAGAAATCCCTGCCCCACTGAGTCAATATATGATCTGATCAGCGAGATTAACAATATAGGAAATGGAGACTGGGTGGTGGCAAAACCACTAACATGCTGCTGCTGAATTAGATTCAACACTCTCCAGTCCCACATTTTGGCTACGAATGTTGTACTGAAAACTGTAACCTGTTTTACAACCTAGACATGCCCTTATCTCTGTCAGCGCAAGGTTTTCTTTGTGTATGTACATATTAAATATGGCAAGTCATATTCTTTGTAAAGTTGTTAACAAATGGAACCTGAATGATTACTCTGGGGGCATGATCCTGCTTTCCAATACACAGTGTCCATTTCCATATCACAGAGAGTAACACTGAGCCCTGGTATATCAATTGAGAAAAATAAGCACCATAATGAAAAAAGGGTCATGCAGAGAAAAGCTAATTTAAAAGACTAACATGAATAATTGACAGTTATACAAAAAATGCAGTGTGTTTTTCCTAAGTAAATTTCATGAAAAGCCAACACATGGATTACTCAAGTTCGTAAGAAAACAGAATTTGCAAAGCTTTATCAGATCATTGGTCAATCAAATAATATCATACCTTCAGCACTGCCTAATGTGAGATGATTCAGGAGGAAGGCAAAAATCCTCCACAATGCAAGTAGCCAACTGCAAAATTCAGTACACTGGGGTATAAATAAATAAATAAGATTATTTTCATTTTCATATTGGGATCATTATAATTATCCCTGATAACGAGTTTTCAATCACCTTTTCTTAGCATGTAGAATTATAAATGACATATTGACAAATTTATCAAGGGCTTGTTTTGAAGGCAGCATCTGGGTTTTGCCTGTCTTTTTATTACACAAAGAGCTGGAGGAACTATGGGCAGCAGTACAAAATCCCAAATAATGGACTCTGCAATTCCTATTCTTCAACAGTAACCTTCACCAGATGCTTCAGACAAGGGCATAAAATGCCATAATTCACCTTATTGTACATTATTATCCCATGATGGGACACTTCTTCAAGAGCTCAGCTGGGGATCAACTAATTCTTTGAAGTATGAAGACTGAAAGCCCAAAGTGCTTTTAACTATCTATGGCCACAAAGACAATCCACAAATTAACTACATATATTAAAGTGCAAGGAAAAGAACTCTCAGCTTTCTAACTTAAGACACATGGGTCTCCGTGAACTGATTTAGAAAATCTATTTCCACATATCAGGAAATATGGGATTGAAACCACATCTCAGTGTTTAATAATTTGAGTTATAATATGGGGCTCTTCCTTTTACATCATAAATAATAAAAAACCAATCAAGTTTATTTGGTCCAGTAAAATGCCTGAAGTCTGTACTACACTCTGCCAAGACAAAGCCCATCGCTCTATTTCTCAACCTAGTATTTTTTGCCACAGCTAAGTAGTATTAGGGGAGCTTAGCAAGCAAACTGCTTGCTCCCTCTGGAGAAGAAAGTGCCTCCTCTCTTACAACTAGAAGCTGCTCCAAATGTAGGTAGGGATATTTTGGCCCCAAGTCATCCCAGGATACATGGTGCAGAAAGGTGGCACAGAACCATCCTCCTCACCTCTTCTCAGCTGTGCCACATGTGAACACTACTACTCAGAACTAAGGCCACGAGGCCCAGTTCTCCACCACCTTGAATATTTATTTACACCTCACCAAAAGGAGTGCCAAACCAGAAGGGTCGCATTTTATACCTACTTTGTATAGGTATACAAGTGATGGCACAAGGTTCAAAGTAGTGGAGAATCAGGCCTGTGAACTGTAAAAGGATATTATGGTTCCATCTAGCATCAGATATTACACATTTCTGATCAACTAACTCATTATATGCAATGTAAAGATTGAGTTTGAAATATAATGAACTTTGGAGTTCCTGTCCTAGTGACTTGGCTGATGATCAAATTGTCTCCAGTTCTTCCCTAGGCACTTTACGAGGATATGGGCATTAAAATAATCCACAGCAATCAATGAATGAATAAATTAGTCTTCCTTATTTTAAGTTACTTTTAACTTCTTGACTACAAGTCAATAAATAATCATTATGGAGTAATTTTTAAAAACTCCAGCTAAAGTTGTCACAGAACTTTTCTCAATTGGTAAATTTGACATCATCCACTTAAAGCCCACTGAATTTGGCATTACAAAAGAAGTGCAAGGCAGCTGAAGAGATGAAACTATTGCTATTCAGCTTCTAATTCTCCACATCAACTATGCCCTTTATAGGCTAAAGTAGAGGTTACAACTCATCTTTGCCACTTGAGCAGTGTTTTCAGGTTGCCAAATCTACGTAAATATCGGTCACACAGCACCTGGTCTGTCCCATTCCAGTATACTGGGCTGGCTTATCTGGAGCAATCACAGACAGTTTGTGGTGCCCAAAGGTTGCAGAGGTTCCCCTCCCTGCTCACAAATCAACTCAGCTGAGGTTCTGCAGAGGGCACTGCACTGACCTGTACATGCTTAGTTTATATTTAGCTCTTGGAGACAGATGATGGGCAAGGGACACAGATAGAGAGTTAATTTAGTACCTCTCACATAGCATCTAATCATGGATCTAAGTGGTAACTGCTATGCTTTGGATTGAAAAATGATATGAAGGTTCACCTCTGCAAAAGGAGAAGATTGAAATTTCCTGACCTCTGAACTTTGAAGCCGTAAAGAATGATGTGTCCTCTGAATTTCAAGCCACCATGGTCTAAACATGGACAGTTAGGTGCTCTTAGCCATCAGCACTTTAGCATACTTGACTAGTGATGTATGAAGTAGGTTACCTGTGAAAATGGGTTTTCTTGCCCCATATCCGGCACCCATATAACCAGGGGCCATAAATACATAGGCTGTTCAATATCTTCTTTCTTCTATTTTTTTTTAGAATGATTTATTCATATAACTAGGTTAAAATTGCAGCTGTAATTCAGACTGGGGATTGAAATGCTGTCTGGTTTCAAGACACTTGGGAGTTATTATCCTGTTAGACTACTGGCAGAACAAGCCCCGTAACTGGATTTGCTGACAGTTGTTCAAAAAAGGTTCCAGAACTGCTGTGTTAATTTATTGGCCTTGATTTGAGGAGGGAGAGTGCACAAATTTATTCAGCTCTTGTGACTCTCACTATCTGGCATTCTCTCAATTCCCCCAGCCCCCGCTTTCCAATCTTAAGGCTTAAAATTTAATCACCACCAAAAATAATGAATGATATTTGAATGCAACAGTATTTGCCATTTCTAAACCACCTGAAGCATTATGGCTGAGTGAAAAAACTTTGTTGCTGCCACATAAGGTAAAACACTCAGTGCCTCAGAGATCACAATCCTGTTTACAAAATGCATTAGGTATTGCTTTCCAAGTGGCATAAGAAAAATGTATATTGTATTGCTTCAAGCTATTTTGCACACAGTCCCTTCTAATGTTCAAGGCACATCACATCCAGCAAGATGATTGCTTTGAAATTTTCATAATTTGAACACTACATTCCATAACATGACCTGCTTATCTATGTTGGACACAATCCTGCCACCACAAAACCAGCTCTGAAAGTCAAAATCACTGTTCATGAAAATATTAAGTAGCAACAAATTGCTGGAATTCTTTCACTCTCTTGTTTAACTTATTGAGTTTAGTTACTGAGGTAAGATTCCACACTATCTCGTTACAAAGCCCTTTCAGGGAGAAAGGAAATCTAAAAGAACACTGATTCTCTTCTAGGCAAGACCATTTTTATTCCGCACAGCTACTAACTAAGTATAATGAGCTGGGTTGTGAAATGGTCTATGACAATAGACCTGGGAATAGCTGTTTAGGAGAGCTGAAAAATCAAAGGACGGCCAAATCGCTTATCTACCATTAGCTGTCTTCACTGCTTGTCAATTATCTTATTCGAGAAATAGGTGAATAATAGCATCTCCCTCCCCTCGCCCCACAGTGGTATCGGAGGAGCCTTACTGATGTGATTACAGCACATTACAGAAGTGGGCCAATCAGCTATTTTCATATTGCTTGTTCTGGTTTGAATATGGCCCTAATACTCACCTAAGTTATCCCTCATGGAATCTAAGTGCAACAAAGCACAGTAAGAAGTGAAGGCTGATTACTTCTGAATGAGGGTAGAGCCAAAGTTATTTTCTCAGTGCCTTCTGTAGTAGTGGTATTAGACACTATAGTAGCTGATTTCAAACAAGGCAGACTTTGACAAGCCTTCACAGCTCAATGCTTTTTACCTTATGCAACCTTTTTGGCCATGCTGACAGATTGACTCAGTATGCAGGGCTTTGGTAGTATTTTTTTAATTTTTGTGTAGTAGTATGAGGAACACACAAATTGTGGTTCAACAATGTAGAAAATGAGGGATAGCTGTATTATTGTCTGTCATTATGTGCACCTCAGTTTGCCTACTGTATATTCTTCCGTTAGACTGCACGGCATTAAAATCAAAGCAAGTGTGGGGAGGGACAAAACACGTAGATAAGGAACTCCAAGGAGAATGCCATGGGTCCTTAAGAGAAAGTGTGTGAGCTAGTCATTAGGAAATAGCTATCTGGGTCACCAGTCAGGGGACAAGTCCCCTCCCTCACCACCAACCAAAAACTAAGGTGACCAGATGTCCCGATTTTGGGGTCTTTTTTCTTATATAGGCTCCTATTACCCCCCATCCCGTCCTGATTTTTCACATTTGCTGTCTGGTCACCCTACCAAAGACTAAGGCAGGGATCAGTAACCTTTGAAACGCAACTTGGCAGGGTAAGCACCCTTGTGGGCCGGGACCATCTGTTTACCTGCCACATCTGCAGGTTCAGCCGATCGCGGCTGCCCCTGGCCGCGGTTCGCCATTCCAGGCCAATGGCGGCTGCGGGAAGCGGCGTGGGCCAAGGGATGTACTGGCCACCGCTTCCCACCACCCCCATTGCCCTGGAATAGCAAACCACGGCCAGTGGGAGCCGCAATTGGCCGAACCTATGGACACGGCAGGTAAACAAACCAGCCCGGCCCGCCAGGGGGCTTACCCTGGAAGGCCAAATGCCAAAGGTAATCAATCCCTGAACTAAGCTGAAAAGAACATTAAATTATTAACCTCCGCTCACACAGCCTTTAGGTGAACAGTTAGGGAGCAGGCAGCAGGTCCTCAGGGACAAATACGGAGAGGCGGAGCATGAAGCAGGGCTGTGGAAGTGAGGCACAGGTTCTACAGGACATGCCTGAGACAGTTGGGCTCACCTAAGATTTGAGAGAGGTAATGAGCTGCAGGCAAGGCCCAGACACATGGGTCTCTTCGGGGTTTAACCCTTTCTCCCTGCTTGCTGTGTACCATTGGGCAAAGGAATAAGGCTGTTTGGAGTCACTTTAATCAGTCAACAGCTGGTTAGAGACATCTGAAGAGGAGTGTCTGGCAGGTGACAACTGCAGTTGGGCCAGTTGCATTAACATATCTGGAAATGGGGCAGGTGGCATCCAGCCTGAGTGTGGTAGGGCTATGGGGTTCCAGCTGGGGAGAGGTGAAGATAGCAAAGCTTGTCACATGAAGGGTGCACTCAAGAGGGACTGCAAGTGGGTATAAGGCACTGCTTGCCCTGTAGCAGTGAGAGGGTGGTGCGAATAGGGATTGTTGTAGCCTAATGATCCAATCTAAAGTGGGGTGAACTATGAAGTTCCACTCTTGGAAGAGTACAGTTCAAGGCCTGTCACTTGAAGGGAATGACCATAGGGGAGATGAGGGAAGAGATCACAGGTACAGTTCACCCATGAGCTGTCACAAACCTCAAATAATTTTTGAAGGAAAAATTGGTCCAGATAATAAACATAGAACTTCGTAGCTCAAGTTGCAAACATTTTGCTTCTTTTCATTTAGCTTTCTTTGTCTACAGTCCAGAAACGTGGGTGAGTTTGTACAAAACACAAAAAATTCAAACTGGCAGCTTTCATTCAGACACCTGCTCCTTTAACCAGAGATGGTGAACATTAAATTTATGTTACCTTACACAACTCTTCCAAACACACATGCTTTCTGAGATAGATCTAATGGGGTATCAACTGCTTCTCTGAGAAACACTCAGCTGGACATTGTAGCAACTGTTCAGTAGAAGAAAATATTTGTGCATGAATAGTTAAATAAAACACACAGAGTGGTCAAACTTAAAATGTTCTTCTGATTTGGACGAGTTTCAAATAGTTGTAATACAGATAGAATCATTAAAAACTTGCCAGCAATGTATGAAGTGCTTCCACCGTACACAAACTGTGGTCTCCATTTAATTCTTTTCAAGTTTGCTCTTGCAAGGAAATTATGCTACTGTGGTATATTCAATGCCCGACAGAGGGCTACCAATTATTTCCAAAGGCTTAGACACTCAATGGCAACCACTCTATGAACATACAAAGTTACTGATAAAACAAAATGCTTGATCCAAACCTCCCAAACACTGGGAAAGTAAGAAGTCAAAATTTGTGACTCATTCCCTCTTACATGAATTATATAAACACACGCACACAGACTCCAAAACTTGTTTGTATGTGGAGAAACCCTAACTACTTCCAAATGAAGTTGTGTGTGTTGAGAATAAAGCCCACTACAGAAAGTTGTTGCAAGTACTGTGGTGTATCAGCATATAGGTGTCGGAAGCTTGTTGAATATACCATGAACTCAGAGGCAAATGTTGGACGTGCTCCATGCACTGGCTCTCTAGACTCTATCCCTTGTTGTGTTCCCAAGAATACCTACACACTTGCATCTGGCAAAGTGGGTATTTACCCATGAAAGCTCGTGCTCCAAAACGTCTGTTAGTCTATAAGGTGCCACAGGATTCTTTGCTGCTTTTACACACTTACAGTAACAGACAGGATTCCTTTTCTAGAGCTATCAGAAATAAAAGGTGGAAATATACCAGGCTTTACAGTTATAGCAAGAAAAGATATACACACAGCAGGACCTCAAAGGCATTACACCCCTGGAGTATAAAAGATAAGGAAGTTTAAAAACTGTATCTATCTATATATGGATTTTCTTTGTTTGTTTTAAAGTATTCACTGCATCAGATGTACTCAGGATCTACCTCTCTGCCATGTTCTGGGAAGATAGACAAAGTTTTGTAAGCAATATCAGTCAACAATGAAAAGTGGTACTACCAAGGGAAAAAATAGAACCCAAATGCAAACAAATCCTAAAAATTCAGGAAGACTAGCCAAACAAAAGCTACACATAAACTTGTAGGTCATTGTAACAGGTTGAGGTCTCATCACCTGGCGCCTCCTGCTGGTGACTCCTGAAATTAGCTCTGTTCAGTGGAGCGCCCCCTCCTGGTGGTGTTCCATCCGTCATCTTGCCCTCAGTTGGTGTCTCTGAACCTATGTTTCTCCCTGCTCACTGGCGTCCTCTTCAAGGCCCCTGCCCTCTGGCAGTGCCCCTTAGTCCATCCGCACCCCTTTCAGGGGTGGGTGATCAGCAGTCCTACACCCAAGCCATCATGTCCAACCACACCCTCTGAGTCCAATCCTTCTTGTCAGGGATCTGGCATAGTATAATGGCCGCTCCCTACGGCCAATGGCTGGGTGTACTGCAAGAGGGGAACCCAGGCCCACCCTCTACTCTGGGTCCCGGCCCAGGGACCCTCTGGCAGCAGCCTCGCTGTCCTCCTTCTCTCCCCTCATCTGTCTGTTGCCCTGGGCCGCCTCCTCTACAGCCCCTTGCACCTGCCAGGCCCTTCCCTTCAGGGCCTGCAGCCTGGCAGGCTGCGGACTAGAGCTCCCTAGCCTCCCTGAGCCTGGCCAGCACTGCGCTGTCCACGGTGCTAGTCTCCCACCTTTGGAGATTGACTTTCCCCTCTCTCAAGGCCTGAGACAGACTGCCTACTCCCTTTCTGGGTAGCCTTCTTATAGGGCTGAGCCTGGCCCTGATGGGCTGTCTCCACTCTGGGCCCTCATTGACTCACAATAAGCCCTTCTTTAATTGGCTCCCTGTCTGCACAAGTGCCCTGGTCTGCTGCAGCCCACACTCAAAGGGAGTGGGGCAGTCTGCCCCACTAAAGGCATAAAATTAACTTCATATGAAAATTTCACACTGACTGAGTGCCTATTTTTAAGGTGGGGAGGAGAAGAAGAGAAGTGTTTACCTATCTTAAAAGCAACCCCAGCTAGAGTGTCACAACCAGGTGCACCTCCAGAATATAAACACATCTATAGCTCCCTACCTAAATTTTAAACATTTACTTATGTACTCACATTTTAAAATATAATTTGTATATAAGGCTTGTGTCAAGGCTGAATCCCCACTCTGGCACTTTGAGTGCAGAAGGTGGGGGCCTGCAAGGATTTTAAAAATTAATACTGGTCACTCCAGGCTTGTATTACACTCCCAAGGTTACAGCTTCTCTCTGACCTTGGCTTGGTAAATGCTGCCACCACCCAAATGCTAAAAAACCCCTTGAACCCAGGAAGGAGCACTTGGGAATTCTTTCCTGTGAGGTACCTTCAAGCTCTTTCACTCCACTCCGGGGAAGAGCAGAGAAAGAAAACAAAGGCAATTAGCTGTTGCTACCAGCTAATCAAACAACATTCACAAACCTCTTAGAGCACCAATCCTGTTCATAAAAAAGGTAAATTTTATTAAAACCAAAAAGGAAGAAAATACATCTGAAACTTAAGCTTTTGCTAGATTTTAAAAGAGCAATTACAAAAATAAAGCACCAAAATAGCTTTCTTGTGGGTTCAGCTTAAAGGTTGCAAGCAAACAAAAGCATCTGGGGTTAGCACAGAGAAGTTCACAACCCTTAAAAAATAAACAGAAATAAATCTAATTGCGTCTTCCTAAACATTCCTAATTTACTTACACATTTGTGGGGGGCGTGGCTTAAAGCAGCTTATAGTGTAGTCATAGCCCTGACTTTGCTCTGTTTCCCCCCTCCGGAGAACTACCACAGACACAAAAGGAAAGCTTCCTTCCCAATTTTAAAAAGTTCTAGCCTTCCCATTGGCTTTTTTGGCCAGGTGCCCCTTTTGTTTACCTAGGGGACTATTTTTAACCCTTTACAGGTAAAGCAAGCAGAGAACAGCTACCAAGAGGGATTTTAAATCTAACTGGCTGGCTGGGTGTCCATAAAAGGGAGCTACCTCCCCCTTTATTCATCACAGCTTGTACTTAATGTTTCTTTTATTTTGTAAGTTTCACCAAGTAGTGTCCCAGCATTTCCTTCATACCCAGGGAAGACATTAGTGCCATCCCCAAATACTCAAATGTCAGAAGTCTGGCAATAGAAAGATAAGAAAATACACTGCTACCTCGATATAACGCCACCCGACATAACACGAATTTGGATATAACGTGGTAAAGCAGTGCTCTGGAGGGCGGGGAAGGGCTGCGCACTCCAGTGGATCAAAGCAAGCGCAATATAACATGGTTTCACCTATAACGTGGTAAGAATTTTTGGCTCCCAAGGACAGCATTATATCAAGGCAGAGGTGTAGCTAATGCAAAGCTCACAGTCTAGTGACTTGCAGTCTATTCCTCATCCACAACAAACTTGCTGAGTGATCTCAGGCAAGTCCCTTAACTCCTCTTGTGTAAGCACACCAGAAAGCACACCTACATGAAAGGAATATACAACAATAAGTGGGTTTATATATTATAAAGATTACAATATTCCAAAACTGCTTTCACATTTTTCTAATGATACAAATTTATTCATACACACACACACACATACACACCGGTTTCAGATACATAAGTAATTTCATTAATTCATGTTAAGGCAAAAGCAACCTCTCTCTGATATTTCACTGGTTAGAAAGCAAACTCATCTGTAGCCTGCATGAGGCTGTCAAATGGGACAGCTAATTAATATCTATAATACGCACAGTAGACAAGAGGCAGCACTTCACCTTGTTGGCCATAATACATTTCTTCATACTCCCCTGAAATAACTGTGGATTTTGAGTGGGAATAGGGAGGCAGGGTCACCACTTAACTGGCTTTAATGAGCTCTTGTTTACTATAGAGCAATCTCCCATGTTGTGCCTAGCTTTGTTATCAACACCTCTGCCCCTCCAGCCCATAATTCTGAAACTACTCAAACTCTTTCTTGTAAAGTCGTAAATATCCTTCTTATTTTGCCAAGATATTTTTCAAGTAAAGCAACATGAGTCTCTAGTTAATGAGAGCAATAAACAAAAACTAGGGATCTGACAAAAACACACACAAAGCATCACTTTGCACCATGTTTTCCTAATAGCCGCCTACTATATTTTACACATTAAGTAAACTAAAGGTTTGTTAGTCATTCTTTATTACAACAGTATTAAGATCCTGCTAAATTTATAGTTGGTATTTTATTAGGTACAAAGACCACTAGGATGTATCAAAGAGACTACGTCATTATGTTCGGCAGATGCCTCATGCGCTAGGCTTATTATAATTAACAATACACTGGAGATACTATGCAGCAGAATTGGTCTGAAACCTAAAGTGAAGATTTCCTGCATAGCTGGCCATTTTTAAAAAGTCTGAGATTTGTTAATGCTGCTGCTGTTTGTTATAACGAAAGTAATATTATTTTCCATTATATCCAGAGAACCTAAAAGAAAATATCCATGAGCACAACGTTAACTAGGAGTGAATTAAAACATCCCCTTCAAAATCTTTTATTTTCCCTTTTTATGCATGTCCCACCAGTGAGGGATTGATTATTTGGGAGTCACATTGTCATAATTCCAGAAATAAAATTACATGATCATGGTTCAAAAAGATTCATTGACAGTAATTTGCACAACACAAATTAGAGATATACTATTAAAAGATAGATCCCTTATACCAGCATATCTCCACTAAGAGGTCACATCTACCTCACAGAGCATGTGTTCAGTCCTTTTCTCATTTTTATACATCATCTCTTCTTTGCTTTTGCTGTAATTGCATTTTATAAGTTTATTAAATGTGTTGCTAAAAGCAAACTGAATTTAATTCAATTATTTTGACTTGGCTCAGATGTGCTCATTCTGTCTTTTTCATGCCACATTGTCACACCTAACAGTATCATTGTTCTTTCAAATATCAAAAAGTAATGACATTAGATGAACACTAATTCCTATCCAATAGACAAGCCATATATTTTCCTGCAGTATCCATTTTTTATCTTGTTGCTTAAATCTCTGCAGACACGGAGCTGATTTGCTACTACCTAGCACCTTGTGTGGTTATATCCCAATTATGAAAATTGGGTGCAAAATACTACCACTCTCATTTGGTAATATTTACCCACAACTGAATTATCACCAGAAGCTTGGTCTCATAGTAAAGATCATAGACTGGCATTCAGAAGTTGTGGGTTCAGTTTTGGCTCTGGGTGCCAACTTCCTGTGTAGTCTGTATGCCCCAATTACAATGTATAAAACAATTATAATACTTCCCTACTCATACTGGTGGTGTAAAGATAAAGATATCATTGTGAGCCACTTAGAAACCATGGTGAGAGGAATCATAAATACACACATGTACGCTGCCTTGCACTTTGTGGCCATTTGTACCTGTGCAAATTAAGTGTAAAATTCTATATCCTGTGTCTTTTCTCAAGAGGGTTCCAAGGAAGCCAATAGTTGAAGGTGATCAGATTCTGTATATTAAAAGCCATTCTAAACCTTTTAGCAAAATTTAAACCGTATCCAAACCTTTCTGCAGGTTTGTATTGTGAATGACTTTTCTATTTATTTTGAGTACCTCTGCTCTATGCTAGACTGAGTACTTTTGAAGGATGCAAATGTTTTGAAAGGGTGTTTTATTACAGGATTTCTAGTTTATGCCAGAGGAGAAGAAACCTGAAATCTCTTCCTCTTCCCTCCTTCCCCCAATCCTCCTTTTGGAAAGATTTACATCTCCAGTTTGGATAGTTCCAAGTAGACATCAGTAGGTATACAAACTCTTGGGCATTGCTCAAATCAATGCGACAAATTACTGAGGTAAGCCCATCTCTAGATGGAATTCAAACAACTCTGCCATTTTAACTATTTGGTTAGCTTTATGGAATAGAACAGCTTTTCATATATGCAGGTAAGCTACAGAGGGAGTGAAACTAAACAACAAAACTACTGAAAAGCGATGCAGGGGAGAAAATAGCTTTTTTTCCTGTCTTATTGGGTAATGAAAAAAAACAAAAACAAAAACGTTTCCCCATCAGTTGTTTGGTTTATAAGGCAGTCTGTTATAATGTAAATTGTAATTCTGCTCTAAAGAGCAGTCAGCATGGCAAAAATGGTGAATACACATGGAAATATAAATGGTAATTTTGCCAAAGTCTACTTATAGATTTGTCCATTCCAAGTGTCACCATGTTTACATTCTTGAAACTGCCTATCATATTTAGTATTTATTAACCTGGTTTGCCATGACTGTGAAGAAGTACAAGCTGAAGTGGTATGGTCATGTAACAAGATCACCTGGCCTATCCAAGATCATCCTCCAAGGGTCAGTACAGGGGAAGAGAAGAGGAGGTAGACAGAAGAGATGGATTGACAATATAAAAGAGTGGACAGGAATGGACTTTGTGGAAACTCAAGCACTGATACACAATCGTCAGGGGTGAAGACAATTGGTTGATTGCTCATCAGTGATGGTACCCCAAAGACCAATATGGTTATGGGAGTGATGATGATGAAGAACCTGGTTTGCAAACATTAATGCAATACTTCTCACAATGTAGCTCCATTTGACAGAAAAGGAAAATGAGGATTTAAATGACTTGCCCAAAGCCACAGTGAGTGTCAGTGTCAAAACTGGGATCAGATTTCCAGAGTTCTTTGCTTCCAATCCTGTCTCTTGCAAAGGTTAGATGTGCAAAGTAAAATATGGAAACCACCATACTGTATTTCTTGATACCAAGTCCTTCAGGACATCAAGTGTAGTTTTTCTCTTAAAATTAATTAACAGGAAGTTAAGTAAAATCTTGGTGTTTTTTTCATGTGAGCGCTGCTTTCATTTTCTTCACCACACTGTATTTGACTACGCTATTTCCCTTCATTTCTTCCATGTTAGTTTTCATGAAGTATGCATGTTGTTTTTTTTCAGATGAGACTGAACATAAGCTATAAGGAACTTTGGTATGAACACGTATTAAATCAGACAAAGAGGAAAGAAGTCTTACTGACCTCTTCATCTGTACCAGGAGATCTTCATGATTAAGAAAGAAACAGTCGTCAAAGATCCCCTGGATACACTGTCCCAAATATTGTGAAAAGTTTTGGCCAACCACATGGAAACAGGTCACCTTAATTTAACAAAAATGCCGAGTTGTGGTGGATTGAAGGGATGCTCTCTCAGTCTGTGATGCTGTGTGCGTGGGTGGGTGAGGACACCAGAAAGTCACACCCAATGTGAGAATGCTCATTACCAATAACTAAAAGCGGATTACAAAGCAGATTTTTTTCCTCTAGTGCACTGTAGGATCTGGAATGCGCTGCAGAAAACTGAGAAATGTCAAGGGATAGTACAACTACAAAAAGTAACTCTCTAGTAAAGAAAAAGCATGAAAGCTCAAGTTCTACTGTTTCTGACTCACTTTGAAAAATCCCTTTATACCTATAAAAACAAGCAATAAATTGTTATTAAACAATAAAAAAGAGCCTTTTTAACCATTCTGAAGGAGTGTCATGATTCTGCTTGTGCCCTAGTCTGATGAACACAAGTCTAGATTCTCAGCATATTCAGCACAGAACTATTAACATAAAAATGTATGACATCAATAAAAGTTAACAAGTATAACTCAAAAAAAGCTGCCAAGTATAAGCATAGAATAAAAATGAAACTGCAAAACCCAGACCTATCACAGCAATGTGCCCTAGGTTTTCCTGCTCTAAATATAAGACTGTCAGATTACTGTTTAAGCAGCACTGTGTTAGTTCATTATTTTTTAGGAAGATAGCCAGTTTTTATGAAACAATAATGATTAAAAAATATCAATCAATAAAATATACACAATAGATGTAATCCATGAAGGGATTTCTAGTCATGCAACAAAAATCAAATGAGCCCAAAGAAACTATTCTTACCACTGCTGTTTTCTGTAAACTAAGCTTGTTCTTCAGGACCCATCACTCCTGGTATGCACCTTAATAGATGGATGTGCTTAATAAAAAATAAACCCATCCAAAGTTTAATAGGTTCTTCTTACTCGCTATGCCAAACCCTTCTCTACTGGATTAGACCACTAGTTTGTGGCCAATACACAGTGCTTTGGAACAAAGTGCAAACTACTCTTTAATTTACCTACTCTGCTGCACATAGGCATAAATTATTCCCTTTTCTCACGTAGGTGACAAGTGCCACAAATCACAACACTACTGTTATGTGGGCTTTCATCACTCTACTAATGCACAACTGTAATTTGCCTACCTGCCTATAATACTATTTGATTCTGTCTCTGATGACATTTATATAGGGAAGATAAAGCCTAAATCTATATAATTTAAAAAAAAAACCCTATATTTTAAAAATAGATAGTAGTTTAAAAGGGCTTGTAAAATGGTCATGGATGAGAAGTGCAGATGAGAAGACTAATTGCTTATCCTTAATATGGTTATTATGAGGAGGAGGAGGAAGAGGACATGAATGACAACAAAAAAGTTCGGCATTTTTTTGTACCTATTACTATGCCAACAAAAATGTTGCTGGCCTAAAGAATATAACAGTAGAATTACCTTCATCTGGTTTAAAACAGTTGTTGCATTTGGTAAGTGGTATATTAGCATGCCAGCGACAGGGGCAATCTCAGAAGCATAATATCAACCTTTCAGGAAAAACAAAAAAGTCTTTTTCATAGGCCCTCCTACTAAAACGTACACATATTCTTCTGATGGAGCTATTAAGCAACTCTCCCTCCGTTTGCTAGAAAGGAAATAGGAAAGAAAGGGATCATCACTTGCATCTCAGCAAGACCCACTTGGCCATCTTCTGTGTTCACAGCATCTTTCATCGGACAGGATGCGAAGCACCTTATTAACTTAAAATGAAATAGAATCCTGACACAGGTATCACTTCGGCCACCATTGACACACATCCTTCTGGGGTTGGAAACCAAGCAATTGTTGAATGATAAACTGCTGTGGGGTGTTGCTGTGTAAGATAGAAGATGTAGTTCTCTTTGCAGCTAAGAACTGGAGTCCTAGCAAATGGGGGGAGACAGAGCAGTGCAAGTGGAGCAAAAAAGTGTGTAGAGGAGAGTTGCTGAGAAAGCAAAGGCACAAGGGCAGGCAGGCTGTGGGGACCCAGAGCCTACAGCACAGCAAGTTCCATTCAGCAAACCAGGGGGAAGATCTGTTTTGGGGGAGGTCTAGGTTGGATATTAGGAAACACTTTTTCACTAGGAGGGTGGTGAAGCACTGGAATGGGTTATGCAGGAAGGTGGTGGAATCTCTTTCCTTAGAGGTTTTTAAGGTCAGGCTTGACGAAATCCTGACTGGTATGATTTAGTTGAGGATTGGTCCTGCTTTGAGCAGGGGCTGGACTAGATGACCTCCTGAGGTCCCTTCCAACCCTATGATTCTATGTACCGTGACTGGAGGTATGCGTGTGAGATGCAGGTGCTGGCATTCTGTTACACAGTGATGTGCAGAATTGAGAGATCATTGCATTGCATCAGTTGAGGACAGAATTACTGCTGCATCTTGTTGTGGCATGCTGGAATGAAAGGATTAATCCCTTAAACAATGGAATCTCTAGCAGCACAGTGCTCCTTCATCCCATGTTGGGGCATTGGTTCTGTACTTTCTCAGAGAGAAGCATGCCATTAATCCATCACCATTAGCACTTCTCACAGATCCTACAGTAGATGTTTCCTTCAGGTCTTATTACACGCGATCTTTGCTTTTCACAGTGGCTGCTTCTTCACTGAGAGGGTCTTTACTGGCTCTCACTGCAGCCTCGATGTCCTCAGGATACCCTACACTGCCCGATATAAATGTGTCAGACTGAATGGAAAGCAGAGAAAGTAATGAGCTGATTAGATGAAAGGAAACAGCAGTTCCCTTGGTGTAGGAGTAATACAAGGCAGGAAGGTGACATAAGATGTTCAAATGTGTTCCCCTAATCTAGAAAAAGAGTTGCCTTGAAAGAATGAGGTGATAAAAAATGTCTAGGGTTATCTTTAATGATCTCCTGAGTCAGTCAGTCAGTCACACAGCATCTTGACCCTTCTGGACTTTGAGTTCAGCTCTTCCATCCTGAGTGTTGGGCTCATCTGAAATGTGGACTATGTAGTTAAAAACCACTGGCAACACAAGCCTCAGATGAGAGGTTCTCATTCCCTTCTAAATAACTAAAATAAAGAAGCTCATTTTAGATTTAGTGGAACACACACAATGAGTTTCAAAGGTATCTAAGTGAAGAATATCATTTTGTACTTCTGTACAACTGAACAGAAATACTATAGGTATGAAATCCATTCTGTTGAATCACACTGTTATGATGTGTTTGCATCAGCTCGATAAAACCCATTGCAAGGAAAGCAGAACAAACCAGCAGCAAGTGTTTCCTTGTGACAATCAAGGACTGCACATTCTGCATCAAAAATATGGTAATCAATCATCATTTTACTCCATCTACTAACCACCTTCTCAATCCCTGCTCCCCAGTAACAATAAAATTCTTAGGGGAAAAGGAGGTTTAAAGGACAATTAACATGAGCTTATGTAAAAGTACAATTAAATTCACATGCCAAGCATTTACATTTGAAGATTGCTTTTTAGCCCATTCTGCTGCAATCTTTGTGTTTGTATTAAAGACAGAGAAGCATTTAAAATATGCCTATCCAGTGCTCTGGGCTCATGTACCAAAAGTAAATAAAATATTTAAAATAGAGTCAGTGTCCAAAATATGAAATCATCCTAAACCCATATTAATAAAGTAACTCAAAAAAAATCAGAATTTTCAGTAGCTAGCATTTTACTGTCTCTTTGCAAATTGTCATAATTAACAATACACTGGTTATAAACCTGCTTTACATAAGAGTTACTTTTGAGTTTATAACAAGTAATATTTCTCTTAGAATACCTTGTCTATGATCTGTAAAAAATTAAATGGCACCCAGATCCCTTGTCAGACAGCACTTTGAATATATTTAGTGGAAAAATAAGCTCCACAACATATGAAGAAGTTTAACACTGACCACATTTGGCCCAACTATTATGTAGAACTCTGCCACTTACTTTACATCTACATATGCACTCTCACTGAGGGCAGTTGTGAAAGCAAACTCTTTAAAGCAGGAATAGCTCAGTGGTTTGATCATTGGCCTGCTAAACTCAGAGTTGTGAGTTTAATCCTTGAGGGGGCCACTTAGGGATCTAGGGCAAAAATTGGTCCTGCTAATGAAGGGAGGGAGCTGGACTCGATGACCTTTCAAGGTCTCTTCCAGCTCTAGGAGGTTGGTATATCTCCAATTATTATTTATTATAATTTTAGAAGTGTAAAGTGCATTGCATAAAGGGGTCTCTATTGATGCTTCCAGGGGCTGTTGCAGTAAAAGGAAATAAAAATAATTAGGCATCCTTAAGTCTTATGCTGTGCCTGACAGCACTTAGGGAAAGTCTGCTGTTTGTGGATTCTCACATAGGAATGAAGAAAATGTGCTCATTTAATGACAATCTTAAAAGTGCTCCACAATGCAGTGCATTAGTTCATATGAAAAAAAACAACATGGAGTGCTTGCGGCGCCTTAGGGACTAACAAATTTATTTAGGCATAAGCTTTTTTGGGCTATAACCCACTTCGTCAGATACATGAAGTGGAAAATACAGTTAGCAGACATAAAAACACAGCACATGAAAAGATGGGAGTTGCCTTACCAAGTGGGGGGTCAGTGCTAATGAGGCCAATTCCATTAGTGTGGATGTGGTCCATTCGCAGCAGTTGACAAGAAGGGGTGAGTATCAACAGAGGGAAAATTATTTTTTTGTAGTGACCCACCCACTCCAAGTCTTTATTCAAGCTTAGTTTGGTGTCAAGTTTGCAAATTAATTCCAGTCCTGCAGTTTCTCATTAAAGTCTGTTTTTGAAGTTTTTTGATGAAGAATTATGACATTTAAGTCTGTTATTGAGTATCTAGGGAGACTGAAGTGTTCTCCTACTGGTTTTTGAATGTTACAATTCTTGATGTCTGATTTGTGTCCATTTATTCTTTTGCATAGAGACTGTCTGGTTTGGCCAACGTACATGGCAGAGGGGCACTGCTGGCACACGATGGCATATATCACATTGGTAGATGCGAAGGTGAACGAGCCCTTGATGGTGTGGCTGATGTGGTTGGGTTCTATGATGGCGTCCCTTGAATAGATATACAGACAGAGTTGGCAACAGGGTTTGTTGCAGGGGTTGCTTCCTGGGTTAGTGTTCCTGTTGTGTGGTGTGTAGTTGCTGGTGAGTATACGCCTCAGGTTGGGGGGCTGTCTGTAACCAAGGACTGGCCTGTCTCTCAAGGTCTGTGAGAATGAGGGATCCTCCTTCAGGATAGGTTGTAGATCCTTGATGATGCGCTGGAGAGGTTTCAGTTGGGGCCTATAGGTGATGGCTAGTGGTGTCCTGATCTGCACATCCACCTTGATTGAATTGGCCTCATTAGCACTACAAAAAGTAATTTTCCCTCTGTTGATATTCACCTCTTCTTGTCAACTGTTGGGATGGGCCACATCCACCCTAATTGTAGACTAACACGGCTACTCCTCTGAAACCTGTACTTCATATGAATGACTGCTGATGTTTTTGGAGTTACTTACAGGAACATATACTCAATCTCATTACTAAAAGGCACTTTTCCAAGTGCTCAGTGTAATGATTGGTATAATATTACAAGTATGAGTGTGGTTATGCAGAAGATAATGTTATGTTAATACTGGATTACTATATCAGTTGCTGTATTTGGTGTTTGAACATGCCCAAATATGAATGAGATTGTTTCAGAAGTCTTCACTGACTCAATCTGACCTGAGAGATGATATGGTTAACAATGTGCTGTGCATAACTGCCCTGGCTGCTTACTTAACACTTTACATCCCTGAATGGACTGCTGTGGTCAGTATGGAACCTTGTTGTTAATTTGCACCCCCCACTGGAGTGTGCACTAATGCTTTACAGAATCTGCCCTTCATGTGAAAGTCCTAGTCCATTACCTTAACCGCTGCGCATGGCACACAGAATTGTGATCCAAGTCAATTTATTTTCCTTTTCTTACCACATTTCTCTGAATGAGATAGTGTCTCATAAGCCACAGCGGTAGAGGCTCCACTAGACTTTGAAAAATCATCTAGCAGAAGATAATACACTACATTACAGTATGAGGTAAAACCCTCTTACTGTGTATGTCCTAAAAATCAAAAACAACAAATAAATAAAAAGATACCAATGGGAAGAAAAACTGGTTAAAGGAAAAGCAGTGAGAACTAAGAGTGGGATTTTCAAAAGAAGTGATGTAGGTGACTGTTATGCTTGAACTTTGTAGTTACTAAGGCAACTGACAACACAGGTGACATGATACAAGAAGTGATTCCAACAAATATTACTCTCTATATACCTGGACTTTAAACACGCTGATGCTGGAGAGGTGAGTTTTATTAATGGAAAATAATTTTTTAAAAAATCAAAAGCTTGATACAAATTTATTTCAAATCTTCTGCTTTAAAGCCAAAGACTCACATAGACTCCGACATTGCAAATTATGGATGGATAAATGGTGAGCAGAGTAGTCCTCAGAGTGCTTTCTTGGAAACTTGCCATTAGCGCAACAGCATCTGGTGATTAATAACCTTTAACGAACAATAATTCATACAGGATTAAGTAGCTTTAAAACTCCATGGTTTAATGCGGTTGAAATTAGTGTGACCTAATTTTTAAATAAAAGTCTCTTCAACAAAATCATACCCCTGCCCCATTATAGATTTATATTTTGTTTAATAATGGGGCACAAGGAGGTCCAAAACATTTCATTTGATTATCCATAGTACACCCACCTTTTCACCATGGAGACCCTAATATCAAATCCATGCCAGATATAAGCTGTTTAAAAATAAAATTAAAAGAAAAAAATCAATCTAATGAAGGTTAAGTAAAATGGGTCTGCACATCAACTCATTGTTCAATGTACTGAGTAAATCCATCAACTCTAGGTAATTAATGATCAATGTGTTCATGATTCTGGCCTCTAAAGTATAAAATGCAAAATAAAAAGAGCAAAAATTATTAAAAACTTAGACAACTGCGGGGAGTGGAAACAGGACAGAAAGAATGACCCAAAAATAAGGAGCATGAAAAGGGTTATTTTAATATCAGTGTCCTAAATGTATCATCTTCACATTTAAAATATCATGCTCAAGAATTTTAGACACCTTTCAAAATAAGGTTAGATTAAATAAAATAAAATAAAATAATAAAACAAGGCCAAGATAGGAAGGAAGGATTTTTGGTTTTCCACTGCAGAGAGGTAAGTTTTAATGGCAGGTCAAGACTGAGGTGCACTGAGAGTCTTGGCAGAGGAAAGTGGGTACAGCACCCCAGGAACTTGCACTATGCCTAGCTCAAAAGGTGAAGTGCATCACTTTATTTAAACAAGCACTAAAATCCAGCCACAGTTTTAAAAGGAAAACTGTCAATGGGTGGTCAAGCCAAATAGCAGCAAACCCACAAACCTGGTACCTAATTTATTTTTTAAATTATCTCTATTACGGTAGCCACTGTCTGATACAACATTAGCAATACAATTACACGCTGAAGATTAATTGGCTTATTTGGACCAACTTAATTACTTCAATTTGATTAGAGAGATTTTCTATTTTAGATCATGTCAGCCTCTTTATAAGGTGATTGGAAATATTTGCACCGCAACATCTAATCTAGAAAAATGCAGGATCTCTTGCTTTAAGAGACATCTTTTACTCAAGTCCCTTAAAGTCAATAACATACTACCTAGGGATAAGAACAGGTGCTGGTAGTTAGAAAGGGTGGATTCTATTCCTTCTTCTGCCACCTTAAGCAAGTCACTTAGGGTAAAAAAAAAATTACATGTGCCAAAGTGATTTAGGATCCTAAGTCTCAGAAATTCAGTGAGAATTGGCTCCTAAATCATTTTGAAAATGGGACTCAGGCTTAATTTTGGTAATGTTACCCTTTCTACTTTCCACAGTTTCCCTGTGAGTAAAGAGAGGTGGTAATATCAATCTTTATAAAGTGCTTTAATACCTTCGGACAGAAGTTTCAACTTAAATGATAGTTGTCATCCTGCTGAGCTTCAGTTCATCTGCAAATTTGACACCATCAGCTCAGGATTGAACAAAGACTGTGAATGGCTTGCCAATTACAGAACCAGTTTCTCCTCTCTTGGTTTTCACACCTCAACTGCTAGAACAGGGCCTCATCCTCCCTGATTGAACTGACCTCGTTATCTCTAGCTTGCTTGCTAGCATATATATACCTGCCCCTGGAAATTTCCATTACATGCATCTGAGGAAGTGGGTATTCACCCACGAAAGCTCATGCTCCCAAAACGTCTGTTAGTCTATAAGGTGCCACAGGATTCTTTGCTGCTTTTACAGTTGTCATCCAGTAATTGCGGATGCTATGCTCTTTGTTGTTATACACTTTTTTGGTTTTTTTCCCTAATTTCTCTTTCCAGAGGCAGTCAAAAAGATTACTAGACAGGCAACATGCAAAAATTGCCCCAAAGCTACAATTCCTTGCTAGTACCAGGAACCACGCCATCATACTTCAGCTCAGGTGAATGTATATGAAGTAATCTGGATACTTAAGCTACTGCAATATCCATGATGTATCCATCTCTGAGAGCATCAGCATTGCCCTATGAACAATCAAGTTATAACACAACTCTGATGCAGTTTAAATGCCAATTTAAATACATTGCATTAAATGAATAAGACATGAGACTTTCTTGCCTTATCCTAACAGAACAAAGGGTGAGAAGTGAATCAGGCAATAATCTTGGGCTTTTCTATCCCAACTCTTTAGATTCAGTTTTAGTTAGAACAGATGGGTTTAATATTTGTCCAACTATTGATAGCAACCAAAATTCTATGCAGCAGAAAGTAGGTTAATAGAATGAAATAGACTTGGCAAGAATTTGGCAAACAGATTCTTGCTCTTAAGGAAGGGCATCCTTAGCCAGTTTGAGAATAATGGACAGATTTTACACACTTTTAAGTGGTAGTAGCTACAATTTCCTGCAATTAGTCTATTGAACACCCTCCCCTTTCTCTCAGCCCACCCCAGTTCCCCTGTGAAGTTAAAGGCTTCCAACAATTTAGCATACTAAGAATTACATTACTGGGCTATCCTGAAATCTAAAACCAGTAAGTGCCACTAGCTCAGTTGCTAAGATCTGTCTAGCTCTTCTACTTAGACATCTGCTTAATAGTACTGCAGCTTTGCCTCTTCCAGTTGATTATCACCTCATCACTGAGGAAACCCCACAGAACAGTCCAAATATTTATGTTGGGGACAGATGGGGAGACTGGGCTGTGGAGACAGAAGATGGCAGAGTGCTACAAAAGAAAGAGCGATAATAGAGAGTAAAATTGCTACTAATGATACAGAAAAATCATTATTTAGAAAGAAGCAGGATATACTTGTATCAGGTGAGGATGGTGAAAGATTTTCCAGTCCATTAACAACTATGCAAGATGTTGAACATTATTAGGGATAAACATACTTAAATCAGCAGGCCCGGATAACTTGCACTCAAGAGTTCTAAAACATTTGATCAAAGAAATCTATCCTACTGATATTAATTTTTAATAAACTTTGGAATGCCAGGAAAACTCCAGAAGACTGGAAGAGTGCTAATAATGTGTCAGTAGTTAAAAAAAATTCAAGTGGGAAAATCTTTGGAACTATAGGTCAGTTAGCATCACATCAGTCCTGGCAAAATAATGGAAATGCTGATACAGAATTCAATTTTAAATGAATTTAAAAGAAGATATCATTGCCAGTCAACATGTTTTATGGAAAATAGGTATTGTCAAAGAAATCTAATTTAATCTCTGAGATTACAAATTTGCTTGGTAACGTTACTGAATAGATGTTATATACTTAGACTTGTCTAAAGCATCTTAGTTATTACCACATCACATTCTGATTAAAAAATTAACAGTCTATAATATCAGTAAAGCACACATTAAATGGATTAAGAACCACCTAACCGACAGATCTCAAGTAGTATGTTTCTAGGGGGGTTCCACAAGCATCAATCCTAGGCCCAATGCTATTTAACATTTTTAGTCAACATCTGGAAGTAAACATGAAACCACTGCTAATTAAACATACAGAAAACACTCACACACAATGACCTGGATTATTTGGTAACCTGGGCTCATTCACATATGCTTTTTAACACAGCCAGATGCAAAGTCACACATCTAGGAACAAGAAATGCAAACCATACTTCAAGAATGGAAGACAGCTCTGAAAAGAACGTCGGTGTCATAGTGGACAATCAACTGAACCTGACCTCCCAGGGCAAGGCTGCTGCCAAAAGGAGTAATAGGATTCTTGGATGTAGAAATAAGGGAGCAGTAACAAGGAATAGGGAGATGATCTTACCTTTGCATATGGCATCAGTGAGACTAATACTGGAATACTGCATACCGTATTGGTGTTCACAATCAAGTTCAAGAAGGTGCAGATGATTAGAGAGCTGGATAAAGTGACCTAGTGAGAGATTTAAGGAGCTCAACTGTTTAATTAAAAAAAAAAAGAGAGAGGTGCCTTGAGTGTCATGTACAAGTACATTAACAGGAAGAAAATACTGGATACTCAGGCGGTTCTTTAAGCTCTTGGAAAAAGGCATAACATGAACCCAGGGCTGCAAGCTGAAGCCAGACAAATTCAAATTAGATATTCAGTACAGATGTGTAACTGAGAATGGATTAACCACTGGAACAAGAGAACAGCTAGCAAGGGAAGCGGTGGATTCTCCATCTTTTGGAATCTTCAGATCAAGATTGGATGCCTTATGGAATGTATGCTATAGCCAAACAAGTTGTTTCGGTTCAGTACAGGAATAACTGGTGACAACTAATGTCTGTTACACACTAGATGATCTAATGGTCCCCCCCCCCGGCCTTAAACTATCAATCTATAGGCCAAAATCACACTGCTTTTCCTGCATATATTTACAAGAAAGATGGTTGAGTAGGGCGCATCTGTTTGCCAGTTTTGAAAAAATTCGATGCTTGGGTTTAAGACCACAGTCTGCTGCTGGAATATGTTTTTGGGGGGTGGGGAGATTAACATGTTTAGAGCATAAACATCCTGACCAGGCTACGTCATATTGTGTAAATTGCTTTTGATGCGGTCAGGAATAAACTACATGGAGATAAATGGAGGGTTGGCAATTGAGGATGCTACACCAGCTCAGAATCTGAATGTGTCAGTTTGCATCAAAATAATCCAATAGTCAGAATATGGCTTTATACAATCTGACTTTGTGTTCTTCAGTTTAAAATCAATAAACCACCATACACACACACACCAAAAAAAAAAAAAAAAACCTGGAAACTCTGCTCATAACAAATACCAGTAAGCAGTCAGGTTACAATTTCTGTAGTGTTCCAATTTTTTCAAAAATAAATAAATACATAAATAAATTTTAAAAAATCAAGGTGAATTATCTTTTGATGGTAGCTTCAAATCCTGTTGCTATAAGGTACTATTTATGGTACAAAAACTAATTCCAGAAAATACCATTTGGGGTTTTAACAGAAAAATATCTTAATGCTGATTTTTTTTTTACTTAAAAATTCATTCTAATATTCCTAGGGGACTTATCAAAAGAGACCAGGCATAAACAAGTGGAATGATTTGTAAAAGCTTGTATTCCTTTCTTTAGGAGAAGAGTTGGCAGGGACTATGGCTATTCTTTCTGGAGGAATTGCCATGTCTCTGTGATAAAGATGGACACAACCTCTGTATTCCATTTGATCCCTAGCAGCTCCTTCATACAAGGAATCAGCAATAGCTAGAGCTTCATCCATCCATCCATGTCTGGCCAAAAAGGTTTCCTCCTTTCTTTTCTGACTTTGATAGCTGCAGGCCAGATTACTGCAGTGTCCTCTTTTCCAGCGACTCCTGAAGGTTATTTAGAAGTGTCATCAAGGGCAAAATCTGGCAACTCAACAACACCACCTTATACTAGTGCTGCATGCTTTGCACTGGCTTTAAATTCACTTCCAATAGCAATCCAAGGCCTTAGTCACAATCATAATGCCATAAATGATCCAAAACCTGGCTAATTTAGAAACTGTATCTGATTATGATCTGCTAATATCAGCTTGGGGTGCTCTTGATGTCAGTCCGTTTGATTCAACTCCTGGCCATGCACTGATGGTTCTTCTCATAATAAGGACCGCAACTGTGTAATTTGTTCCTTCTCCCTGTCAAAGCCCAACAACAGGGTGTATATTCTAAAGCAGAGTTTAGTTTGATTATTTCAGTAACTCCAATGGTGGCAGTAGGGTAATAGCAAAGGTAACACGAAAACGCAGAAGCCTAATTACTGTATCTGAGGATGTTTTTTCACTTTCTTCTGCAGAATGGAGCATAGATCACCTACTAGTATCATCTGGGCATATGCCACCTAATCAATTAACTGCCATTGCAGAGGTCTTTGGCACTGATGGAACCTCAGTCTCCCTTGTTCTGTACCTGTGGCACACACCAGTTTAGTCTTCTAAGCACTGAAATGTTTTAGTCTAAACCAAGTTATTGGTCTTAAAACAGAGGTAACAGGGTGAAATGTAACGGTCTATGATATACAGAAGGTCAGACTAGATAACCTCATAGTCCCTTGTGGCCTAAAATTATATTCAAGTTTATTTGTATACTTATGGAATTGTGCTGTATATGATTCTGTAGTGACAGGCAGATCTGTCACCTCATCAATAGGTTTTATTTAGCTGAATAATAGGAATGGTAAATCAAAGTAACAAATTCTCTTCCTGGAGATAGCGTACTTTGAATAGGGTTTAACCTAGCTGGCAAACATCCTTACAGAAATAAGGCAGACATCTAAAAATCTGCATAGTATTAAATCTGCTGAGGGTGTTTTCATTGTCCAGAAAATGTTTGGTGTTTCCAAAAATATATTCGGTCTAGAGCAAAGTTTGTCAGATCTAATTACTCTAAATTATTGAGATTTCTGCCAAAGTAATTCCTCTGCCCTTTAAAACTTTATGAAATGTCTGTATGACAAATATTGAGGGTGTAATTACAGTAATGGGCTTGAAGCAACAGATTATTGATGGACCTTACGGATGACATAGTGCATGCTCTTACAGAAATAAATATGATATGAGACTTGTCATGCCTGGTGTCTCTGGGGACTTATTTCAAAGCTGTAAAAAGAAACTTATTATTTCATCATTAGTAGATATCCTGTAGGAATTAAATGAAAAATATATACAACATTTGGTACGCCAGGCATCTTTCTCCCTAATCTACTGTTAAGTTATTCAACTGCACTCATCAATTTTCTATTTATATCCATTATAACATATAATTATTGATTACAGTAATTAAGCTCATTGTTAGTTTGAAGAAGCACCCCAAATGTCAAAAGCTTATCTGAACTATCTAAACCAGCCAGATCTTTAGTTCTGGGAGGAAATATCATCCTCTCACATGCTATTTTGGCAATTTTATAAACTGGCCCTGTTCAGAACTGGGAGGCACAGAGGTTTACAAAAGGAGATCGGGGCGGGGGGGGGGGGAGAAGAAGAGGGAAAAGAATTATCTTTGGTGAAAGTCAAATGAAAAATTAAGAGTTATATGATGTGCCTATTTACTTCACTGATTTACCTCTAGTCTGAAGGTACCAAATTGCCCCCCCTCCCAGGAAAGTAGATTATTTCTATAGCTACCTTTACAAATCAAGACCTTCCCCAAATGAGATGCCAAAATGCATCCCATGTGTAGTAAATTGTGCTCATCTTTATGATATGACAATTTCTCTCCTTGCTTGCATGCAATAATCAACAATGAAATAGTTAATGCTAACATTTGAAATCACCATAATTAGGCCTCAGATTCAACACACCGCTTACATGACTTAAAGCAATTGACATCTCTCTTAGAGAGATTGATGCCATAATGTTTGCAGAAAGCATAGACAGTTTTACTCGATTCCCATTTTCAACTTTATTTTTTGAATGATAAGGACTAGAGATTTACACTGAGGTTTTCAAAGCTGCTCAAGGGATTTAGGTGCCTAGTCGCTATTTAAAAAAAGTATAATGAAGCCATTCTCATCCAGTCTTTGGGCTCATTGCTGAGCCTACTAGCAAGGATTCCAACTAGAGCTCTACTTGAACTGGATTTATCATTTAGCAGGAAATTCCATTATTTCAAAATATTCCTTTCTAAAATGGAACAAATCCCCCAAAGTTACAGAATTTCCCATTGAATTTTCAAAAATATTTAGTATCAGAGGGGTAGCCGTGTTAGTCTGGATCTGTAAAAGCAGCGAAGAGTCTATAAGGTGCCACAGGATTCTTTGCTGCTTTTACAAAAATATTTAGTTTAGGGTTGAAATGTTTCATTTTCATAAAAATGTAAACATGTGGTTGTGATTGACCTTTACAAATATGTGTTTTATATACAAACAATAGATTTTGTTTCCAAAAGATATACCATTCTGAAAATATCAAAAAGGAAGTTTAAGAATTAAATATTTCTTTAAAACAAAACAACCCCCCCCATCAAAATCAAGACATTTTTCAAATGTTTATCATTTGAACAAAATCCATATTTAGTCAAAAAGCTGTTTTGGTGAAAAAATTCCAGCCAGCTCTAATAGCAACTGAGTTACTTGTACTCTGTCTGCCAATAGGAATGATGTTACTTACTTCCTTTTATAAAGTACATTTGGGTTCTACAGATAAAAATACTATGTAAATGTTGTTATATATTATTATAGGAATTATATTTTGTATTGCATATACCTATTCACCAGAAGCTGAACTGATTTGCTCTTTTTCTTAACCTTATGCCTCTGCCCATACAATTTCAGCTAAGAACGGCCAGGGAACAGTTATCTCACAAAAATTAAGAAACTAGTTTATAGTGATAACAGGATTGGTATCCTACCTGCATTTATAGTCCAACTCTGAAAATGCTGTAGCAAAGAATGATTTATACCCACTTTTATTATGTCACAGTCAATAAAAACCTGTATGCTTGTTTACTCCACATCAATATAGTTCAGAGGATAAAAAGGCCACCTTGAACTTTTTGCATTTTCCTGTACCATCCCAGAACTCAAAACAAGCCTGACATTATGCATGTTTGGAAAGGCACTCCCAAACTTAACTACCTTGTGTGTCTTTTTTAATTAGCAGCTTTCTTTACTATGTTGTTACAGTTCATTGGCACAGGTTACCTTGCCTATTTGGTGGAAAGAAATAATCTCTGACAGCATGAAATGGATTACATCCAATCACATTTTGTATCTCCATTTGCTTGTTTTTCAACAACTTTCTTAAGAATTCCTATATTTAATCAACTAACTTCGGGTGTTCCTTACTAAAATGTTCTGAAGATATACAACCAATGAGATATCATATAAAAGGCATGATGTAAACCGATATGGCATTTGGATTAAGATTGAGCACCTACAACTTTTGTTTATTAAGATTCTGAAAGGCTGGAGCTTCCCAAATATCCTCAGGCTTACCAGCTTCAAAACACATTTTACTCAACATTGGCTCACCAAGGCCTCATGCAGCAAAAACAAAATTTGCTAAAATGACCTGAAGAAAAAAAAAGCAGTAATACTCCAGTGCCTTACATCTACTACAGAACTAAGCTTTCTTTCACCAGCTAATATTAATATTGTAATATTGATTTTTTATAAATCTAATAATATCTATATATAGAGAGACTTCTCTTGAATTTCTGATTGCATCTATATTCCACATTTACATATGTGGACATCTGGGGCCGAACTTGGATATCTTCTACTCTCATTGAATAGTACCTTATTCCATGAGTTATCCCGTTCAAGCCAGTGGGAGCATTCATGGAGCAAGGTGCTACTCTTGTTCATGTTAAGTATCAAAATTTGGCCCTGATGGTCTAATTTGAGGAAGATGGGCTAATTTTCACAGGCAACTTCAATAGAAGTTTTGAGCATTAAGTACTGCAAATGCAGATTTTTTTTTAGTGAGCTGGCAAAAGAGATGGCCACTATGGTCTATGTGTGCTTGGTTTTGGAATATACAAATGAGAAGTTAACAAGAATGGCCAGAACAGATAAGAGGCAGTGATATGCTTTAGTGTGGACCCCCTTTAATGGAACACTCAAGGAAATTCTCTAGTAGTAGCTTGTGGTTGAGAAATGGATGAAATATTCATAGTGACAGATGAAACTTGAAATTTGAGTTTTGCATTTCATTATGAACTCAAATGTGGGCTCATTTTGCCAAAAATATCTCAAAGTTCCACAAAGTTTTTGCTCTAAAATGAGCCCCTTTTCCAACAACAACCAATCTATCGAAGTGAGGAATGAGCACATGCTGAGTGAATGGTAGCTTCATAAATTCACATTTTCAGTGTGAAGAGAGCTGTTTAAGCTTGCATAATAAATAAAAGGTTTGAGGAGCATGCAAAACTACCTCAAATAAAAGAACCAAAATGTGTGTGTGAAATTTCATGACAAGTTCACCATCAGCATCACCAAAACATCAGCAAGACAAAATAATTACTCTATATGAGAAGGGGTAGAAAGACATTCTGCATCAATCCATCTTGTGGAGAAGGGGGTGTTTTTCATGAAAGTTTGGATCCTGGTTCCTGTGGGGCCAGCCAGCTCTGCAACAGACTGAACTTTGGAGAGGAAAACCTATTTTATTAGATAGGAAGGGTTACTAAGTGTAGGACCTAGCACATTTTTCATGATTTTGTTTTGTATTGTAACCAAATCTTTTCACTACGCATTTTTAGTAGTACCTCAGTTCTTCCTGTTTTATCACAAGTGCTGAGTGGCATACGGAGAGATGATTTAAGGTAAAACCAGTAAACTGGGATACACTGCTCCTTTTGGGGCAGAGTATCTGGGATTTTTTGTGAATGGCAAATCTCAGGGCTGGATATCACTAGGGAATGGTTCAAAGGGACTTGGACTGGGAAGCAACTACTATTAACCTGGAAGGTGAAGCATGGGGGAGGGGAGACATAGCCCAGAGGAAAGTGCTGGAGTGGCTGAGAGGCTGATGGTGTTAGGGAGTTAATACAACCACCACAGACAAGACTCTCTCTTGCTAGAGGTTGGGGCACTGAGTGACTCTCAGTCCTGGGTATCCAAAGAACGGTCACACACACCCCTCAGCATCTGTGGGTAAGTCAGCATCTGATTTTCAAAATTAGGCATTCATGAATATATGCACATATGGGTGCCCCTTTTGCACATGCAGTTATTTCAACTGGAGAAAGTACTATGGTAACGTTCACCAATGGGGTACTCAGAATATGAACCTTTTGCAGAAAATGGTTGGAGTTGAAGTCTGTGATGAAACCAAGAGTGCTTCGAGCCTTTGTCTAGCTTCAAGTAGCATAACAAGTTTAATAGCATTTTTAAGAAAACCAGGTGGCTGAATAAGTGATGGAACTTTCTGAAGACAAGTCCATGGCATTACTTTGGACACTTGAGCTTCTAGTACTTTCCATTTATATAACAATATTGTTCCAGTACATTGTGATACTTGCCAAAGGGACTTAAAAAGGGCTTCACATGAGAAGGGGTGTCCAATTCTATTTGTAATAGCCTCTCCAGTTGACTTATTGTACAAATGGGTTTACCTACAGAATCTCCTTATCGATGTTATCTCAAACCATTCTGTTGCATTCTAATGCATTATGACTTGTCAAAATATTGTTGATGGCATTCTGTCTTCCACTGAAGGTCCACTAACTTATTTAAACCATGCCTTATTGACCCAAAGGCTCATCTGGCAGGAGTTTTAAGTGTTATTTTGTTTGAAAAATGACTGCTTATTCTTTTCTGTGACACAAGGCTTAATAAATCCTTTAAAATATATTTGTAGACTCGCATTGCTGACAGTCAAAGAATTGGATTATATATAAAGACACAGGAAGATGTTTCTGAAGATCTTCATAAAATATAGAAATAGCATAAAAAAAGGAAAACAGATGTTGGTCACCTCCAAGGCTTTCCAGAAAATAAAGATGTTAGAAGCAAACAACTGTTACCAAAGAACTTTACTAAAGTCAACAAATATTGACAAAATTGAAAGTGAAAACATTGTCTGAATTATATTTCCAAGCTTGTTACCATCATAAATATTGTTTGCTATCTTTTCTAGCCATGTCCTAAAACAGTGACTATCATAATTCATAGAAGTTTGAAAATCCAGTGTGTATACTCACACTTCTGTACCATGATTATGCTGACAATAAGTGATACAAGAAGAGACAAGAGAATTATTTAGGTGTTGTGATAGACCCAGGTCAGTTGGGTACAGCAGACTAGCAGAAGGCAGATATACTGGCCACTGGATTAACAGTTTTCTGTTCCTTGATTGACCAGACCAGGGGCTGCTCCAGGATAACGAGAACATCTGACTCTAATTACCTGCAAAGAGTCAGGTGAGGCCATTAAGTTAATGTGACCCCTGATTCTAAGTAAGGCCTTGCTGATACTATAAAAAGAGCTCACTCTACTCAGGCAGAGGAGAGAAAGGGAGCCAGAGGAGAGGAAGTGCGGCTGAAGGGTTGGTTACTGAAGACACCCTCAAACCATCAGTAAGGGAGCCCTAAGATAAGGGTGAAGAAGGGAGAAGCACGAGATCTGTGGGGAAGTGGCCCAGGGAAATGTAGCAAATCTGGCAGTGAAAGGTTGGCTGCCAACAGCTGCTACCATTAGGGTCCCTGGGCCGCCACCCAGAGTAGAGGGTGGGCCCGGGTTCCCCCCAACCCACCACTACAGGAACATCTCCTGGGAGGGGAAGTCAGGCCCCTGTCAGGACTGGAGGCTAAACAGTGACTGTGAGAGTTCTCTCATCAACCTCCTTGCTGGCCTATGAGGAAAAGGGCTCAGTAGACTGTAACTCTGGCTCTAGAGAGAGAAGGGCTATGTGGAGGGTCACAGTGAGCCACTGAGGCTAGCATAAACCGCCTAGAAGCGCAGGACCCACGGGAGCAAAGTCAGAGCTCTACCACAACTGGTGTCAGAGGTGGGATCGTGATTGTTCACAGTGCGGCGGAACAAAGAGGTTTTTAGTTACAAAAACCAAAACAAACAAAAAAAGTGCACTGGGGTTTTTGGTTGTGGGGTTTTTTTTTGTACCACCATGGAGGAGGTGGTGAGAGCACTGGTGCAAGCCATAGCGGCCCAGCAAGAGGCAGCCTGGGCTCAGGCGATGGCACAGCAGAAGTCCATGAGGTTACAGCAGGAAGCCAACCAATTATTTATGAGCCAGGTGACCCAAGATTGAGCCCTCCTGCGCAATGTTGTGGACCACCTGAAGATCCTCACCACCCAGGCCTGGGGGTCCAATGAGATGCGAACTCTGAGGGCCACCGGTTGTCTGCCAAAGATGACGGCAGATGATGATATAGAGGCATACTTCCTCTCATTTGAAAGGACTGCATAGCATGAGGCGTGGCCCCTGAAGCAATGGGCCAGCATTCTCGCCCCTTTCTTGTGCGGAGAGGCCCAGAAGGCCTACTTTGATCTGCCCACTAAGGATGCTGCTGACTATTCCCGGCTGAGGGCAGAGATCCTAGCATGATCCAGGGTGATGGCAGCGGTACGGGCCCAGAGGTTCCAGAAGTGGAAATATAGGGAGAACAAACCTCCAAGATCGCAACTATTCGACCTCATACACCTTGCTCGGAAGTGGTTACGGCCCAAGGCATGCAGACTGGAGAAGATTTTAGAGACTTTGGTCATGGACCATTGTATGTGGGGATTGCCACCAGATCTCCGCAAATGGGTCTGCCAGAATGATCCATCCACCTACGATGGAACGATCACATTGGTGGAAAGACGGATGACAGCCAGGGAATTAACTCAACTACCCAAGGAAGGCCCCTCATGAAGCAAACACTTGACCCCAACCATGGAGGGTTGGGCAGCCAAACCCCCAGGAAGTCCTAGGTGGATGAAGAGGGAGGTCGAAAATCAGTCGGGAACCCAGAGGGAAGGGGAAGGCCTGAGTGGAGGGAACCCTGGGACTAAACCCCCTAACCCACGTGATAGAGGAGTGACTAGAAGCAATTATAGGTGTTATGGGTGCAGGGAGTTGGGGCACAAAGCTGCCCAGTGCCCCAATGTGATAAAGCCAAGGCAGTGGTAACCTAGGGAATGGGGCAAACCCATGCAGCCTACTCAATATTGCAGGAGTCGCAGTCACCCCAAATAAATATACAAGGCAGGTAAAGTTGAATGGCATAGAACCCATGGCACTCGTAGACTCGGGGAGTGCTATCACCCTGATTTCAGGTAAATTAGTGAAGCGCAGCCAGTTAATCCAGGCCAAGCATACAGGGGTAACCTGTGTCCATGGGACTGTTAGCTACTACCCCATCATACCAGTATGAATTGAAATTCAGGGAAATGTCACCTGTGTGAAAGCAGGGGTAGTCCCAAACCTCCCATACCCTATGCTCATAGATAGAGATTTCCCCGGGGTTGGAAACTTGCTCCCACCGGAGGAATTGGAGGGAGAGGAGCTCCCCGAACTTCAGGGGGCTTCCACAGAAGAATGTCACCTCTCATTTTTCGCAGAAATGTCACAGGAGCTATTCCCTGTTCCAGGGAAAAGCAGGAAGACCAAAAGAGAAAGAAGGGCGGCCAAGGCCTTGGGTACCCGAATCCTGATACAAGGACAGAGGGTCGCCTGTGTAGGCAGACGTACATGGGCAACTGAAGGGGAGGGCCCTGAGACAGAGGAGAGGTCACAGACCACTTCCAACCCCAACCTCATGTAGCCAGCCGAGAGGGCAGAGACAGATCCCTCAGAGTTCAGGCTGTTATGCCCAGAGAGAGAGACACTTTTGGACGGGACCAGGTGGAAGACCCAAGGTACGAGAACGCCAGGAAGGAGGTGGCTGAAATAGATGGCGTACCCAAAGAGGGAAATGCCCAGGGGCCAGGGCCTTATTTTGTGATCAAGAGGAATCTCCTATACTGGGTGGTGCAAATGCAGGAGCAAGAGGTACACCAGCTCCTAGTCCCCCGGAAACACCAGAAGGCAATATTAAGCCTCACTCACAGTCACCTTTTCGGAGGACATTTGGGAGTGGAGAAAACCCAGGCGCGAATCTTACGCAGGTTCTTCTGGCCGGGGGTACATGAAGACGTCCGGCGGTACTGTGCTTCTTGCCCCGAATGTCAACTGCACATCTCTCGTCCACATTTAAGAGCTCCTCTGGTACCCCTGCCAATCATCGAAGTTCCATTCAAGCGGATTGCCATGGATCTTGTGGGGCCGCTAGAGAAAATGACCCGAGGCCACCAGTATGTGTTTGTCATCCTAGACTATGCAACCAGGTACCGAGAAGCTGTCTCCTTAAGAAATACAGCTTCCGAGAGCATTGCCAAAGGATTGGTGGCAATCTTTGCCCAGGTAGGGCTACCAAAAGAAATCCTCACAGACCAGGGAACACCACTCATGTCCAAGTTGATGAAGGACTTGTGTTCCCTGCTCCATGTTCAGACACTGCGGACCTCGGTTTACCATCCACAAACTGGTGGTCTGGTGGAAAGATTTAACCAAACCCTCAAGGCCATGATAAGAAAGGTGGTAAGCAAGGATGGGAAAGATTGGGACAACCTACTACCGTACCTCATGTTCGCCATCCATGAGGTCCTCCAAGCTTCCACCGGATTCTCCCACTTTGAGGTGTTGTATGGACGCAATCCCCGAGGCATCCTGGACATAGCCAAGGAAATTTGGGAGGAGGAACCCAGTGAGGGGAAGAACATAATAGAACATGTAATACTGATAAGGGACTGGATAGCCCGGGTCACTCCCATAGTGAGGGAGCAGCTAGAGAAGGCCCAAGAGGCCCAGAGAACCTACTACGACCATCAAGCCAAGCTTCGTCAGTTTCAAACCGGTGACTGAGTAATAGTACTGGTACCCACAGCCGAAAGTAAGCTGTTGGCCCAGTGACAAGGGCTCTACGAAATAGTTGAACCCGTAGAGAAAGTAAATTACAAGGTGCGACAACCAGGACGTCGAAAAGTAGAACAGATATATCATGTCAACCTTCGGAAACCATGGCATGCACGAGAGGCATGCACTGTGATTCAAGAAGAGCTGCACCCAGGGAACAAAAATCCTGAACAGGTGAGGGTGTCTCCTGATCTAACAACAGCCCAGAAGAAAGAGGTAACTGAGATGATTGCCCAATATCAAGATGTATTCTCGACAAAGCCAGGTTGCACAACCAGGACATATCACCACATCATCACAAACTCTGGGGCCAGAGTAACTATGAGGCCCTACCGGGTGCCAGCAGCCAAAAGGGAGAAAATAAAAGCGGAAGTCAGGAAAATGCTGGAGATGGGGGTCATTGAAGAATCTCACAGTCAGTGGTCCAGCCCAATAGTGCTGGTGCCCAAACCTGATGGCACCACAAGGTTCTGCAACGACTTCCGTCGACTAAACAAGATATCCCAGTTTGATGCCTACCCTATACTCCACATAGACGAACTAGTGGACCGTCTGGGGAATGCCCGGTACTTGACAACCTTAGACTTGACAAAGGAGTACTGGCAGATTCTCCTAGCTGAAGATGCAAAGGAAAAGACAGCACTTTCTACACCAGAGGGTCTCTTCCAATATATGGTCCTTCCTTTTGGACTACATGGGGCTCCAGCTACCTTTCAACGCCTCATGAACAAGTTATTATGCCCCCATACCAGTTATGCTGCGGCCTACTTGGATGACGTGGTGATTCACACCCCAAACTGGGAGACCCACTTGGAAAAAGTGAGCGTGGTCCTTGATACCTTCCGGAGAGCTGGCCTTACGGCGAACCCTGTTAAGTGTGCTGTAGGGTTCAGGGAGGCCAAATATCTTGGCTATGTGGTAGGAAAAGGTCTGGTAAAACCCCAACTGAATAAATTAGAAGCCATCCAAAATTGGCCTCGGCAGAGTCGTAAAAAGCAGGTCCGAGCATTTCTAGGGGTGGTGGGGTATTACCGCTTTTCATCCCTCATTTTACTACAAGGGCAAGTCCCCTAACAGACTTAGTGAAAGCCCATGGTCCTGATCCAGTCAGATGGTCCGATACAGCAGAGAGGGCATTCACGGACCTACAGACTGCCCTCTGCAGTAACCCCATATTGATAGCCCCAGATTTCAACAAGGACTTTATCCTACAGACAGATGCATCCGAGGTAGGGTTAGGGGCAGTCCTGTCGCAGATGGTTGGGGAGGAGGAACACCCACTTCTCTACCTCAGTAGGAAACTCCTTCCAAGGGAAAAAAATATGCAGTAGTAGAGAGAGAGTGCCTAGCCGTAAAATGGGCCATGGAAGCATTGTGCTACTACTTGCTTGGGTGCAGATTTGTCCTCGTGACCAACCATGCCCCTCTTCAATGGATGCAACGGAACAAGGAAAAGAACACAAGGGTGACCAGGTGGCTCTTATCCCTCCAACCTTTCCAGTTCTGCATAGAGCACAGAGCAGGGAGTCGCCATGGCAATGCCGATAGCTTATCACGCGTACACCGTCCGGCATCCCAAGCTGCCCAAGCCCTTGGTGTTGAGCAGCGGGGAGGGATATGTGATAGACCCAGGCCAGTTGGGTACAGCAGACTAGCAGAAGGCAGATATACTGGCCACTGGATTAACAGTTTTCTGTTCCCTGACTGACCAGACCAGGGGCTGCTCCAGGATAACGAGAACACCTGACTCTAATTAACCTGCAAAGAGTCAAGTGAGGCCATTAAGTTAATGTGACCACCTGACTCTAAGTAAGGCCCTGCTGATACTAGAAAAAGGGCTCATTCCAGTCAGGCAAAGGAGAGCCAGGGAGTCAGAGGAGAGGAAGTGCGGCTGAAGGGCTGGTTACTGAAGACACCCTCAAACCATCGTTAAGGGAGCCCTAAGGTAAGGGTGAAGAAGGGAGAAGCAGGAGAGCTGTGAGGAAGTGGCCCAGGGAAATGTAGCAACTCTGGCAGTGAAAGGTTGGCTGTCAACAGCTGCTACCATTAGGGTCTGGGCTGGAACCCAGAGTAGAGGGCAGGCTCAGGTTCCCCCCAACCCACCACTACAGGAACATCTCCTGGGAGGGGACGTCAGGCCCCTGTCAGGACAGGAGGCTAAACAGTGACTGTGGGAGTTCTCTCATCAACCTCCTTGCTGGCCTATGGTGAAAAGGGCTCAGTAGACTGTAACCCTGGCTCTAGAGAGAGAGAAGGGCTACATGGAGGGTCACAGTGAGCCACTGAGGCTAGCACAAACCGCCTAGAAACACAGGACCCACGGGAGCAAAGTCAGAGCTCCGCCACAGTGTGTATTAATGTACTATTAGTTTAAGCAGTGGATGGCATATCACCACCAGCCAAAAAGTGTTATAAAAGCAATAGCTTCTATTGATGTTTAGGGACTTTTAAAATTTGCTAATTGTCCCAATAATGAAAGTTATGAAAATGTTATGTTTTAGCATATTACAGAATTCCTATAAATCAATATAATTCTGTATATTACCTTTCAAATTCCTACTGATACCTCCTTTCTCAGAGAAATTCTTTTCACATGTGCCACAACAAAAGATACAAACAGAAAGATAAGATGATAGCGTTCAAAGATCTACTGCCTTATTTGTGAATTAATATGGTAAAGGCCCCAATTCAGCAAAGCACTTAAACCTGTTCTCTACTTTAAAGTAGTCTTTACGGTGATTTAGAAAAGCAATCAGTCAATAGGGCATAAGCATGTTTCTGGAGGCTTTGGAGAATACCAATCGACTTAAGTATGTGTGTTTTGTTGAATCGACACTTGGAAGTCCATTCTTGTCTAAAATTCAGGCCATCAGTGGTGATGTTCTACCACACGAAGATAGATAGGATATTAATTTGTCTTGTGCTGTATCAAGTGTATTTAGACCCATATAAAGGGCTAAGTTCTGTCCTCTGAGAGACGTACTCAACTCCTAACAATGGATGTTGCACACACAAGTATAGAATCTGGCTCAGCACGCAATAAAACCTCACGTCCTAGATGCAATTACAAAGAAATAGGATGAAGACGATGATAAAGGAGGGGTAGAAAATTTTGGGAAAAGATGACAGCCAAGTGTCAATTTGCCTCTTTCCTAGTCTATAGCCATATTCTTCCTTTTTTCCACTCTCATTTCAGTGTATTTAGTTAAGACTACCTTACTAAAATATTGAAAACCATTACACTGATCAGTGTGCATTCATCTATATTATTCATTAAAAAGTTTAAGCTGTAAATGCTGTGAAGTAGATTTGCATGCAAATGATAAGCATATGACCATGTGGATGTTTAATGTATTTCATTGCTTACTATATAGTTACCCTTTGCTGGTGACGAGAGAAGAATTAAGTCTTTCTGGGACAGCAAATGGTAAGGTAAAAATTACTTTCCACAATACCTCAGCCATACAAGTTACATTATATTGGAGCCCTCACGTAGTTATATAAAGGTTCAGTAAATGGCTTCATGTGTCGGTAGAAACTCTGCAGGCTCTATCAAGGACTAACCCTGTTTTAGGGTAAATGTTCCACAGGAACAGAGAAGAGAATACACTGTTAAGAAACTTTCCCTATTTCATACACCTCTGTAGCAAAGAAGCTATGCAGCCATCATCTCCTTCCTGACACACATAATTGTAAGATAAGGTCCAGGAGCTTCTACTTAATGAGTTTACATACAGTATTCTAAAGCAGGGGGAAAAGGGTTAAATTGGCATTAAGCTAGCTGTTGGTACAGATTCTAAATATAGGTCTACACTGCAGGTGGTAGGTGTAAATCCCAACACAGGTAGACATGCTTGAGCTAGCATGCTAAAAATAGTGTGCCCATGGCACCATGGGCTAGGTGCCGAGCATGGATTCAGGGGCTCGATGGAATTGTACTTGGGTTGCTAACCCAAGCAGCCACCCATACTCCTGCTCTGGGAAATACACCTTCCAGCTGCAGTGTAAGGTCTTGATTCAGGAGAAAGCCTTTCAGCACATAGTTAGGTCCCATTCATGTATGCTGGTGCCCTCATCCAATTATATAAATATCCAAATAAATAAATGGTCTTGTGATAGATTCTGCAGACATTTTGTGGCTATTCACAAAGTCAGTGGGACTTAAACATATGCTGTAAAGTTAATCATATGCTTATTTGTGCTCCTGAATAGACCTCTTCATGGGCAAAAGCCTTAAAATATTTAAAATAAATTTTGAAAAATTACTAAGAGTCATACTTGCCCTCTAAGCATGCATACATGTATTTTACATACAGTGTTCTGTAAATTTTGGTATCCATCTACAGGCATTTGCTTAGTGACTCAAGGGTGTTGGAAGTACCATAGTTAGTTGCCAAAAATGGGAGCAACAGGTACACTCTACCTGGAGGAGATTATAGAGATTGGTTTATTTTGACCTATTTAGAAGGAAGTGGATTGAAAATTGACAAGTGGATTGCTTCAAATGAGTCCCTGGTCCAGATCAAGCCCCAAGTGAACTATGCGCAAATCATACTTTTCACTTATGGCATACAGTACCTACCACAATTCCCTCTATGTTCCACTCAGGAGCCATAACCAACCATGCTATTGTTCAATCTTCCACAATGCTATTTTCTACTACAAAACCAAAATTTCAAAATGATTTTTATTTCTTTGAGGAAAATAGGTTTAAAATGGTGTAGTAATCACAAAGGCTAAAGTCACACTGACACTAACTGTAGAATTTACATTGGACTTTTATAGTAGAAATTTCTTTAAAAAATAGATGTGCAAGGTTGGAAACTTCTAATATAATTAGCATTTTAATAAAACACTGACTCCTTTCCAGATACATCCTTGCAACAACTCTGTGGAACAAGTAAGTTTTTACTAAATATCAATTTATGAAAGAATTCTCTAGTATGGTATGGTATAGTATACGAGGACTACTTAATAGGGAATATAGCTAAAATACAATTAATTTCCACACCTAAGGGAATGAAATTCATAATTCACAACAGACAGTCTCCAGAGAAATTCATCATTAGCTAAACTAACCTGTATAGCATTATTGTGCTCTATGACATATACATTGTGTGTGCGCACGCGCGCAATAAAATTATGGTTTATATTGGCATTACAGTAGTGTCTCGGGGCCCCAAACAGAGATCAGCACACCAGTAAGGTAGGCACCTCACAAATAGATTGTCAGGTATATTTATGGAGGCCAATGACTTCCCCCTAAACAACGTTGACTTGATATGAACCAACTCCCATCAACATTACTTTGATCTAACAGGTTCCAGCCTGGTGAGAGTACCTCCAAACACCAGGATATGATCATTGAATACATTGTCTAATCAGTTGGTAGCTGCCATGAGGGTGGTGCCAACTATTACGTTCTTAGGCCTGTCTATGAATATACATCACTGGTTGGCTGTTGATTGACTGTTATAATTGACCTATGATTTCTGTGGAGAGTACTTCAAGAAAAAAAAATCTGGTTGGGGTGCTTATTCATTTAAGGAGAATACCTTGGGGGAAACCCCTGGAGTGCTGGCTAAATCTGCATCTGCTAAATCTCTAGTTTTATGTTTGCTAAGGTACCCAAAAGCTTGCTGGTATAGATGCCTTAAATCTTTAATTATAGTAATATTATTTAAGTATGTCTCAATTTGCACAGCACTCTTAAAACCATGACCAATGTGTAACAATAAATTCAACAGCACCATGTAATATGAGAAAATGTTTCTTGAGCACTCGTGAAGTCAGAGTTGATATGGATTCAGAAAAGTTTGGTCACCGCAGTACATAAAAAGCAAATGTAGTTTTTGCTTGAGAAACTGTATTTCTAAAGGAACTCAAAGATGCTCTCTATATATCAGTTTAGGAGACCATCACAGTTTAAAAAAAAATCCTGATTCAACAGCTTTTGTTTAGAACCATCTTCTAGAAACACTTATCTGAAGTCTATTGCAAAGGCTAATAGCCAGTTTCATAAAGTCCATAAAGTAAGGTGGCAATCTGGGGAAGCAGACACTGTCAGCCCTATAAAAATTGCTGTCCTCTATTTTGAGGTGAGGCAGGGGGGATGAGGGGCTAGTTTAAAACATGGCTGTAAAAATTAATGCTGAGCTAAATTTTCGAAATTTAGCACACCCATTTTAAACAAAATCCCATTGGCTATTGCTGAGTTATTGATAAGTCAGGGCAAGATTAAATTGGAAAAAAAAAGTGGCTGCATAAAGCAAGCTCACAACTGTAGACATTTTTGTGAGGTTTCGCCAATGGTAGCACTTCTAGCTCCTTTTACAAGCTACATCACTTCAACACTGTGATAGAATGCAATTATTGTGGCAGAATGCAATTGTCTCTTTATGTTTTTATTCATTTCCTGGCCTCTTGAGAGACAGACGTAACCCCTAAGAAGGGGCCTCTGGAATACCTAGTATTGTTTCCCAGGTTGTTGCATGCTCTTCATATCAGAGCACAGAGATGCAACAGTGAATTACATAAACTATTCATTTTGACTGTGTCTGCTCCATGTGAATATCCACACGATAACTAAAGATCCCAAAGTCATGTCTGATTATGCACTGAGGAGTCTCTTTTGTTGGACCAAAGTCATGATGAACTCTTTAGAAAGAATGTTCCAGGGATATGACCCCCAGCAGCACCAACATCCTTCTGACAAGATTTTCAGGTCAGGTATGTGATTTATTGATGGGAGTCTCCCGGGTTAGTTCCTTTTTCTGGTGTTTAATGAGCACCATCTCAGGAAAAGCACCTTTGATGGAATGGGGCACCCATGAAGATTTTACTTTATGCACCTTTAAAAGCTTAAAATAAAATAGATGCATTAAGATCAGTACAAGTATAAAGCTACCACAGAAACTTCCCAAGAGACAAGTTGCAAACTGTTACTCAAGATAATGAAGCTATGAAATGAGAAATGAAAAATTTAAAAGCAATCTCTAGTGCTGTAATTAAAGAAGATATAACTACAGATAAAAAATGGAAACTAGAGGTGAACATCCACTCTAAAAATGGACAGGTTCAAGGAAATCGGGAGAGAGCTGAAATCACGGGTCCTACAACCATCTTACAGTTGTGAGGCCACTTTCAAAATAAAATTTCATCATCAACTTTTACTGGTTTTCAGTGCACTTCAGGTTCCCCAAAATCTGTTTATGGGCAAGTGATGGTCACCCTGCCCACTAAGCCACAGTTTTGCAAACTGTAACGATTTTATTGTGAGTCCCACAATATCTGATTTTTCTTAAAGCCCCAGCTCTTGGAGTCCTCTGATTATGTGAGAATCTCAACTTTAATTTGAGAAATGAAAGTTTCTAGCTTTCATGATTGAAAGATGACAGAAAAACTTGAACACATGAACCCTAGAGGCTCATAAGACAAATAAAAAGCACCCAACATATAATTATCTTTGAAGATTTCATGATTTGGGGCAGGATAACTCATGATTTGTAAATAGCTGAAGTTTGCAATACTGAAATCAAGTGAAAGACTGGAAGTAGCACTATGGTCACACCAGCTGAAATTTGGAGCAGGGAAGAAATGCCTGTCTACTTCCCCTTATATTTGTAGCCAGACGCAGCTCCTCACCCCCGTCATTTGCTCTTTTGAGTGCAGTCTGCACAGTTTCCTGTTACAAAGCCACAAACTGCAGAAGCTCCCCAATGATGTTGCTTGCTTAAAGCTGCATTGCTCTATATTACCAATTGTATTCATGCAATTAATGTAAGGAATGAGAGACAGTGTGAGTGAGTGATGGCCAATGGCAAAACAAAGAAGCAAATATCGCCTTTTATGGAACCATGGTATTGTCTTGGTGAATCTCAAGACTGGCGGCCAGGTGGGATACCAACAAGGAAAAGTAACAGCATGCTAAACTCGGGACCGGACCAACAGCAGTAGAGCCCTCCTGCGGATCTGACAGGACTTTGGGGACTCTGGTCACCTAGAGGTCGATCTCTGGGCAGCTGTCGCCTCATCACCTCAGCCACTTGTGAAATTGAAACCAGCATCTGCATCTGCAGCCTGCCAACATGAATGTGTTGTGTATGAGAGTATAGTTGCACAAGTAAGGGATGCCAATAAATCAACCCTCAGTGCAGCTCTAGTTTGATCTTTGTTTGTGGTTATTTCTTATCTGATTGTCAGGACAGGCAACAACATTATGCCTATATGGTGTAAGTAATCCAAGACAGAATTAAGCTCATAGTTCCTGAAGTATTACTGCAAATCACACGCATCACCAGCAACTGCAAATATTTCCATTAGCATCTGCCTTTGGAATAGGGCGGTTTTTGTTTTGTTTTTTCAATTCAAATACATTTTTCCTCTCAAGTGCTTCTCTGTTTTAAAATTCTGCAGAGAAACTGGATTTTTTCTTCAATATTAACACATAATTTTGCATCACAATACTGTTTTTGGTAATAGAAGTCGGCAAACCTGGAATGAAATTGAAGGGCAATGAACAAATGCAATCTCATAAAGGTTTGAACTCAAACTGAAAATACACCAATTAATAAACAGCACTAGCAAAGCTGAGAAGTTTGAGCACCCAGTGCAACTGACAGAAGAGTTAACACCCTGTGAAATTTGTGGATTTAATCAGAGAAACACAGAAGAAACACTCTTATCACATTCCATCTAGCCCCAAAATGCCAGAGCAAATGTATCCATCAAGTCATAATTTCTAACTATAAAACTTCCTAGAATAAAAACCTGTATGTGACTTTCACATATATTGCTGCCCTAAAAACCTCTGCTATTCTACAGCTGAAACACATTTAGTTATGACTCAATACCTTATTTACTTCACTGACCATAAGCAGCTTTCGAAAAACATTATGAAGGCTTGAGTTGGTGCCTGTGTATGTATTCTGGTGACTAACCTGAAACATTTTTAATTTTCAAAATCCATATGCATAGGGTTTTAGTATCACTAATGTTTGTCAAATTGGATTTTAAGCATCCTAAATCAAACCTGCTAGCAATGCAGTAGTTTGTTACACAGCCTACAGAAGGAGAGTCTATACCAGGGGTAGGCAACCTATGCCATGCGTGCCGAAGGTGGCATGCGAGCTGATTTTCAATGGCACTCACACTGCCTAGGTTCTGGCCAACAGTCTGGAAGGCTTTGCATTTTAATGTAATTTTAAATGAAACTTCTTAAACATTTTAAAAACCTTATTTACTTTACATACAACAATAGTTTAGTTATATATTATAGACTTAGAGAAAGAGACCTTCTAAAAATGTTAAAATGTATTAATGGCACGTGAAACCTTAAATAGAGTGAATAAATGAAGACTCGGCACACCACTTCTGAAAGGTTGCCAACCCCTGGTCTATACACTCCTATACAATTTTACAAAAGAAGCCTAATTAAAAGAATACAATCTTGTTTAAAAAAGCTTGCAATTTACCACTATGTAGAGCGTTTTTTTAGCAAGATGTTGCTTAAGTAAAATGAGTAGGTAGAACATTATTATATCATATGAAAAAATAAATTTATATCCATCCAAAACTACAAGATATACTCAAGTATACTTTTTTGACATTCACTGTGGGCCTGATTTTGCTACGCTTATTCAGTGGGTCTAGTTATGGAGCAATGCACTACTTGAATGTGTTTAATGTGTATACGAGTGAAGCATCGAGGCCTATAGACATGACTCAAATGCAAGAAAGATAATAGGAGCTTCTCCACAATCGTCAGCAGGCTTCTCACCCTTAAATGATATTAAACTTTGAGAGTATGAGAGAGTGGAAAAAGATAAGAATTAGAGGACATAAGAAAAGATGAGTTTCGTCTGGTGGTTTCTCACACTATTCACTGTCTATGATGCTTAGTTACAATGAGGATCTAGAGGAAACGTTCAGGTTAATAAAAACTGGGAAAACGCTACACTCAAATTTATGTCTGAGCTGGAACTTCTGGAAGGTTTGATGAAGGCAGAAGTGTTGGATTTTTTTTTTTAAATAGCATTAAATTCAAAATGTTAGAGCTCTGAGTGGTTTGGACTTCACGGGTTTTTGAAGTGGGCCCTGCTGAGCCTGGCTGTTCAGACAGCCAACCAGCTATTAATGACACGTCAATGAACATGAATACCTGCAGAGCCTGCGCATTGACTGCTAATATACAGGTGGGAATGGCAGTATGGACACTGTGATGCTAGGGAAAATGGGACACTGTGATTCTAGGGGAAAATGGGACAAGCTAGGGGAAATGGGACAAGCATATCAGATAGACACAGCTGAAAAATGTGAATGCCTTTCTGTGAAAAAAAACGTGGTTTGAGGAACGTTTTCATCCCAAAACTGGGACCACACACCAAACACAGAATTTTCATGGAAAGTTGTTCCTCTGAAAATGTTTATTTCAGGAGAACCAACATGGAATTTTTCATTTTCCTGGATGCCTGCCATGAAAGCTCTTGTCATTTTTTCTTGTCAAATTGCCAAAAGCCTTTCAAGCTTGACTGCCTGAGAGTGAGCCGGGCTGCTCAGCCTACCCCTGCAGATCTGGAATTTGGAGAGGCAGAGCACCCTGGGCTCTGATTTGCGGTGCTAGAGCTAGGAGAGGAGCAGAGAGGCAGAGCACCAGGGCCCTCTGCCTGGCAACCCCCCAGGAAAGCTCATGTCACTTTCACTGGCAGAAACTGAAATTGACAAAAGCTTTCCAAGCAGATAACCATCACTTCATTTTTTACAATGGAAAAATTGAGGCAGGGGCAAAAGTGAAACCTTCTCACAGAAAATTTCCTTTTTTGAAAAAGGGAATTTGTCAGAAAAAAAGGTTCAGTCCAGTGATTGAAATTTTAACCAGCTATACTCTTTGGGCATCCCGAGAGATCTTCTGATGAAGAATGCCAACCTCCCCCACTCTTTCTCCAGGTGGGGAAGTTTGGTGGGCAAAAATTCCTGAATCTCCCCTGGAACAACAAGGAGGAGTCTCCAGAAGTGGAGACGACAGAATTTCCCTTAAATGGGAATAAACGTAAGTTCCACAGATATGATTCAGGAAAAACATACAAGAGACAAAGGAGATAAAGAAATGGTTAGTGACGAGCCTAATCAGTATGAAGCCAGGTACGAAGGAAGATACTGAATACCAATAGCAACATCAACAGAACCGTATGAAATTGTCTCTATCGATGACACTCCAGCTAAAAACCCAGATAAATGTGTATGGTCTTATACATTGCACACTTGAGTGAACGACACTGCTGTAGTCATGTAGAATGACTGGGAGAGATAACTCTAATAGGGAAAAATCTGGGAGCTTTTTGAATGGGGGAGGTGGAGAGACAGGGAAAGAGTATTGTAAGCAAGAGAAATAAAATTAAAAGCACAGCTGAGATTGATTCCTGAGAGGCAAGAACATACATTTGTTTACTTGTACTTTGAGCAAGTGACCATTTGAGGAAAAAATCCATTTTCAAAAAGTTTAGAACTTTGTCGGTTTTCAGAAAAATTCACTCTTAAGTGCACTTTAGAACTCAGCTCCTTTTAAAGTCCTACCCCACATCTAGTGTAAATACAATGAAGAAATATCACCATGAACCAAAGTCTCACAGGAAGGGAACCTATTTATACCATCAGCAATCTGGTGTCTCAATTCATTGTGTTTGACAATGCTTAAAATGTGAGGTTTCCATCACGAGAGGACTGGAGAGCCATACTCTCTTGCCCTGTTGCTACAGAGGTAATAATAGGTGTGGTGCCACAGCATAAAAGGTCATATGCATTATTCTTTCTGGCCTCCTCATGAACACAACATACTTCAGCAACCATAATCAAGGAGAGATGATCATCATAGGCCTGGTCTACATTACGACTTTAGGTCGAATTTAGCAGCGTACCTTGATTTAAGCCTGGACCCGTCCACACAGGGAAGCTCCCTTTTTTTTTTTTTAAACTTAAAGGGCTCTTTAAATCAATTTCTTTACTCCACCTCCGACGAGGGGATTAGTGCTGAAATTGGCCTTGCTGGGTCGAATTTGGGATAGTGTGGAGCCAATTCGACGGGAGTGGCCTCCGGGAGCTATCCCAGAGTGCTCCATTGTGACCACTCTGGACAGCGCTCTCAGCTCAGATGCACTGGCCAGGTAGACAGGAAAAGGTCCGCAAACTTTTGAATTTCATTTCCTGTTTGGCCAGCGTGTTTGCAGAGCTCATCAGCATGATGTGCACGTTGCCAGGGCACATTGCCTGGCCCGTACTTTGTGAGAATTCTATGACCATGTCCCTCTGGTCACCACACTGCTGTCACCTTTTCGTCTGGTTTTGCGCGAAACAATTGTCTGCTGTTACTCTGATGGAGGGAGGGGCAACTGACAACATGGCTTACAGGGAATTAAAATCCACAAAAGGGGTGGCTTTGAATCAAGGAGAAACACAAACGACTGTCACATAGAATGGCCCCCTCAAGGATTGAACTCAAACCCCTGGGTTTAGCAGGCTTTTGATTTCACAAAACAAATCAGGTCAATTTCTTGTTTTGATCCATCTATCTTTTACATCTTAGGCTGGCAGCAGACAGAGCAGTATGACTGCAAGCCATCATCATCTCCTGGGTGCTCGACGGAAGATGCTGCATTACAATTCCTAGCCATCGTCATCTCCTGGCTGGTCGCCAGAAGATGTGCAGTATGAGTGCTAGCCATCGTCATCTCCTGGGTGCTTGGCAGAAGATGAGAATGACCTGGCTGAGTCACTCTCATGTCTGCTCAGGCACCCCTGACCATTCTCAGCGAGGTCGGCTAAAAGAGCATCCAGGAATACAATGATAATGGCTACCACTCATAATGCACCGTCTGTTGCCAAAAGGCAATGAGCTGTTGCTATGTAGCAATGCAGTACCAAGTCTGCCAGCACCCAGGAGACATACAGTGAGCTGGGCGGGCTCCATGCTTGCCGTAGTATAGCGTCTGCTCAGGTAACCCAGGAAAAAAGTCGCAAAACAATTGTCTGCCGTTGTTTTCACGGAGGGAGGGAGGGAGAGGGGGCCCTAACAACATGTACCCAGAACCACCCATGACACGCATTGGGATCTCAACCCAGAATCCCAATGGGCAGCGGAGACTGCAGGATAGTTACTCACAGCTACCCACACTGCAATGGTCCTGAAGTCGACGCTAGCCTCGGTACTATGGACGCAGTCCACCGACTTAATGCACTTAGAGCATTTTGTGTCGAGACACACAATTAACTGTATAAAAATGATTTCTAAAGAAAGACTTCTACAAATTCGACCTAATTTCATAGTGTAGACATACCCTTAGTTTACTACTGTCTGTAAAATAGACAGAGGATAACAACATCCCAATGTTGTGTTTCTCAGAACTGTATATCTGGAACAAACATTATGATGACACACTTACAGATGTTTAGTTAGACTGCAGTTTGAATAAGCATTCCTATCTTGATAATTTTACATACGGAGATTCAATCTCACTGTAGGACTGCCCGCACTGAGAAAATCCATTGTAACTATTGTGTCCCTACATTAGAATTTACATCAAAGTGAGAACCTTTCTTTAATTTTAATAAAACCAATTTCATTTCATATTTCAATGATCTATAATACATGTGTATTGTACCTGAGGGCACCTCCATTGGACCATTGGTAGAAGGCAACTCACTCACAGTTCATCTGGGATAAAACCACTCAGCTTTGCAGTGCAATATCATCAGAACTTTTAATAAGACAACCTAAGATACAAATGGAAGGAGTCTCAGAGCATCATAATAATATAAGAAAGCATATTCAAAGGATGACTATTTGGTACAGTACAAACGTAGAGTCTGAAATAAATAAGCTTTGTCTATAAAGCTAGATGTAAAACATCTGAGCTGATGTGCACATTAGTTATGAGTGCCATGCTAATTAGAAATATTACATGCTGTCCATCAGTGAGTCGCAGAAATGCAAGAGACATTTGTCAATTTTTCCTGCATAAGAGTGTTTTGTTTTGTCAGAGCTTTAACCCAGTCATGTTTTATTCCAAACCCCGAATCTGCTAAGAAGATTCACTATTTTAATGAACTAGGGCCATGTCTTGAGCAAAACAGGGTCAACTGAAGGTTATTATGGACCTAGGGTTATCAACATGTATGGCAATTTACAGAACATGAATACAAAGGCTGTAATCCTTGCAGCTTTTACATTCTAACTCAAAGTCATCAAAAGTATGAGAAAGCGTCTCATTAACCAAACCAAGGCAAACTTCAGGGAATTGAGCTTAGCATTGCTTTGGGGTTCATTAAAACCAGAAAATGCAGGGAGCCCAGATTCCCACTCTGTGAAACTAACACTGATGTGAATCTGATGTAACAACTAGAATGGAGTCACATTGGTGTAAAACTGGTGGAACAGAAGGAAAAACTAAGCTCAAACCCCATAGACACCAAAGCCAGACTTCTGAGCAGATCTGCTGTGGTTTTTATAAGCAGATACAGCAGCACTGTAAACACAAAATATACATAGATATATATCAAGCCCAAAATGCTATCTCACACACACACACACACACACGGATTATCTGTGTACGTTTTACTGTCAGTGTAGTCTCAGACTTTCTTCAAAGGAAAGACTCATGAACGATGTGGCAAGAGGTCCTATCTGTACACTGAGCATGGTGGAAGAAATTTCTATTAAGAACTGGGCAAGAGAAGGATGTATATGTGGGAAAGGGAAGTCAGATAGACCAGATGCAGAGAAAGCCTTTAGTAAAGTGATGATGTGCTATTCAAACTAGTTAAGTGGAGATGCATCAATTGTTCAATATGATTTAACCTTGAGTTAATAAAAGAATCGTAGATTGGTAGCTCAAGCAGGTTTCTAGTACTATTGATGCTGAAGGAATGGAACTTGAAAAATGTTCACAGAGCTACAAACGACCATTAACCCTTGTCTCCCGCCCCGCCACCCCACCACACAGTTACTAGAACCCAACAAACAAAATATGGACAGTTTAAGTCCAACAATTATAGATAAATGAGGCTCTGTTAGCAGAATAGACCTTTCTGTTTGGCTCTTTCCAATCACAGATCTACAGAAAATAGGTTTCTTGTTAGCAAATGTTTTCTTGAGAGTGATCTCAATGTTAGACATTATCCCACCCACATGATTACTTAAAGGTTATTTCATTTTAGTTCACATCTATTCCACTCAGATTTCAAATTTAAAACAGAGACATTTTCCAAGAGTGAAAAACACAATTGCTGCACGGAAGTGAGCAATTCAGCATCAAATCATAAATAATTAACTGTTTATTTTGACACATACAACTTTTAGGCATTCATGCTTTTTAAATGTAAGAGTTTAAGCAGCTCTTCAACAGTCACAGAGCTTAAAAAAATATTTCCATGAAATCTGTCATCCTGATGTTATGATTGATGGTGTTTATTGTCAGATATAAGTAAGCATCATCAACTAGTTGTACCTATCCTGAACCTATGACAGCACAGTTTACATGTTGACAATGTAAACGCAACAGTGACCTGGAAAAAGCTGACCTCCTCACACTAAGCTGAATTTGAACGCACCTTTCAGTTTTTTCTCAGATCTTAATCCACACTATTTTCAAAATATAATAGCTCAGTCTTGTTCACAGCATTACATCCTAATACTGCTACCTATGTGGGTTCTGATCACTCCCTGCAAAATGCAGTAAAATGCTAAATTGCTGAATTTTAGAAAGGTTGCTGGTCAAAAAAATCAGGTAATACCAGTAATCTTTTACTGACATGATCTTGATTTTACCCATTGAAGTCAATGGGAGTTTTGCCACTAATTTTAATAGAAGCAGTACCAGTAGTGGATTAATTGTTGGCAAATTAACTACTGTACATAGCAAATTACACATGCAATACTTCCTCTGTTACTATACAGTAACTAACAAGAATATAGAAAATCAACATACATTCATTTCTGTCTTCAAAACAAAAAAAAATTACTTGGTAAATTACATTTATACTTGTACTGCTAAATTGTATTTTTCCTAGCATATGCAGTAGTGTAAACATAATATACAGCAAGGGTATATTTACTAAATAAACTCTTTTTTGAATTGTATAATTAAGAGTCTCTCTACAATAAACATACGCTCTGCATTTCAAGAATGAGTTCTCTTGTTTCTTGCTCTGACATAAGAAATAAATGCTCATGAAATACAAGTTTATAGTTAGAAGTTCTTCACATAGGTGCCTTATCAGCCAACATTTTCGGTCACAGCAATGATTTATTAATCCTGTCCCAAAAGACTTTAATATATTGAAGTCTGGTACCAACTGTGTGTGTCATCTTAGCCTACTGGCAACACACATTTTTTTATTTAACCATATGAGACCAACAAAGAATGGCAGATGTTTATTATATTTCACACAAGTTAACCTTCAAGTCAAGAAAATATCTCCAAAGTTTTGTATAAAATAGCTAACCTTAGTCTACAAAGCCTCAAGAGGTTATCCTCAAAACATCTTATGTTTTTGTTACTGAGTAGGTAAAAGTATTTGAGTGAAATAAAATCAACGGGCAGTATTAAGAGGTCATGAAAGAAGGAGCTTTCGCTTGGCTGTACACTAAAATCATCTAGCACAACTCAAGAGGAGATATGTGAGATACACTGTGCCAAACTCCTCTCTACCTTCTCTCCAGGAAATCCTGCTAACAAACATAACTCAAACCAAGATCTGATGCTTCATATCACAGTAAGTTTTCCAGATTCCACATTCAGTTATTTTCCAGAAAACCATATCAGTATTATTGCTATTCAAAGTGAATTTCCATGCAATGCTATTGTACAGTATCATTCCTTTTCAAAAAGAAAAGCACCCAACACAGAAATACCAGCATCCAACAAGTTCTGCAGAAAGGCTGGAAGTGGACACACTACAATTGACTATTAAGGCACTTTGTATATAGGCTTTTATATCCACATGGAAACAATACCAGAAAATCTTCAGTTTAGATATCTTACCTTCTTGAACGGCCTGAAATGGGTTGTTGCCATCCACAAATGTAACAGAACACGTGATTTTCTCTGTCTGTAAGATTTCATCATTCTGGTTGAGGTCAGCAACTGCCATACGAAACACCTCCTCATCCTTTTTGGCAGATTCATCAAAAATTGCCCCTGGAAAAAACAAACAAACATTCCTCTTTCATGCTGACTTACAAGTTTTACAATTTAAAGGCATCCCTTCACCCAACACAATAGTGCAGCCACCTGTAAGATAAATAGTTGCAGGATTCTAACTTAACTATTTAACCATGCATAACAACTGCACAAAGTTTAGGACAGAAAATAAAGATATCACTGGAGCCAACTAGAGAAACTGGGGGAATTTAAGTAGGTACAATATAAACTATCCACATTGTAATTTGCTAAGGAAAATGAGACACTCTGGAATATATTTTATCATCATAACTGGCCAAGACATCTGTTTTACATCTAATCCAAATGACAATTAAGGAACTTAAAGTTAATGTGATCAAGGTTGGATACTAAGAATAAGCCTAGAATTGTAGCAGCACTTCTGTAACAAGGTGTGAAAATCCTTTGGAAAATTGGCTAGCCAGGACAATCAGCATAAGCAAACATCCTCGGTGTAAATCAAAGCTCCACTTTCTATCAGATTTGCAAAACAGTTACACCCAGTAACACCAATCCTTAAAATTGATTAAAATGTAATTAACATTTTAAGTGTTTGAAAATAATGTCACCTTTAAAAAATCTGACAGAAGAGGACTACAGGGTTTTGTCTTTCCCCTGAAACATTCAAGCCAAGCATCAAAAGCACAGAACCATTAAATTCAGGAGGACTTCGCAGGATACAGGCTCTTTGGTTCACTTTTAATGATTCTGAAAACAATTTTTCAGGGATATTGAACTAAGTTTCCTCTTCAAGGGTAATCTAAGGGTTTATGCTTTAATACTGTGCTCTGTATTTTTGACATCATGATTGCAATTCTGAATGTTGTCTATCTATTGTATGATTTTTTCTATGAACCAGTTAGGCCATACATGGTTCAAATAACAATGGTTGATTCCATTACACTTTTAGAGGCCTCAGAGCTGAGTGATCAAGCAGGCTTTGCAATGCTAAAATGTGTTTTCATCAACAAATCCAACATATAAAGGGGATCCTTGAAACCTAACCTGAAAAGATCTTCATCCTTAAAAGAGCTCTTTAGTCTCCAGGTTTTTCTTTCTGCTAATGCCTCCAACAATACAGCCAATTAGTGCCATCTGAGTTTTGTGATACACACAGTCAAAGATGATAGGAACTTTGGTTACTGTTGGCTTAAGATGAATTTCAATCAGCACAGAAGAGGTCAATCAGCATATCCTGACATAGCATCTACTTCACTCTCAGTTCCACCCCCGTCCACACCCATATCTTTTTTTTTTGTTTTTTTTGGTATTAGCATGTCATTATTTCCAACTTTATTTCACAGTTTGGATGAGGGCACGAGAAATTTAACTCCACCTTTAAAAAAAACCAACAACTTTTGGCACATTAATAATAAACTGTAGCTAAATAGAAAATTCTTCCCATTCAGCCATCTCATTTTTGCTTAAGAGGCACAATGTGTCAATTTAAAATAATTTATTCTGACCAAACTGAATGTGCAGCTTCAAGGTTGTTTGTCCTACTGGCAAAGACATGTAACAGTGTGATCCAAACAGTATCAGTTAACTGCTGCTTCAAGAATGAACAGGTCTGAATTGCCTGTACAATCTCTCTCAACAAAAATCAACCTGGAAATAATAAAAGTGGAAGAGAAATATCTACTTTGCTAATCCACAGTGAAACATAAGGGGCAACTTAATACAAATCCTGGTCCTCGTCCTATTGAAGTCAATGGCCAACATCCTGCTGACTAAAATGGGAGCAAGACCAAGCAGCCCACTTACTTAACAGCTGACTTGTGCAATTCAATCTTCTTATAAATGAATCTAGGACAAATATTTTCTACTTGTGTCCAAAATTAGACTCCTCAAACCATATTTTATTTTAACAGGAGCTGTAAGTGCTCAGCACCTTGCAAATCAAGTGACATAGGTAGCGAAATATGTATTTAAGAGTCTCACTTTACATAAACAGGTCTGAAAATTTCACCTCATTTGTTACATATTCATCCATACAGAAGGAGAAGAACTTTGGCTAGGTATTTACTCTCACACTAGATAAGTGGTTTTTTTCCCCTTTTCTAAACCATCTGACGTTCTAATGAATGCAGCTTAGTCTGACTGCTCCTTCTCCTCACTGGCGTTAGTTTGTTCCAGTGTCTGAATTCAATTACAGTGTGCATTCTCAACTACTGATATTACATTATTATCTTAAAGGAGAAACTTAATGTAACTGGTAGAGCAAGGTGTTAACACAGAGATCTAAGTCAGAAACTTTGAGTTCTAATTCCTGGCTTCACCACAGACTTCCTGCATGACCATGGGCAAGTAACCCCAGGCCTCACTTTCCCCATATGTGAAATGAGAATAAGATGCTGTTCTACTATGAGGCTTAAACCATTGATATTTGTGAAGCACATCAGGTTCCTCAGACATTGTGTGCTATAAAATACATTATTACGAGCATGAAGCACAAACAGTCCTATGTGGCTAAGCAAGTGACATAAAATCCATTCATGAATATAATACTAGATGCTATTCTGTCAGCATGAACACAGGTTATAAACCAACACCATGAAGCAAAATGTATAGTGCAGTGTTTCCCAATCTTGGGACGCTGCTTGTTCAGGGAAAATCCCCGGTGGGCTGGGCTGATTTGTTTACCCGCTGCGTCCACGGGTTCGGCCGATCGCAGCTCCCACTGGCCACGGTTCGCTGCTCCAGGCCAATGGTAGCTGCTGGAAGTGGCAGCCAGCACGTCCCTCAGCCCACGCTGCTTCCAGCAACTCCTATTGGCCTGGAGCAGAGAACCACAGCCAGTGGGAGCCAGGATCGGCCGAACCCGCGGACGCAGCAGGTAAACCAGCCCGGCCCACCAGGGCTTTACCTAAACAAGTGGCGTCTCAAGTTTGAGAAACACTGGTATAGTGGAACTGTAGTCAGCCAGAGAAGCAGGGACTCAGCACCTCTGCAAGTCAAGCCACCTGATTTCAGAACCTAATCATAAATTTAGAAGCATAATTTTGGGTACTCGAGTTTGAGTAATTGAGAAGAGCATTGCTTGTAAAGCAATCAAGATGCACCGTCACTACAGACATGAAGCATTTCTCTTCCACTACTCTATTATCCCACTGCTCCATACTACTTTCACTTTGAGTCCCAGCTGGGGGATCCAAGACCATAATGAGAACTGAGATGAGTTTCCATCTCCTAGGCTCTCTGTGTGGGGCAGAAGAATGACCCCCTTGACCCTAAGTAATAATAAATGAGAGGCCTGATCTACATGACAAAGTACTCATTGATTAGGTCTTCTAACTGAAAAATCAATTAAGTGTCAATTCTGTAACTCCAGGGACAATATCAGTTTGTGTCAGGTTTTGTTATTTTCTTTTTCAGACACCTAACTTTTAAAAATAATCAGTGTTGGTAGAGCACTACAATACTGGGCCAGATAATTTGGCCCAACTCTCTACATCCTCTCTTCTGCTCCTGCAGCACAAAGGGAGTGGAAATCCTCCATAGGGATTCGCCTGCTATGGGAGAGTCGCCAGCATATGTGGAGCTAACATGTCTTCTTTCATGAGAGCCCACAGGTTTAAGGTGGAGGGTGGGGGTGTGTGTGGAGCACTGTGCACTTCACCAATCCCCAACATGAGTATGGTTGCTTGAGGACTTTAACTGGCTCACACATGTTACAGCTGGGGACCCTCTAACGTCAAACAAATCCACAGCAGAGAGCCCAGGTAATGAGGCAGTTACAACTGGGTCCCTGGTGGCCTTCCCCACTCCTGTACCACATGAATCTCAGTGTTTAAGACCGTTTTTCTTAAATTATTTCAATATGGGTTTTTGTTCATGTGTTTCAATTTACGGGATTTTTCTGTCCTTCCCTTCCCCCTCCCCATAATGTTAATAAGGAACAATATATGGACCAGAGGACGTCTGCCCTAAATCCCTAGTGCATGAGAAAGAGAAAGTGACTATCAGCGAAATGGTAAAACTGCCTCCCACACACACACAGAGTGCTGTTAAAATGTATGAAGTAAACATCTTGGGGAGACAACAAATATAATGCAATTCCTCAACAAGCTGAATTTCTCTCATTTAAGTAAATGTTCTGTATTTTGTCAGTACAGCATAAGAAAGTCAACTAACATCAAGCTCTCTCATTCGATGCAGTCAGACACATAGGTGAAATTATAACAAATATACTGAGAAAATGCATTTACCTATTACACACATACATACATACATACTCAGTGTCCAATTCTGATTTAAACCGGCATCAAGACCAGAAATAACTCCACTGAAACTACTAAAGTTATACTGGTGTACAACTGCTGCAAGTAAGAGTTGTATCAAGCCTAGTGTCTTTCCGTTGTTCAATTGGTTTTCGTGGAAGTTTGTTTTTAATATGGAAGGGTTGACTTGGAGGGGGGAGGGGAGATGAACAAATAGATCTTTGGCTTGCTTCTGTGTTTAAATTAACATGACTAAGTCCAAATTCATCAAGTGGTGACTGACTATCCATTATATATATATACATATACATATACAAACACACACACACACACAGATTCTAAACCCATTAACAAAATATTCTGAAAAGAAAAGCTTGCTAGTATCTCAAAAAACAAACAAGCCTTCTTATTTAGTCACCAGTAACGTCCAATTCTAATTTCACTGGCTAAAAAGAAAATTGCAAAATGAGTAAATACTCAGTCTGTGCCTAATCAGATTACAGTAGGCTTTTATAATTTAAAAAGCATTCTTTTCCAGTGAAGCCATCCTCTTCTGTGAAGAATCTTGGCAGCTTTATCCAGCAATCTGCTGGACTTTCACAAATGAATTGTGCCTTACTCATGTTTAGGCAATTAGAATGATACCCCTTTTTAATGGGCCTATTCACTTAATTAAATGAAAGATTAAGATGCTGCAGAATGGAATGGTTTTCCACTATGTTTCCACATCTAGGGCCTGAATCAGTGAGGCACTTAAGCATAAACCTAACTTTGAGCACGTGAAGTCTCACTAAAGTCAAGACTAGGGTGACCAGGTGTCCCGATTTTATAGGGACAGTCCCGATTTTTGGTTCTTTTTCTTACATAGGCTCCTATTACCCCCAACCCCTATCCTTAGTTTTCACACTTGCTGTCAGGTCACCCTAGTCAAGACTTAAAATAAGGCACACGATTAAAAGCTTTGCTGAACGACAGACTTAGTGTGTTGCCGCATGATCTGACCATAACACAAATTATCTCTGCTCAATGTCTAAGGCATATCATAAAACACAGGGTAAAATTCTGCTCTCATTACACCTAGGTAACCCACTGTTTTCAGTGGGGTTACATTGGATGTGAGGGCAAATTATGACCCAGAGATGGTAAGACATTTAAGTGACTTATTACATCAGGTCATCTAATCAATCTCTGCTAGTAAAAACATTGTTGTCTACCATGAGTCTTCCTGTGCTTTTGTCCAGTCTAATTTTAAATGTTTCAAGCAAGGAAGTGAAGACAGAATTTACAGGCTTTTCAATATGTCAAAATGCTACAGGCAACATCTAAAATAAAACAAAGTAAAAAGAACGCAGTAAAAAGAGCAAGCAAAGTCTCTGCATTCTGCTGGGTGAAGCAAGGTGGAGTAAAACAATCATATAGCCCTGCCTGTTTCCAAAGTCTGTTATTTGTCATAAATGATTTGACGAGAAGATGTTCCACACTCATACATTTTGTTCTAGAATCTGCTATCCTGCCTTGGCAAAGTGGCTTGACAGGTTGACAAAGAAATTAAGACTCAGCTTGTTACATTGTAAGCTTTCCTGAATGGATTTACATGCAATAAGAGCTGATGCTGCAGGTACTGTATGTCAAACTCAATAATTATAAAGCAATAAAGGATTAAATTCCTCATGCACAGAAACATATGCTTCAACATAGGAGGATGACGCTTTCAAATAAAAGTGAATGTCTTTGGCTTGTCTTTTGAGAAACCTTAGTTTTATTAAGTTTAGAGATTGTGCAAAATCAATTCATTGGTCACAATGGGCAGTAGAGACCGGCAGAGCTCTTCGGTCTTTATAAATTATCCTCTCTCCTATCATTTGCAATGCTGTTAGCCACACATGGGTTTTTCGTTTTAATTCTATAGCTGCACTGTGTATATATGTTAGCATCAATGGGAATTATGCTCACATTTGGAAAGGTGAATAGCCTCTCAAGTTTTCATAGATGAGATAAAAGTCTGATCTTTCCCTTTATGTAAATGAGCATGCACACCACCACACACATGAATACTTTCCACGTACAGCTAATTCATTTCCAGATCATGCAGACGGGCATTTCTGGTCAAATGCTAATTGCTCTTCACCTTTTTCTAACTTGTTTTTAAACACAATAAAAGAATCCAACATCACATTCTTCAGTTCAGGTTCACTAACCTCCTTGTAAAAAAAAAGGCCAGAATTTGATAGTTTCTTTTCGGATGAAGGGCTTGGATGGGGAAGAAGAAAGAGAAATATAGTCCTACTTGAGTTGTATTTGCTTATTTAGGATTTACTGAAGAATTAATAGTATATTAAAATAAACATGTAATTTTTACAGAGCACTTTGTTTTAACATTAATTAAAATGTACAAAAAAGGTACTTGTGCGTAAAGCCTCATTAATACTTATAGGAAAGGTCTGATTCTCCATTGCCCTACACCTGTGCAGTCATTTACAAGAGCACAAAACTGTGTAAAATGCTACTAAATCCAAATAGTAGCAATCTACATACATGCTGCATTTATTTTGCTTTGCCTTAATTGATTACATAAGGAGTGGAGCAACAGAAAACCAGGCAATGCAATTCACAAAACATAACTCTAATGATAATTATGGACATCTGAAGATGCTTTGGGGCAATTTTAATTACACAAACAATATAGTGTATGTATGGGTTATATTCCTTTCACAACATAAAAATCAAGCTAGTGTAGATATTGTTTCATATCTTTATTACTCACCTAGTTATATTTCACTGTTTCAATGGTAATTAACAGGAGTGGTCATAGCATTACATATGTTGTGTAATGAATTACCGGATAAATGTTAGTAGCCCTTCGTTTTTCTATGATGTTCCTAACTATCAAATTGGTACTTAGCTGGTAAAAAGGGGTGGTTTGGTAGATATTATTGCCATATTAATGTCCCATATAGAAAGGTACTGCAATGATAATAAGCCTACTGAATGTTATTAATGTTCCTGCAAAGGAACATATTAAAAAGTAGCCTTACATGTATTAATAACCTGCTTATAAGCTGCTTTGTAACCAGGGCTCATCCATGATAGTATTTCATCACCCTTTATTAGCACATACTTTGGATGCTAGAACATCTCATAGGACAACCAGAGAATGGTAGACTCATAGAAATGTATGGCTGGAAGGGACCTCGAGAAGTCATCAAGTCCAGACCCCTTCACTGAGGCAGGATCAAGTAAACCTAGACCCATCCCTTACAGGTGTTTATCTATCCTGATCTTAAAAAACAAACACAAAAAAACCTTCAGTGAGAGGGATTCCACAACCTCCCTTGGAAGACCATTCCAGTGGTAGTTAACTGCCCTTATCAGTAAAATAGTAACCTAAAATCTCCCTTTCTGCAGATTAAGCCCATTACTTCTTGTCCTACCTTTAGTGGATATGGAGAACAAATTGATCCTCATCCTTTTTATAAACAGCACTTAACATATTTGAATATTGTTATCAAGTCTCCACCCTGCCCTTAGTCTTTCCTGCTCCCCCTCACCCAAGAATAAACATGCCCAGAGTTTTTTTAAACCTCATAGGTCAGGTTTTCTAAACCTTTTATCATTGTTGCTCTCCTCTGGAGTCTCTCCAATTTGTCCACATCTTTCCTAAAGTGTGGTGTCCAGAACAGGACACACTGCTCCAGCGAAAGCCTCGCAACTGTCCTGCTAAACTCAGCAATGGCCTCCCATGTCTCGCATACAACATTCCTGTTAATACACCCCCAGAATGATATCAGTGTTTTTTTGCAATTGCATCACACTGATGACTCATTCAATTTGTGATCCACTACAACCCCCAAATCCTCTTCAGCAGTACTACCACCTAGCCCGTTATACTCCATTTTGTAGTTGTGCATTTGATTTTCTGGCCTTCAGATCAGTTTTCCAATTGGTCATGGTTATTTTCAGTTCTAATCCCGTCCTCCAAACTGCTTGTAACCCTTCCCATCTTGCTGTCAACTGCACATTTTAAAGCACACTCTCCACTCCATTAATAAAGTCATTAATGAAAATACTGACTAGTATTGGATCCAGGACTTACCGCTGCTTGACTGCACTAGATATGCCTTCCCAGTGTGACAGGTAGCCACCAATAAGCACTGTGAGTACAGTGTTTCAGCCAGTTGTGCACACACCTTATAGTAATGTCATCTAGGCCGTGCTTTTTTAGTTTGCTTATAAAAATGTCATAAGGGACTATGTTAAAATTCTAACTAAAAACAAGATCTTTCACCTCTACTTGTTCCTACATATGCATAGGCCAGTAACCCTGTCAAAGGAAATTAGTTGGTCTGGAATGATTTGTTCTTAACAAACCATGCCAGCTATTCCTTATAATTAGGGGGTCTCTTTAAATAGTGGAGAAATCACACATTTTTCACAGGTTGGTCACAGTATAAAGAGCAAATTTCATGGACATCCACAAAATGTGTGATTTATCTGCAACATTTCTCAAACTGGGGCCCCCAACCCAAAGGGGGGGGGCACCAGCCTATTTTAGGGGGGGTAATGGTATTGCAACCCTTACTTCTGTGCTGCTGCTGGCAGCGACACTGTTTTCAGAGGTGGGCACCCAGACAGCAGCCACCACTCTCTGCTTTGCCCTCAGAGCTGGGCAGCCGAAGACCAGGTTTCATGGGGGGACAGAGGGGGAAGAAAGACAACCCGGAGATGTGATTTTCACAGCCATGAATTTGTAGATCCCCTATTTATAACCCTATTATCTTTTAGGTGCTTACAAATTGATTGTTTAATAATTTGTTCCAATATCTTTCCAGGTATTGAAGGTAGGCTGATGCATCTATAAATACCCTAGGGCCTCTTTGTTCCTCTTTTCAACAATAGGTACTATGTTTGCCCATCTCTTGTCCTCTGAGACCTCACCTCCCATGATATCTCCAAGTTAATAACTAACAGTTCCAGGATTGCTTCAGCTAGTTTGTTACATACTCTAGGGTTCTTTTCATTAGGACCTCCCACCTTGCATACATTCCTTAACCTGTTCTTTCCCTGTTTTGGCTTGCACTCCTTTCCCCTTTGCTGTTAATATTAAATGTGTTGAGTGTCTGGTCACAATTTACCTTTTTATTGAAGGCTCAAAATAAAATAGGCATTAAACACCTCAGTCTTCTTAATGTCCTCAGTTATTAGATCTCCTTCTCCACTACGCAGAGGATTCACTACTGACAATAGATCTGTACATTATTATCTCATGTGGTTGGAAGTGGAAAGAAGGGAGTTGTTGAATCGCTGCTTCATGACACAGCAACTTCAAGAAGATTTTTCTTCTTTGCCAGCTAAGTGTAATTGAGATTACAAATGTTAGAGATGTTAACTTTGTGTACACACATGTGAATCTATATATAGCCCAAGCTTAGTAGCATCACAAAGATTATGAGGTGAGGCATTTGTCTTTTCTTCTCATCAATACATGACATGCATAACACTATTAATGGGAAATTGAGTTATATGTGCTCTTTTAAAAATGGGGAAGAAACCCAAACATCAGAATAGATGGCTTCTCTTATGGTTTTGCTTTACTTGCTACTGAATCTTAAGTTATGGCATTGTCTTGAAGTTTCAGCTGCTTTAATGATTTAAAAGTGCAATTGAAACCTGCCTCCCAGCACTGACGTACCAGTCTTGACGCTTGAATGGCAACTGGATGATTTAAAACCATTTGATAATGTTTACCATACTAGCAAGTTATTTCTAAAGTAAGCGTGGGTGTGTGTAACACACACACACACACACAATACTAATGGGTATTTTTAATATAAGTAGATTTCGCACTATTAAATGAAAAAGAGACATGATCTGGAGATTACAGAAATGAAAAGGAGAAGCTCAGGTTGTTGTGGTGGGGATTATTTTTGTTTTCTAAGGATATTTGTAGCCCTTTTTCTTGGGAAGATAACCTTGAAAATAACTGGTACTAACCATAATGGTGTAATCATTATGGAAAGGAACCAACTTTGGGGGGAGGCAGGGAAAAAAGTGGTGGAAAAATCACCTGCTAAAAAACTCTAAGGTTGACTCTGAAATTAATCCTTTACTCAAAGTGGCTTTTGTCAGAGCAGCTTTTTATTCTGCTGGAAACAGAGGCATTCAGAAAATCGGTATACACTCCCCTGCACACTTCCAATGGTAAAAGGAGAATCATAGAAATTGGATCTAATGATCATGTAGTCCATCTCTCTGTTAAAGCAGGATTGTCCTGTACCATGTATTTTCCAGTCCAGTTTAAAATTAACACCACAACAGTTTATTTCAGGAAATGAAAACCAAACGCTTGCATCAAACTCACGGACTCCCTAAGAGTTACTGAATATTCAAGAGGTTCATAAATTAGAATCCTTTGCCCACTTACTCTCCTCACAATTTTACAACTACATAAACATTCAGTACATGTATACACTCTTTTTAAAAAGTGTTAAATCTAAATACAAATATAGGTGTCTCTCTCTCTCTCTCGCTCACACACACACACACACCCACACACGATAAGAAGCCCCTAAGCAACTGGTACCCAAACTGAACATACTGAATGCATCCACATTAGCAAATTAATTAAGAAATAAATCTGTTGGTTTCCCTTCCTCTCTCCTATTGACATGCATATACAGGTGAATACTAATTTTCTCTACTGGAAAATTACTGAGAATATCTAGGTGAATATTTTCCCCCCTGTTCAAACACAAAAGGTTATTTCCAGCAGTTTTTCAAAAAGTTTGATAAAAAATATCCTGGATGCTTACACAATTACATAAAAACTACATTGCATGTACAAAAAACCCTGACATTTCCATAAAGTTTAAAATTATAGCCATCAGCCCAATCAAGAAGACAACTGTCTCTCAGATGCACTGCTGGCCTGTTTCCACTAGCAAATTCTTTATTTGTCTTTCAACACTGATGCTGTTGCACTGGTGTTACCAACCATAATAGTAAACCAAATGTAGCCATTTTTACCACCGCAGCATCTAATGCTCTTCCAAGCACCTGATCCACAAACCACTTACGTCAATGTTTTCCCATTGATTTCAATGGACTTTGGATCAGCCCTGAGGGCTTGGATACCACAATGATGGATGCAGTATAGGTACAAAAATAGCATACAATCCCACATTCTTTAAAACTCATATCCTGCCCTCTTCCTTTAACATTCATGAAAATTGCAAAAGCAGAAAAGAGCCCTGCTTTTCATTCCACAATTGCCCCATCTGCATGTGAAATTATAGAAATACATCCATGGCCCAAGTGGCCAACTTTTTTTCAATGGTTTCTTCCAATCATTTTCTGATAGCGTTTACATACAGGATATGCCATAAGAAACAGAAAATAAATTGAACAGATTGCATTTCTTCAACACCATTCACCACAAAGTCCCAAGACTGACAAATAGGCCTTTCTCCCTGCAACTCTCCAGTGTATTCTGTCTTTACAATTTGTTTTTAAATGACTCTGCAGCTCTCCAGTAATTTAAAACACTTTTAAAACGATAATGCTATCATCTGAAGAGTACATTTCTCTACTATACATTTCCCAGAGTCTCGGTGCACGTAAGTGAAATGCAGTCAGGTTCAGCTCAAGAGCAGTTTCCTGGAGATAATGTATAGTAGGTCTTTAATATAAAACTAATAACTTCAAAAATTGTAGTACAGAATCTCAGTGAGTGAGAAACAGCAGCTGTTCCTTTTGTTGGCTTAGTTTTAGGACTCCTACACCTTTTAAAAGATAAACCAATAAGGTAAGAACTAGATAGTAGTTGAACTGTTTCACATTAATTTTGGATGTCCCCCATACCTCTACATCAAGTATGTCTTTATATGCCCCTGTCATTTTTTCCCCTCTCAGACACAGCTGCCTCTGTTTCCCAGCTGAAGCTGACAGTTTCAATGTGCTTTAAAACACTATGCTACTCTGGCACCCACCTGAACTAAGTCTTTTCACAGTATCGCCTTCTTAGAGTCCTGACCACACCGAAGTCAATAAATAGACTGGAATTCTGAAAAAAACAAAGAGAGAGAGAGAGAGACCCCCTCACTCTGAACAACAATACTAGCTGTCCTTTCTTCTGCAAAGACATTCTTCCGAAATGGCTAAATGAACTAGATGCTTCCTCATAGGGAACATTACCCATCTTGCTGGGACCCCTCCACTTTAGCAATATTGGAAGGGCAGTGTGTTTATGATCTCCAGGGTGAGAACCCATGGTTTACACTACCACTTTCTAAAGGAACATCTAGTTCTTACATAAGTCTATAAATGAAACTATTTCAATATGGAGATATAATAATGTCCATCTTAGATGACCAAGTAACAACATAAAAATGAATGGCACTAGGAAACAAGACCAAACATCCAGCTGTTTAAAGTAATAAAACCAAAAAGCAAGCATGCCAGAGAAGGGAACTCCTGCCACCCTTATAATAAGGTTAGCCTTGAGGGAGAAAGGAAATGGCTTCCCCTCTGCAATTTGCTCCCTCCCCCATGCAAGAAGAAAAATCATCAGAAGAAAAATTGATGCAGCTTTGATCATAGGGTTTTGAATGGCCTCTACGCCAAACCCTAAATTGTCGAAATTCACTACAAAGTCTGCCCAGTTTCAAACCATTTGGTGAACCTATCTTGTAAGGAAATCCAGACGCGAGCATCTTATTTCAGGTTTCACTTCATGAGGAAACATGGCATTTCTACAGAGTCTCATGAAGGTGAGCATTATTATCCCCATTTTATAGAATACAAAAGTTAAACAACTGAAACAGGTTTAGTGACTTGCTCAGACACCGGGCAAATCAATGACAGAATCAGAAATAAAACTCTGGTCTCCTGACTCCTTCTGAATATTTAATACCAATAGAGTGATAAAATTTGGCAGAGTCAAAGGTAAAAGAAAGCTAAATAACTCACTCTAAATTCCCTGTTTTGATTATATTTATTAAATGATGTAAAAATAATCTTGGGATTCATAATGATACTAATTAAAAGTGCTTTGCCTTTACAGAGTCTCTTTTATCTGATGATCTCATATGAAATGCTATATAATTAAGATGTTTTATAAAATAAAACCAGATAGTTCTGTATGTTTCTTCTTTAAGATGTCCCTAACGTCAATGCTTTTGATGTTTACTGAACCTGCTAATATTTATTTTAAAACATAACTGTAGCAATATTACAAACATGAAAAATCAAAGCAAAAGAAACAGACAATGCAACAACAACAACAAAAGTAGTAGTAGAAAGTGAAGTGAACTTCTCCATACTTAAGTTCTCCTGTTGTAACATAGGGCATAAAGACTGGAGAATGAAAAAACACTGGACCTGGAAGTGCTAATTATGGAGCCATAAAAATCATTTACTACATTATAAAAGCGTGATATTACTGCCATCACTGATCAATACAGAGATTTGATTGCACTTTGGAAAGCCAGCAAAAACCTGAACAGAGAGCTTCTTTGGCGGCTCCATCAATTCTAGTAAGGAGAATTTTCTTAAATTTTTTTTAATTTGCAAAAAGAAAAAACCTACATGCACATAAATTCCACTGTCATAAAAATAGATTTTTCACTGAAGTGCTTATGTGGACTAAAATTGCCCACAAATTATTACTTTTTTATGACTGACATAGTAGAAGCTGCTCAGAATTTCTTTTCTTCACCTCAGCAGCATGTACATTTTATTTTTCTCACACATTTGATTAAAACCCAAGTGACAAGTGCATGGCAAAACCCATATAGTAAGCAAGCGCTCATATTATCATTATGTTTTTATTAGTAGTAATTCTCCAAGCTCACTAGCCCAGGGCAAGATTTTTTTTAATATATATAAAAGTGTGTTAAATTTTGAGAAATCAAAGGAAGTTATCAAGATAGGAAATATGAGTACTAATTGAAAATGCAATGTAAGGAGGATTTTAGCATGTACAAGCATACATTCAGTTCATAGCCCGAGATTTGTCCTCCTTTACACCTACACAACTTCTGTTCAATGTATAGTGCAATTTACGGCACAATCTTGACTCTAAGTGTAAGAAGACAGAATGAAAACCTGTGTGAGAGATTCATGCATGATCCCTCCTAGAAGGAATTGACACAAAGCCTATTCAAGTCAATGGATTCTTTCCATTCATTCAGGCTTGAGATTGCTAGCAGGTGTCATGTGGCAGAGCCAGCTTCCGTTCCTATCTCCAAGACAGATTATTAAACTCATCCTGTGTTGCCCTAATGCACCGTTTGTCCATCTCATCATAATGCCCAATCCAAGGTGCTGATCACCCCCGATTTCCAAGGAAGTCACTGGGAGTTGCATGTGCTCAGCACTTTGTATGGCCGCTCAACGTGTTGCAGTCACAGGCCCTGTATTGCCGATCACTCCATACGCAGTTCAAATGCAGCCACTTGCAGGTTGACACATACAAACTTTGAACAGTCTAGAGCAACCCTGCACAGCAAGCTGAGGCAGGAAGTGAACAATACTGTAAATCAGGGGTCGGCAATCTTTCAGAAGCAGTGTGCCGAGTCTTCATTCACTCACTCTAATTTAAAGTTTCGTGTACCAGTAATACATTTAACATTTTTAGAAGGTCTCTTTCTATAAGTCTATAATGTATAACTAAACTATTGTTGTATGTAAAGTAAATAAGGTTTTTAAAACATTTAAGAAGCTTCATTTAAAATTAAATTAAAATGCAGAGCCCCCCGGACTGGTGGCCAGGACCCAGGCAGTGTGAGTGCCACTGAAAATCAGCTCACGTGCTGCCTTAAGCACACATGCCATAGGTTGCCTACCCCTGCTGTAAATACATCTTTCAAGCTGCAGAGGGAATTCAAGTAGCTGGAATGTAATTACTAGAGTTGGAAACAAGCCCGAGCACTGGATTAACATCTTTTATGAAAAAGTATCATAAGGTATTAAATTGCCACAAGAGGTAAGAACTTTCCTCTTACGACTGATCTGAAAGATAGTACCTTCACTCAGACAATGCCCACAATGGGATGTTGGCTTAATAGAAACTGCAGTGGAAGAGTAACGCCTAATGAATCATCAAATGCTTCTTGTAGCACTACCCACTTTCGTTGGAGTTCTCACAGCTATGTATTAATGGCTTTAGACTGCAAACTGATGGGACAATTGTAGAAGATGGTATAGCTGCAGGTCCTGATAAATCCCCTCATTAGAGCATCTCATCTGTCTTTCACTTTCACTGGGACCAAAGGAGTCACTACATATATTACACACACACACACACACACACACACACACACACACACACAACTTTTAAAAATTCTTCATAGTGCAACAAGAAAAAGTTTTGACCTACAGTAGGTAATAGCTAAACATTCCAAAGAGGGAAAGGCCAGGCAGTAGGCAGTTGAGGCTGAGAATGCAGGGAAGATCTTACCCAACCTACTTCCAAACTAGCGGAGTGTGTCTTATACATTATTAATATAGAATTATCACCAACAAAGAGGCATCTCCAAAAATAAGAACATAGCCTCTGGCATTCCCCAAACCATTGATTTCTACAAGGTGGTACTTCTGTATTCATGTAAAAGTTTTGCAGCTCCTCACCCCACTCATTAGATTTAGGATGCATGCTCTGCAGATTTGTATTGATAGGTAAGGAATGTTTACTTTTAACATCAAAACTCCAGGAGGGGAAGACTAGATTGGGAACTGAAACAAACCACCATCTGATAGGAGTGGTGTGTTTCATGTACCATATGCTGGGTATGTAACATAAGACGACCCCCTGCTTATAAAACTTAACTGGCTATTTTTTAAGAGAACTATTTTGAGAGGTGCTGCAACTGCAATTGACATTCAGACCACATGCATACAGACTGGCTTCCTGGTGCCTCCAAACTTGTGCCTCCTGCAACCTGTGCTCCTTCCTCCACGTTCTGTTCAGGTTTCTATGCTATCCACTTGTGCTCAGATCTTCAGGTTTAAAATGAATAGCTCATGTTGATATTTACACTGTCATGAAGAAAGCTCAACAGGTATTCTGGCTTTTTCTCCCCTTTTACAAACAGAACCAACAGGGAACAGAGTTGCTATCCTAGCAGATCAATCAAAACAATAGTTTCCTGGTTCTTGGATCTCTAGAGCAGCTTACTTTTAATATCCCCCTTGATGTTTCCAGTCAACTGAATGCAAGCTACTGTCTGTGGCTTCTTCGGTTTCATTACAAGACCCCAAATATTTACTTAAGATAAAGTGCCCTGCTTGCCCATTTATACAACACAGGTAATCCCAGTCTATTTAAGAAAGAAAAAAAAAAACCACACCACACAGCGTAGGTAACTGCTTTCCTCCATCATATAAACATAATCCCTAAACGAAACTGCAATAATAAAAGTTTAGAGACACAAGGTGGGTGAATATCTTTTATTGGTCATCCACCTTGTCTCTCCAATATCCCAGGACCAATACAGTTGCACCATCACTGTATAATACAAATTTATCCAGCATGACCATCATAGTCACTGAACATAAATCAAAGTAAAGAACTGGACCTCAAATATATGTCTTTAAATTTTTAAATGAAGGACTTGAGCTCTGCAAGGAAACAAATTAATACAAGTTCAAGGACAAAGGATTCCCTTTCCCAACCCCCAATCAGAGCTCCTAGTAAGCAGATCTATCCTACCTATCCACTACCTAGAGTGAAAACTTGCTCTTGTAGTCTGCTGCCTGGGGATTATGGACTATCAGCATTTGTTTGGGGATGGGGATTTGGGAGGGAAAACTCAACTGAGATACCTCTTAAAAATGACCCCCGCCCTTTTTGCTGTAGCTCAGAGTCCTATTATTCTGTACTAAGAGAAGGAAAGATAAGAAACAGAAAACAAAGATATGCTGACAAGATTAGGACATCACAAAACAAAACAAAAGTAAGGAACACTTTAATTAAGACACAACAGGAAGTCTGTATATTACAGGTAGAAGAGTGAATTCATAGAACTCCTTTTTCAGTGACAGTTACACATGCAATCCCAAAGTACACACCAGGAAAATGCATTGCTCTGATCTTTTGGAAAGTACGTTGTATGACAGGTGTATCGAAATTGCAGTTGCAATACAATGGCACTCTTCTTGGTAGCCTCAACCAGACTGAATTGTCATCAACTGCCCATCCCTCCAAAACAAGACCAAAGTACATTTGGAAGTGTGGAAGTTTGCACTGATCTTGCCTGTGTTCTAATGTTCTGGGGAATAAAAGAGGATTTCCAGTTTTATCAAGGCTGTCCCATGGTACACCTCACAAGCACTAAGTTCCCCTGATTTTTATTTTTAAGTAAATGGTTAAACAGAGATAGAAAAGGAATTTAAACTTACTTTAGATCACACACTGGACATTTAAACAGGCTTTTCCTCCTAAAGCCTTGAAGCTGATATATATTTTTATGTCCGATTTTTACCCTACTGGATCCAGCATGTTGACTAACTCACTCTGTTGAAAGCACTTTACTTTCTCTGCTCATTTACAAGTCTTTCTTCCGGACTGAGTATTTTTTAAAACTTCTAGTTCTTTGACAGAAACTTTATTTTCTTGTTCCACTGACTCTACCTGTAAAATACTTGGAATAGACTCATTGCCTTGAGATAGTCCAGAGATAGAGAGTTAATACTTTGACTCTTCCTGAAGTCATCCTTTAAAAAAAAGACAACACAACTTTTATAGGATTTCCATGTGTTAAATTACAGGGAAAATTTTTCTCCATGTGTATACAAGACAACTCACTCGAGGATCAGATTCTGAGGTTCGTGGTCTATAAACAGATACTCTACAAGAAGTAGTTAGCATAGAACTTTGATAAAATGGGGGAGGGGAATATACACAAGCTGGGAGAAGAGACATACAGTATAAAAATTCCAAACTGCATGAGCCCAGCAGGTCAGAGAAACGGTATGTGAGTTTTTATGATGAAAGCAAGCACTTCAATGGAGGCTAACAGCACAGGGAATTTTCTGGCCAATTAGAGATTAGAAATATAAATAAAACATAAGATTCATCTTAGAAAAAAGACATGAAAATTCAATTGGGAAAAATAAACCAAAATGTGGATATTCAGTTAGACTAAAATTCACACGTGCACAGGGGCAATGTAAGGATTATAGTACACTTAAATCTCACTTACATCTTATTTTTATGGGGATGAAATTCACCCCTAGAAAGCTGAAAAATATCCAGTGGAGATAGGGGATAACAAAATAGATGGTAGTTCACAGTATGACAGAGGAATACCTTACTCCATTAGGAGTCCCATAGTCTCAAGAAAAGCTTTGTGATTTTTAGATGCATATACAGAAGCATCAACTCAAAGGAGCAACAGTTTTCATTCTCTTCTGCATGCCACTGGTGAAGCCTCACCTAGCACAATGCATTTGGATATGGGCTCTTTATTCCTAGAAAGATGCTAACAAACTGGAGGGAATTCCAGGAACAACAATTACCAAATGACTGGGGACACATTATACATATTTTTATTTCTCTTAAAGTAGCTTAGTCAAATAACAGCCAAGAAGAGTAGAATAATCATCTACAAGTATCTGATGTGTTTAAATGCCAAAGATGAAGAAAAGGGAGACACTTCCCTGTGGTCTCTCAAAAAGGTGTTTGAGAGAGTTCAGCATCGATGACACACATATGTTTTTATCATTAGTATTCATATTTTATATTTTGCATATCTGAGAGCACTTTACAGAAGAACAAGCCAACATACTGCACATAAAAGATCACCTTCCCACAAATATAACCTTTTCTACGAAAGAACATGGCAGCCATTCTGGAAGTACAAGCAATGCTACAACACAATTTATGGGCCAGGAAATGAAGAAAGCTATACCAGTTTAAAATACAATAATTTTGTTAGGAAATTAAGAATCATTAACTTAGCTCAGAGTTAAATCATTGTAATGCAATCTGTTACCATAAGCTGTGGCTAGGGCTACAACTTAAGGCAATTACTGTAGGTTCTTAGTTCAAATCCATACTGGTATACTGCACTCCCCCGGTAACTATGTGAGCCTGGTACAACCCAGTGAACTCTACAGAATATTAACGTAAAGAACTATGAAAAATAAAAATATGTTGTACAAAGAACTAGTCTTGACTTATGATCCACTTTTAAACAATTTTGCAGTTATTTTCTACAACCAGTGTTATAGAACTTATAAAAATTAGTAAACCATATTTCCATTACTCTTATCAGTGATCTATTTAAAATCCTTTTATTTAAAGATCAGTTTTATTCCGGGAAATTGATAATTTTCATTCAAGTTTAAATTTCAGTAAATGATTATATGTAATGTTAAAAATCAAACATAAAATTACATTATGTGCAATTATGGTGCCCGTCTACTTGGCAGGTTGCCTCCACAGGAATAGGGTTTTTTTTGCCATTTGGGGACTATTAGATCTAGATCTGAAAGAGGGAAGAGAGATGTATAGACTTGCCTGATTTCAGATTTTGTTTAGTTATGAATGATTTCCTTATTACACCCTTTGAGCAATCATACCCCACTTTTGCCACATGATGCACTATAATAAAATTCAAAGTTTGTAGCTTTGCAAAGTGAAAAAAAATCAGTCCAATTCTGTCCCCCAAGTTGGGAACAGAATTGAGACCATTGTGTATGAAAATTATTTAGGGCCAGATTCTGCCATTTTACTCATGCTCAATGGCACAACTCCTCAAGTAGACCTACTGAAATTAATTCTTTTAGAGTGGCATTAAGGTTGCAATTTGTTATACAATTCATTGCAAATAAGATTTATGGCTCTATATAATTAACCTAAAGAACCATTTACAAACAAGAAATACAAGTAGGGTGTTGTGATGGGGGTTGTACCAGGCCTTTGTGACCTATTGCTGGAAGCCCCACTGCTCTGCTGGACCCCACAACAGCTAATCAAGGCCAAGCAGGCTGAAATAAAAGGAGCTGCCTGCTGGTAGCAAGACCATTCCTGTCTGGAGCCAATGGAGTGAGGAAGGAAGCTCCCTAGTCCATGGACCATTTCTATCCACAGTCAAGGGAAGCTGAGTTAACTGTGGAAAAGTAATTAAACCCAGATGGGTAAAAAATCATTTTAGTTATAATTGATTCTCAAGAGCAAAGAACATTCTGTTAGAATTTGTTATACCCTGGAAGGGCTTTGGACTGTGACACCCAACCGGAGGGATAAGCTCCAGAAGACCCACAGAAGCCAATTGATAGTCTGCAGAAAGTGCAGGGAGGTCAAGAAAATGGCAGAAGTGAGTGCAAGCCACCACAGGTGGACTTGTCAAAACCACTCAGTTCTGATCTAAATTCTCCCACTGAAGTAGAAACAGTTTGCTCAACAGTGAGCGTTTTTGAAAATTGCACCTCTAATATCTACAGGCTTGATTTTTCCACGGTCATTGAAACGGAATAGAATCTTAACGCTGTGAGTAGCCCCCACTAAAATCCAGAAGAGAACTACTTGTGGAATAAGCACAGAATGTGATGAAGGACAGGTCCAGACACACATACCAAATAAACAAACCAAAAAAAAAAAAAAAGCCTTCTGCAGCGCATTGGAGAGCTTGGGTCAAGCAACTCAAGCTTGTGCTAAGGGACTATGAACAACAGTGTAGACATTCCTGCTCTAGCTGCAACCCAGATTTTGTCCAATGCCTGCCTCCCCTCACTGGGCGTCAGAAGCCAGGCTCCATGACTAAAACTTATCTATAACAACTTATAAGCTGAAGAACACATCTTATTCTATACACAGAAAGTGTCAATTTTTCTTCTCTTTCCAAAGAAAAAGACTGCCACACTGACCATCAATTTTTTTAATCCCATTATCATTCAATATTTTTTAGTTTCCCTTTTGTTTTTAATACTTTCAATTAAAAAAAGAGAGGAATTTGAAATAAAAAACCACCAGTGAGAACATGCTAACAAATTAAGGGCAATAAGAGTAAATGGCATATTTCCTCAGCTCTTTCAGTCCATTCTAACTGTGTATTCAAGCATCAAAAGATGTTCACGTGTGTATGTATACACAAACACACATTCATAAAATCACCCATTTATTTGAGGATCCCAGAATTAATTTTCTTACAGCTCTAATTTTGATGCATTCACCCAAGGCCCCGAAACTTCAGTAACAACTTGAAACTCAATTCACATTAGTTGAAAGGTTTGCTAAGATCTGTGAACCTTTCAAGCCAGTCTGGGCTGATTAATGTTTCTACATGGTATGAGTACATAACTCATTTTCAGAACAAAAGCAGGTGGAATCATGGTTTCTTGCTGAGTTTTGGGGATTTCTTTGGTACAAAACTCAGGACAGTGTGTGAGCCAAAATGCTTAAAAAGTTTACACCAAGGCAATAACTAGAAACCAAAGCAAACAATTTATTCACAATTCTAGTTCCAAAGAAGTGTGTTAATGACTTCAAGTCTGGTAGTGGCAGCCTTTACCTGGAATTCCCATGCTTTCCTCAGTCTAAGATTATATCATTAACATAACAGTAAATAGTTATTTATATATAATGTATTTACCTTTTGATTGTAAACACCGCAAAAAGGAATGAGGGTGGGACAGAACAGCTAGGAGAGGCAGATGGTATTGGGAAGGAGGGGAAAATGGCAGGCAAATTACTAAAAAGGAGTTTTTAATGTTCCATCATTTCCAATCGATTTGCAGTGGAGTTGGAGACATTATCCAGGCAAGCTAAAGTCAACAGATATTTTGCATCATAATGCTGTTGAACAATGAAGTACTGTACCTTCAAGCGTGGATTAACTGGGGTTTCATTTTTAAGCACAGTATTTGACAAAATAAAGAGCTTGGCAAGGTGATTAAATGGAAGTCTGAGGTCACACTTATCAAACAAATCTCTGCCCGGTGCTACATTTCAGCTGCAAAGGAAAATATGGTAGTGCATAGCAGTTGATCACGTGCCACCTTATCCTCCCCAACCCACTGTTGCAAAGCTAATCTGAAATCAAAAAGCAGCATTTACAAAATGTGGACAGTGTTTCTGCTGCATTTTACAGCAAAGCTGAAATGCATGTGCAGCAGAGCCACAGCAGAGAAGGTTACCCAGGAGGGTACATTATTAAATTAGTTAATATTTATGGATGACAAATGACTGTTGATAAATAAATGGAATACACATAATAAAGAATAATGTATCAGTTCTGTTAAAGTTACAACCTGTTGATCATTATTAAAAAATACCACAATCATCCATTGGTGAGTAGAGATTACTGGGGTGAAGGAAGTGTTTGTGATTGGGAGAGAATAAGAGACACTTCCTATAGTACTGTCATCTTTGAGAGGCATGTATGTCAACTGTATACAGGAAAATGAGTAGATCCAGTCATGCTCAACATGCATCCTATTCTCTTCAACTGTGTTGGTCAAACATTCGGTCAACAAATTTTCTGTTTCTTCCGCCTCTATTTTTTTTTTAATTGCTGGAAAATTCTACTTATCCAATTGAATTCATTTAACATATACTGAAAGCTGAGGACTCTTCTTGTAAGGAAAGATTATACATTTTTAAAATCTGTGGCTTCTGTTTAATTGGTCAAAATTTCCCCTGAAAAGAACATCTTGGAGATAGAAAGTATTTTTCCCTTTAGCTTCCTAATTTTCTCTTTCCACATGTGAGCAAAAATATGTTAGATAAGGGATAATTCTGGTCGCTGGGATGTGCCTGCACAGTACATCCTTGGACATACATTTGTTAATAGTAAACATTGAGAGGGAAAAGCCTTTGAAAAGTAGGCATACTATTCTTGTTGTAGGTGAGGCTGTGTTTGAGGGAAGAACAGATGCACATTAGCAGCATTTGGCCAAATGGCTTGCATGAGGCAGGGAACAAAAAGAATTATGGACCTCATACTTGCAGAAAGAGAATTCTATTTGAAGTTCAGGAAGATATTATAAAGAAAATTGGCAGGGCACTCAAGATGGCATTCATATTTGAGCTATGTCCAAAATACAATATCAAGAATTTATGTTACTAAGCCTCCATAATACATATTGTTGAATAAATAAGTATTAGGATTAACAAGGAAACCACACTTAAATCCCCTGCCTTAACTTCACTTAGTGTTAGAGTATAAGACCAGCGAAGGGAATATATAATAATATGTATAGAAGAAAGTACAGTTAAATTATAAAAGTAAAAAGCCTGTTTGTCTCAAATTTGAGAAGGGCTGAGCTGAAAATTTTATATAAAATACACAATATTTGGATTATAATTTATCATTACACAATTATTTTATCTTCTAAATGGTGTTTTGTCCTTCTGGTCACATATTAGAAATCAACCGATTTACAATAAACTAAAATCATAAATAGAAAATGTATAGAGCAACAGAAAATTGTAAGTTTTTTTACTTCACCATATATAATTTATTAGAATATGTTTATTGAAAATAGTTTTCCCTGCTATAGAATTATATAGGATAGTTAAAAAAACAAAAACAAAATCACACCCCCTATAGATGGGATATCATCCTCTATTCAACTCTATACATTTCTAGGATAATTTCTGTGGAATCCTATTGGTTTAATCCCAGTTCAGTTGTGTGCAAATTTATTGCAACTATTGAATTTTTATTGTCACTTGCAAGGAAATATAAGAGAATCTAATAGTCTTGTCCATCTAACTTTTATGATATGATGATTCTGACCTACAAAGTGTCACCAAAAGTTTCACCAGGCCCCAAACTAAGGACCAGAGCCTCAGTTGGTATAAGTCAATGTAGCTCCAGTGACATCACTAGAACTATAGCGTTTTAAGACATTTACTCAACTTGTGTAAATGAGTACTTCAGGAGATATCCCTAAGAAGGTACTATACTAACAAAGGTTGATACACATCTAAGCTTAGGCCTCATGTATCAAGAGCAGTTCCTTTCACATTTGCCTTCAGGGGAAGCAACACACGTATCAGAAGAGGCAGTGCCACCTTGTACTTTCCCTGTGGCCATGACTAAGAACCAGCTAAAGAGATTTTTAAACCTCAACCACAATGAATGAAATCAAAAGACAATAAAAGGTAAGTTGCCAGGGTTTTGGTCTACATAGACTTGAAGGAAGACTGAAATTGTAACCTACAGGGAGAGGCTGTCAAAACGATGAATGGAACAGAGTCACACAACTACACAGAACAGGACAGACTGCAATATCTATTCTGTAACAATCACACACAGTGTATCACATTTCCTCTTTAATCCCCTGGCTTCAAGAAAGACGACAGGCTTCTATAAACCCCTAGGTTTCAGTTATATGAGAGGATAAAAAGGGAAATCAATTGTATTTCAAACTGTGGAATCAAGAAGCAGAGATGAGTCAATCAGCTTTGGAAAATTTTGGATACCTACGAAAAGGAAGAATACACTGTATATTGTAAGATATGCAAAGAGCAACATCCACCAGCTGAAACCAACAGCACAGCTCTTCCTAGATTAGCCAGGGAGAAGAAGATGCTCACTTTTGATTCCTTGGTACACTTCCTAGCCACCAACCAGGGATCACAAGGTTCCAAGTTTAAGAGGTGGCTGCAGCAACACAATCCCTCAGTAGGGTGACCAGATGTCCCGATTTTATAGGGACAGTCCCGATTTTAGGGTCTTTTTCTTATATAGGCTCCTATTACCCCCAACCCCTGTCCCGATTTTTCACACTTGCTGTCCGGTCACCCTATCCCTCAGTAAATTCAGATCAAGAATTTTCTATTTAGAAAATCTAAACAGCTATATGAGAGAGGCTCAAACTTTACTACTTGCTAATCTTAAACTGTGTCTGTTGCCACTGCTGCAACAGGGGTATACTGATGGGTGTGTAGGAAAACAATGCATTTTTTCTTTTCTATTTCTGTCTGTAGCGAAGTAAAATTAAAAAAAAAAATAAAACTTCATAGATTACGTTTAAAATGGTTGATCCCATGTTTATATGGCTGGCAGATGTTACAGCAAAAATTATGCTTTAGTCACACACTAGTTATTGGGCTCATTAGAGGGGAAATCAGATCAAATTTAATGGCCTGTGATATACAGATCAGACTAAAGAGACAATAAAATGGCTGTCAACAACTTGAGACCTCACCAGGGTTATGTACCCTAGGCTAGCAAACCTTTCAAGCAAACCTGGTGTAAGTTTTGACCAGTCCCCTCCATTTCTCTGGCTGTTTTGTGTGAAATCAATGTTTTCAAATGCTTTTGACCAGAAACCAGGCTGTAGTAGAACTGGTAGTCTTAGTTGAGTTTCACAGTATGACTATTCGGATTGTGTTCTACTTCTATTGGCTTAATCCATACTTAATTCCGTAAGACTTTCCCATATAAAAACATGCAATAAATCCCTACAGATCAGTCAACTGGAGCCAACAACAACAACGGGACCCTGCAAGTGAGCAAGTGTCATTAGGTGATGGACTCATAGGTGGCAGGAAGAACAACATTGTTAAGTCACAGGGACAGAGAAGGCAGAAGGAGAGACAGAGGAGAAAGCAATCCAATAATCTGCAAACCCAAATGTTACAAGTTTACAACATCACAACATTCAGGCTATTATTTGTGCATATCCCTGCTCCTGGAGTATCCCTGGACATAGTGAGGAGGAATGACAGCTTCCAGGGAAAGACGAACATTGCCTCTGTTAATGGAGAAAAGGAAGCACAGGGGCTGAAATCTTTTTCCTTCCTTCTCAATACAATGTGTGTATTCTTTGCAGACTGGCAAGCTTCGCCTCATATAATTTACACAGACGGAAAGCCACATATACCCACCTTACAAAAAATGGAGAAACCCCTTATTGTTCTTAAGATCCTTCACCAGGACAATAACTACAATACCACTTTTTCCAAAAGATATTATTCCATTTTTTAAAAAGTATATTGAGTCAAATTTTTACCTCAGATTAACTTTTTTCCCACTGATTTTATATTTCATAGAATCATAGAATATCAGGATTGGAAGGGACCTCAGGAGGTCATCTAGTCCAATCCCCTGCTCAAAGCAGGACCAATCCCCAACTAAATCATCCCAGCCAGGCTTTGTCAAGCCTGACCTTAAAAATCTAACCTTAAAACCACCTCCCTAGGTAACCCATTCCAGTGCTTCACCACCCTCCTAGTGAAAAAGATTTTCCTAATATACAATCTAAACCTCTCCCACTGCAACTTGAGACCATTACTCCTCGTTCTGCCATCTGGTACCACTGAGAATAGTCTAGATCCATCCTCTTTGGAACCCCATTTCAGGTCGTTGAAAACAGCTATCAAATTCCCCCTCATTCTCTTCTGCAAACTAAACAATCCCAGTCCCCTCAGCCTCTCCTCATAAGTCATGTGCTCCAACCCCCTAATCATTTTCATTGCCCTCTGCTGGACTCTTTCCATATGTGTTGCCCCATTTACTATAATATGAGCTATACTGCTTCGGAGGGCAGAGTTTGGCTCCTGATCAATTTAGTATTAAATATAAACCATGTTGCTGCATTGCTATTTTGATGTTGAAATTCTTTGGTCAGAATTGTAACATTAGGTGCTAATTATCAAAATTTAAAAAAAAAAAGTATAAATACACCTAGTCTCTAAGGTTTTACATTTTAATGTAATTTTAAAGGATAACAAAATGAACTTTTTATATTAAATTCAGTTTAGCCTTACATGATTCAAAGAGAATCAAAACGCTGTTGTTTCAACCAATCAGTCCCAATGAAATACCCCATCTCCCTTTCTGCAGATTTCTTGCTTCAAACCTCAAGAGAAATAATTTCTCATCTCTCAGCAGCATTGTGATAGTTACAATGTGATCATTTAGAATCTTATCTCAAGTGGAATGAAGTCAATGGAAAAACTCAATTAACTTACGTGGGCTCTGGATCAGGCCCTTATAGCAGCCTGGTCAATGCAGTTGACCTCTGGGATAAACATGAAGGGGGTTGACATGGAAAAGCACATCAGACAGCTGATGACAAAACTTCTCTCTGTGACATATCAGTATCTTTCCACACATACCTCCATCAATGTGAAAACTCCATTTTGTTCTGTAATGGTCACTTTGATTGCACAACTGCTCTGTAGCCTCCATATTGAACTGAAACACATAGGAGATGTCAGGCAAAATCTTGCACTAGCACAAGATTAACAATGAAGGGTTGTTAAACCCTGATGACATTCCATTCAAATGGAAACACCTCTTTGAAAAAGAGCTGTCTACACCCCAAGGAAACTGGTTGTCCCTGATAGATTGGTCACCAAGCAGTGAATCACCCGACGAGGGATTTATCATCTGAAGGAGGATTACCAGAGACATTAAATGAAACTGAACTGTAACAGGATGAGGTCTACTCAGAGAACCCTTCTCTATCACTGATCAGTACAGGAAGGAAACTAGCTGCAGGGATCAGAAAAGAACCTTCATGCTCTGAACAAGCCATCAGCTGGAGGAGTGAGGTCCAGGAGATGGGACTTGAACTTGAAAGGACACTGATCAAAATCCAAAAGGACATTGAAGAGCAGAAAGAAAACTGAGGCAGGGAATGGTGTACAAGTGTTTATCTTTTGCCTAGATCTGTATCTCTCTTGTACTGTGTCTGAGTGACGCTTTTAGAAATCCTGAAAAATCTGTGTTTATTTGCTTCAACGGAAAGACTAAACAATAAACCAGCGCATCCACAAGGTGCCGATCTGGGAAGGGGATACCTACGCTTCTGAGAAGTCATGGGGGAGGAGGGTGGTTAGAACTGATCTTGGGGCCTGGTCAGCCCTACCTTAAAAAGGGGTACCACACAAAGTCTATGCCCAGGGAGTGAGCCTAGAGGCCAAAGAGTTCTGGCTCCTACCCAGACTACAGGGGAGCTTAAAACCACTGGTCCAGTGTTGGGATCTAAATATAGCAGCCCAACGGGGGAGTGTGATTACAGCCATGACATGCCCACAACGCTATCATTGAACTCTGTGCCCCCCCCATCCTGCATTAATTTTTTTCCCCTCCACAGTTTATCCTTCTGAAAGAAAATAATCTTCAGACAGCAATTCCCAAATAAATTTCAAACACTACAGACATCTGTTGCTCTCATTAGGAGCTTAATCTGTGGCCTCTCGAAATTTTAGCATTCACTGCTTGCTATTATTAGCAAAAGGCTGCAGTCTGACTTTATTTTGAAAAACATTTCAGCAATTGGTTGGCTTGCATTCATGGGTACTTTTAAATACATCTTTGTAAAATGTTCCGTTATCCTTTGCCTAGGAAATCAAATCACAATCTCAGGGATGAAGTTTTACCAACATCTAGTTTGCACCTCCAGCTGAAAGAGAACACTAAAAATTCTCCTCTTGTTTTCTTCTTGAAGGCTTGCTGCCTCCTATTTGATTGCATTTCCTTTGCCAGTGTAGATACCCTGTGTTTCATGAATTTCATCTCCATTCATTTAGGCACAGATGATTTTGTTAAGAAATAAAAACATAGTAGCACTAACCTTAAACCAGTGTGGGAGAAGGCATCCAAAGGCAGGTGAAACTTCCTCCCAAGCATGTGGCCATCAGGGAAGTACAGTGACCACTGTGACCACATGGAGGAACCACCCCGCCTCCGCGCCCCCCCCCCCAATTGCTGTCTGTCTAATTAGGGAAAGAGGGTATTAATATTGTGCCACACTCTCCCTGGATGCAAGTGCTTCCCCTCCCTGAAGGATTGTGTTTTGCTGATTTTCTCTTCTTGTGAATCTTGAGTAGAGTTTCATCTAAATTTATGTACATGTAGCATACTAAAATGATGATTTTTTTCCCATTAGCAGCTTATCGCCTCTGAACATTATGTTTCTTCTTGCAGTAAATACAGCATTGCCTGTGCTCTGAAGTTTGGGAGGACCCAACATGCAATGTAAGAAAGACAGATATGTAAATTATGCATGCACACAAGCAGCTGAAGCGTAACTGGAGTTTGGAGAGAAAAAAACAAAAACAAAGAATCATATCAAGTGACACTCCAGCAAGAGATGCATGTAAACGGCACTGTTCAAACATTAAAGTTTCTGTTAAGTGCTTCCTTTCTCAGATAGCACACCACACAATGCAGCATGATCTTTTTATATAATACGCAAACAACAATTATGGATCACAAAAGGGGTAATCACTTAAGTGAGAGTTGAACATCCTTCAACTTACTCCTGCTTTTGTTGGTGTTTCATGGTGTATATGTGAGAAACGCCTCAGACTTCATTCTGTGTGCCTTTACTATTTGTATTGGTATGAGAGTCACACTTAGAGATTAGAGCCCCATTCTTGGGGCACTATATAAAACCACACCAATCGAAGTCCTTGCACCAAAGGACTAGCAATCTAAACCAACACTGATAAAGTACATGTCATCACACATCCCTCAGACAGATGGAACTGAGAGAGACTGACACACCCACAGTCACCCAGGAAGCCTGTGGAGGAGCTGGGAACTAAACCCAGCTTTATTGCATCCCAGTCTAGAGCAGCAGCCACAAGCTATCCTTTGCCTCAGAGGAAAGGCTCCCTCTAGGCTTGCACAAATGACACTCTTTTCACTGAGACAAGGTGAGTGAGGCAATATCTTTTATTGGCCCAATTTCTGTCCCTGAAAGACAAGCATTTGAGCTACCCAGAGCTTGTTTTCTTTGGATCTGGGGAAGGTACCTTTCCCAGACCTGAAGAAGAGCTCTGTGTAAACTCACAAGTTTGTCTCATTTACCAACAGAAGCTGGTCCAAAAAGAGATATTGCCTCACTCACCTTGTCTTTCTAATATCCTGGGACCAGCATGGCTACAGCAATCCTGCAGTCTTTTCATGTGAGTCATAGGACAAATTTCTTATCAGTAGTGCATTTTAAGATGAAATATCAGACTACTTTGTGAAATCATTCAACAGCCACATCAGACAGCAACAGGCTATGAGTATGTTTAGCTTTTCCTCTTACTAAAATTGTCATTGCCACACTCACATTGGGGAGTTTGATTCTCATTCTCGGCATTCATGATATTTTCAGTCATTATGGATTCCTAAGAAAAAACGGAACTGAACATACCTCCACCACACATCTATTTTTACAGCACTTTTTAGTTTGTAAGCACTGCCTGCATCAGCTGTTTTATAAGGCAAGTATATACGGGTTTTTTATTTGTTTTTGTTTTTAAACTTTCATGCTTTACTTCACACTATGAGTGTTGTTTATACTATAGAAACTGACCCCTGCTGACATAAGGTCCCTAGTCCCACACTACTAAAATAAATGGGAGCTTCGCCCTTCGCCTTTGACTTTAATAGGGACCAGGTATCAAATATGAAACTCTCCCTCTGCTACTGAGGCTCCTTAGCACTGCAACAATTATATGAAACATGGCAGTTTCTGCAATGTAAACAGGATCCTAGACATGATATTATTGATGTAGTCAACACTAGAGCACAACTGTTGCCAACTATTAAGATACTAATGAAACTTAAGAATAAATTTAAGAATAAAACAAAGTCACATCACTCCTTTGTGCTCAACTCTAGGCTATGGAATGATAGGAAAGTGAGTGTGCACAAGGAAATGCACAAATGCTTGCACTCCTATCGTATTTTCAATTAATCAATAGTTCCAGCAGTTCACAACCTCAGTTAAAGGCAGTGCTAAGAATCCATGAACCTTTCCCAGAGAAGTCCTCCCATAGCTTGTTTAACTAAGAACATAGAATATGAATAGACACCTAGGGCAGGATTTTCAAAGTATTCAGCACCAAACTTCAGTGAGAACAGATTTAACCCAGTCCTGAGCACTTTTGCCCATTGATTTGGTTATAAACCAATGCCATGCTGTTATCCTTACAAGAGATATTCTGATGTACATAATGTTACAAGGGAAAAGTTGTTTTAAAGAAAAAAAATTAAGACAGTGAAGCAGTCAATGTATCGAAATGTTAACTAAATGCTACAGTTTTGTTACTTTCATTAAAATCAACAAACTGCATTATTTATAATACTTGATTCAGGACCTGCTTTGTCACATAGTAAAGTGTGCTTTCCTGCAAAACTCTGACAATAATTTTACCAGATTATATAATCCTCAATTGCTATTTTAACAGACGAAAAATTTAAAAACACAGACCTGGTTAACCTGCAGCTAGGTTATCCAGATGTCTCTGTATCTGAAAGGCTTAAATTATAATCAGCATGGTCACTTGGGATGTATTGTTGATGGTTTATTTTTAATCCAGAGGAAAATGAAGTATACAGATTGATTTCAATTATCAGGCTTGATCATGAACAACTGTATGGGACATAAGGTCTATCCAGCAATTATAAAAATGCATCTAATGTATTACCACAAGGAGGAAAAGGTCAGGTCAAGTCACTTTTTGGATTCAGATGCCGATACTGATTCCAAAATGTTACAATATCTGGAGAACAAACTGGAAATAACCATCTCTCTGATTTGCTTTAATTCCCCAAGCAATCTTGCAGTATTAATAACTTCTCTCTCTCCTTTGAATACATCTTTAAAAAAAAGTCAGGCACTCTGCAATTCTCAGAACAAATTTTCAGTTCTGTCTACAACTTTTATGTTTGGAAATTGGACACCATTTCTGAAGGAATAAGATAAATGTTCATAAAAACACTGTGTACCATGGTTGTATGATTTGATGCTGTTGCAAGCACCATTGAACTTCCCATTCTGATGTTAACCAACTTAGTGTTTCTGGGACAGTTCACATACAGACAGAACAAGTATATACAGGCTTGCAAGCCAGACTACAGCACAATAATAAAATTCATGCCTCCTCAATTTCCTCTCTCTTCTAACACTTTCTTAATGAAGCAAAGGGCCCTCTATTTTCCAGTTAACTGGGCTGTTGTAACATGCGTCTTTTCTATTAAAACAGAATGCAGAGCAAAGCAAACACCCGCCACCTGTCCAACCTACCAGAAAACTACCAACGTATCACTCATTTAATGTATTCACACAGAACATTAGGGATGGGCAAACCTCAGGATGGGAGAAAAACAGGTTTCATTCCGATATTATTAGCTCTCAAAATTTGGATGGTTTATCCAAATCTTATATGAGGGTTTATTTACAGTTTGTTGAACTCTACTGGAAGTTTCATGAGAATAGTATCCCCTCCCCCGTCCACTCTCTTCTCCTGCCTTCTTTTCAGCAACAGATTGAAAATGCCACAGCAACTTCTCTCATCTATCCCAGTTGCACATGTGTAGCATGGTAGTGAAGACAAGCCCTCGGATTTTCATCAAGCCACTCTCAGCTCCTCACTCAAAAGGGCAGGACTTTCCCAGATCCTTGTTTACATGGGAAGCAGAGAGCCAGTCTCAGGCCTCCTAAATGGGCAAGTACTCACCAGAACCCAGCTCACATGAAGGGCATCGGGGTCCAACCCCCTGTAGATAGACATGAGCCCCTCAGATCCTGGCACACACTTGGTGGCAATGAGAGGGGCTCAGATGCCCCTTGAATGACAAGAGCCCCCCAGATCTTGGCCAATGCTTGGGAGGGGAGAATGCAGAGCTGACAGGTACCCTATTCTCTCCCAGTCCCTGTCACTCACACTACTCCCCTTCTCACTCCTCCATTCCCCCTACCAACAAGCTTCCCTATCTCTCTCACCACTCTTGGCGCCCATCTCTATTTATCCTCCTCCCCAGCCCTCTTCCCCTTTCTACAGCCCCAAACCCCTCTCCACAGTGTTCCCACTCCTCCTCCTCTCAGGAAGCATTTGCATGTCTGGAGGGAAGGTGGGGGGGGAATCAAAGTCTTTTTGGGGGGTGGGATGTGCTGGGGTTACCATTCCTCCCACATCTGAACCCCCAACCTCTCTGCACCGCACCGCTGTCCACCCTCCTCCCCATAAGGCCGCTTCCTCTTGCTGCAGCTACAAAACCCTCCCCCCACACTTGTGCCCCCTAAAACCCATTGCAGGAAGCAGTCATGTCTACTCCCCTCCCCCTGAGATACTTGGCTTTTATTCTCCCCAAAATTAAAACTGCAAACCATGAGTCACAAATTGTAACCTCCTCAAGCCACTCAGTTCAAAACTCATTTTGTCTTACCTGGGGGCTTTTGATTAATTTGTCCTTAATTCTGTTAATTAAAGGGTGAGTTCACAGCCACCAAGACATCTCTGATTCATCCTGTCAATAGTACCTCTCAGTTTAACAGCATAAGGTGAAAGAAGCCAACTTTGGGGGAGGGAGGCACACTAACTCAGGAATCCCCCTCAGTCAAATACTCAGTTGGGAATAGTAAAGCTACCCTACATCCCCATGAGGCACACCACATTTCAAAACAATCTGATTAACCAGTTGGATAAAAGTTATAAATCATATAAAATAGCAGGAATGGAAACCCTCTAGCTGTTTTTCTGTATTGGACCATGCTCAGTGTAAAAAAATATTTTCTTAGATTTTCAATTTGGGCCCCCAAAATTTTAGCGAGTGCCATATGCAACTTTGGATAGAACTCAACAGATTGAGACCATTTTGATTCTCTTCATATCATGAGCTCGATATGTAGCTCAGGGCAAACAAAAACCCATTTCCCCCCACCCCTTTTTTTTTTTTTTTTAAATAAATAGCTATTTTTTTCTGGACTTATGTCTCTGGAACTCCCCACTCATATTACTCCAAATTTGGGTCACTAACCTACCCTCCTGAGATGCACCTAATTTCACATAAATTTAACTAAATAACTCAATTCTGGAGGACTTAAAAGGTTGACCTTTAAACAGATGTCTTGATGCAACCTTGATTATAGTGTCACTCCTACACCATTATAATCTAAAACCCTGTTGCGCTGAAAATTTGAAGGCAAAAAGCGAGAGTGAGGAGCAGAGCATATGCTGAAGAGGTGCTGTTATACAACAGTGCTACTGTGACCTCCAGCTGCTCACAGCCCCCGTAACATTGCCCAGAACTGAAAATACCCCAGAACAGTTCCCAGGACCCATTATAATCCTGGCCAACCCAAGACTGTTGCCAATTATGGTTATTCTTGCCATCAAATTAAAGTAATCTTTTGCATTCTCTCAGGAGAAAAAAAAGAGAAGTGGTTTGATTGTTTAGAAATGAGGTGTGGTCATAACCAGATTTGTTTTTTATATCTGATCCCTATATCCGTAATGGGCTAAATCCAAATCCCCAATTTCTAGATGATGAAAACAAAAATCAAAATTTCACACTGCAAGCCCATCCTTTAGCTTTATCCCAAAAACAGGAAAGAAACTGATATGTCTTAACATCACAGGTCCAGACAATGACAACTTTGTATATTTAAAGATAGGTATCAAGTTACTAATGTGAGAGTTTCAGAACAATGCTTTGGTGAGCACTGCTATTCAAACAAAGTTAAGAAGTGTCTTCTCTCCTGACAAAGTTTAGTCCTTATTAAACATTAATGATAAACGTGCCTACTGTATATACTCTTTTTAACCAGGCTGGTATAAAACGTAAAGCTACTTTTGTTAACACAATAATGAACAAATATGGAATTGTCACATGGAGTATGAAGTTCCATTGCTGAAGTCTTTGGATGAACCCTTAAATATTTTAAACATTTGCCATATTTTAAACTGTTGCCCAATATTTGTGTAGTTGTCATTTATGTGAGTGTGAGGCAAGCTCAAAATGCTACTACTCTGAGATGGTAGTGCTTTGTAATGACTTTACATTGGTGTAAAGCCTTCTCTTCATAGGATGAAAGAAGTGTTCTTATCTTGCGCTCCCTGAAACAAGGTATAAGTTAGCAATTGAAATGTAGGGCAGGTCTGCACTACCACCAAGTCCATCTAACTTGCATCGCTCAGGGGTGTGAACAAGACTGAGCAATGCAAGTTACAGTTACCTAGGTGTTGTCCACACCAGTGCTATGTCGGTGGGAGACACTCTCTCATCTGCATAGAACGTCTACACCAGACTGCTACAGAAGTGCTGCTGCATCGGTGCAGCTGTGTCAATGTAATGCTTCAGTGCAGACCTGCCCGTAGTCTTCACCTCAACCTCTTAACATGTTAAAACTTTAACGGTCTTGTCTTCGCTAGGATTTTACCTTGCCTTAGCTGCCACATGTTAGCTAACATGAGTTAAGAACACTTTTCCAAATGAATAGGCACCTTAAGTGACTATCCAAGTTTCAACGTAATGGTGAATTGGGGTCTTCAGATAGACTTCTCTTTGAACCACACCCTCTTTCATCCAAAAGGAAAGCAACAATGTGATCTACCAGTGCCTCACACAATAGGCATGGCCATGGATCTACCAACTTTACAAACTGACATCCTTATGTGTAAGAGGTCAGGTAAATGTCAAGTTACTAGCTAGTTTCCACTAAATGATTGAGATTTTCTCTCAAACCCTATCAGTTCTGGAAGTTGACCCACATGTTGAACTGTGTTGCTGAAGCTAGAAAGCTTATTTTATCTTGTACAGGTCACACAAGTTCTCAAATTGGTATGAAAATTTAAAACATATTAGCACATTTCATTTTTCACTCTGTAATTTTTATGACTGACTTAGTGCGATTTAACAATTACAAAGAATATTTTGAGACTGAAAATATCCATTAGGTCTTGAGAAAGGATCAGGGATCAGAAGTCATTATTTGACTTTTTCCTGGGTCTTATCTCAGGCTCTCAGCCTACATACACAAAGTGCTACATTAGCTCTGAGTGATCAGTGTACTGTACCTAAGCACACACTATAAATTGATGCATTAAAATCCCATATTGGTTCATTTTATTTATATTCTATCTAATTAACTAAAGAAATCGCTAGAAAATATAATTTATCATTTACAATGATGCCTCTATAGAGAAGGGAGTAACATACAGCAGTTAATATTCTGCACTCCTACGGACAGTATCATTAGACTTATTTTATGGATAAATAAACTGAGGCATGGAGAAGTTAAGAGATTTGTCAAAAGTCCAAGCACATCAGTAGCTGAGCCAGGAATGTGTTTTAGGAATCCTGATCCCAAGTCTCATACTATAACCATGAGTCAACAATATCTTCTAGCTCTGTATGGGGGCTAGAGAGAGCACAAATGAAAAATTTGTTTATTTTAGAAACTTGATTATTTGATCTTTTAAAGATAAGCTGAAGTTGTTTCCAGCTACTAATTTATATTCAAAATGTGATGTAACCAATGTTGTTCACCATTAGCTTTGAAAATGATTATTTTGCAAGTTACATCAAGTTAAATTTAAGTCATAAGCAATGGCAAGTGTCCCTTAGTTGTTGACAGTATTCCTTTAGTGCCTGAAATACAATGAAGGATTTTAAAAGAGATGCTCGATAGTCTACAGGGTGCTTCAAGTAACATTGGGATAAAGTTTTCTGGCAAAAGAACACTGTGGAAGATATATCATGACTCTACAGCATTCTCGTCAGAGAGAAATACCGAATTGCATTGGTGCAAAGTAAAATGGGCAGGTGTCCTGAAACTTTAGGCTGAATAACTACTATTAAAAAGGAAGTGTAAGATGCAGATCCTTTCAAATCTCTTGAGGAGAAGAAAAAATCAGGTAAGTTTAGTCTGGCAGCATGCTTTGATGGCAGAAGCATCTGATTCTATTGTGTAAGTGGAAATAGCTGTTCCTTCCAGAGATGGAAAGGCAGCTCAAGATGCATGGATTACCACAGGGTGGCAACTTGAAAAAGCATGGTAAGATAACCAAGCCTTTGTGGTTACAAGCATTTGCGATTACAAACACGGAACTAGTGAGTGCCTGTAGCTCGGCATAAGTGTAGTTTTATTTTAGTGTTGGTTCTTCTAATTTTGTATTGCTGTTGACATTTTCTTCTAGCTTGTTTCAAGGTACTAGTGTATTTTTTTTTTGAATCCTTGCATGGTAGCTCAGTAATAGGGTCAGATTCCATAAATAAGCTGTTCATCTTTTTATCTGTTTATTCCTACTTTATGCAGATTGCATTGTTTTACATAGCTACAGTAATATCAAAGAAAGAGTAATTAATTAATAAGTACGAAGTACAAAGCATGTTACTTCATATTCAAAAATGGATATGGAGAGATTACTTTTAAGCCCTGAATAAAATAGAACACTTTAAATAAAGGTCACTGAAAACGAATCAGTTTACTCTCTGATTACCAAAAAAAAAAAAAAAAAATCCACTCAATTTTATTCCAAAGCTGGAAGTAGATATGAATCAAGGTTGTCACAGACAGAATGTAAATAGAAATGTCAGAGATGATATCCTGCCAATCGCAGATCTCACACAATGAGCACTGAAAGAAACTCAGGTAACTACACAAACAATCCAACTATCTGGAGTTAAAAGACATCTGTAGACTCATAAACAAAGGGTCTTTAAAGCTCAGCAAGCAGACTCAATATCTGGCAGAGACAGCTGGACAAAAAAACTCAAGGTAACAAGTCAAAGTGTCCAGAGGTGAAGGATCTACATGTGTCCTGAAAGCAGGAAAATAGCTTTTGTGAAAAGGACATTGTCACAACAACAAAAACACCCACCATTTCCAGAAAGCAAGGACAAAAAAAAAATAGGATGTCATATATATGTCGCCAGTGAATGGTAGAATTTCACTAGAGCAATTATAGAGCTGTCTACAACCTGATTTTTAAAATGTTAAAAATACAGGAATAATTTTTAATCTACTAATCACAATAGGCCAACCTTAAAATACTGGGTTGTTTGGGATTCAGCTATCCAAGCAACCGAAGAATCAGATTAATTGAAAATTATCCTAACCGTCAGGGTCAGGAAAGTTGGACTGATGATGTCATGAAAACATGTTTTATCATTACATTTTACAGTACATTAGTGCATCTGGCTGGGCTAGATATACAGCCTTTCATAACTGACCAGAATGAAGAATACACAATAAAGAAAGCATACAACTCTTCAAGCTTCTATAAAAATGGTTGGTTTAAGGTTTGCATAAGGGTTAGGTTCAGTTATTTTATCTGAACTGGTTTGCCTAAACCAATCATTTTTCATGGTATTTTTCAAGATATCTTCCTGACCCAACACTGTCAAAGTATAACAAAGTATAACTGGATGGATCCCTAATGGTTTCAGTGAGGCCAGGATTAGAACACAAGAACGGCCATACTGGGTCAGAACCAAGGTCCATCCAGCCCAGTATCTTGTCTGCTAACAGTGACCAATGCCAGGTGCCCCAGAGGGAGTGAACCTAAAAGGTAATGATTAAGTGATCTCTCTCCTGCCATCCATCTCCACTCTCTGACAAACAGAGACTAGGGCACCATTCCACCATATGTCTTCAGTTACTTGCTCCTCATCTCTTCCACTGTTTGGCATCAAAGTGCCAATTTTTAGGATTTCATTTAGCAAGTTTTTAGATCAGTCTCCTATGTTCCTTGTGATACCTTTGCACTCGTGCTAGGACGACTCCATTAATTGATCAACAGGAGATGTTTCTGCAGGCAGTTAGCAGACTCATCTTAGCATAGTACCAATGTCATCCCAACACTACTAAAGGAAAAACGGACTCTGGGGGGAATGAAAAACTTCTCTTTTCAGTCAGTCACACTCTTTAGCCTCACAGTGCTAAGAGGCAAGAATGGAGAACAGTGTCTTGTCAATGGTTGGTAAGTTGAGCTAACCACCAGGTGGCCTTGAAGTAAGAAGTCCCAGTCACCTTGGTGAGATACTGGGTGACAATCCAGTATCCCCTACTCACACAAACATACTGCTCCTGGTTGCTATCTAGGCTTAATGAGGGGGCGGGCGGGGGGGAAGAGGAGGAGAAAGCTCAGGAAATTGAAATCCTCTACCATCACTTACTGAGCTTTAAAGAACAGCACAGAAAAATATATCATTTTATAGCTATCTATAGAGACTGACAATACCACAAACCACTCAAGCTTTGAGCTTGTGGTTAACTATAGTAGGATGAACACAGTGTTCATACAGCCTAGTATCTTTCATTTGTATGTGTTGTAACAACGCACCTTTTTCTCACATTAGGGCTCAGTGTTTCTCCCTCTGGCATTGAGTTGGTTTGAGGTAAATCAGTCCCACTCCAGAGATGTAATACTTCATGTTGGTTTATTTAAAATATTTACAGGATAGGCTTTAGGAATGTAATGTATGTTTATTTAAAGAATCCCTGCTACTAGAGTACTGCCTCCTCTTACTCTGGCTACCAATCACAAGCCACCCTCTGTAAACCACTTTGGCGCCAGCTATGGTAGGAACCAAGCCCCCCTTTCCAAATATAGACAAACAAGATTTCCCCTTATAGGGCAAAACAGCTCTTTATCCAGGTGAAGCCTAACTGCATACAACTCTTCTACAGCTTGCTTTTCATCCCTCCGCCTCCTTTCTCTCTCTCTGCAAGAGGATTTTAAAGGTCACAGGCTGCCCTTCTTTAGACTCAGGTGTTCATAATTAACCTGAGGTAACCTCTTTCCATTCATTCCATTTTAAGACTGATATGCCTGCTTCAACCAGCCTTCCAGAACTATCAGATCTGACTTTGTCACAATGTGTCTGTACGTATACACATTTTGTATCAGATAGAATGAATATATTCCACTGTGGCTTCAGGGTTGTATTGACAGAAGCTTGGGATGGATGCATTAAGTGGAAAAGTTGACAGTCATTTGCAATGACCTACACAGAGCTTTGTACCATTCCACACCATAGTATATTTTATTTAAAGAAGGATGGATTGTCGGTCTCCCTCCCCATTTTTAAGCAAGATAGTTTGTCATGTTTGAAGTAATTTTGGCAGAGGTGGATTAGTGGGCTGAGTGTAGGTGAAACATTCAAACACACAAGTCGAACAGTTTATCAAAAGGATATTCTCTGACAGGTTACAAACAATGCAACACATTTTTCCCTGCTGATGATCAGAACCCTCCAATATTGTTTATAATGTCTGTACTTATAATTCCTAATACACGACATTTAAAATCACACATGACTATCCAAAAAGAATACTGTATTCTTTTAATAAGGTTAGTATGAGCTCCTGCCCTTATAAACCTGGTTTCCATCCATCTGGAAAAAAATATTATGTGCAATCTAAAACATTGTCTTTTTCACATTTCCCAAGCATTATTTGATGGGCCTGCAGTTTTCTGGGTTATATTTCTAACTTTTTCAATAGTACTACAATGTTTGTACTACACTGGGCCCTTATTCACACTTGTTCTTCATTTGTCTACTGCTGCTAACTGCTCTGGAATAACCTAATCCTGGAGACTTGTTGACTCTGAATTTTTTACCTCTCTTATCACGTCTGCCTCAGTGATCCTAATTTAGGCTGCATGGTCAGGAAGGTTCTCTCTCTTGCAAATGTGTACGGAAATATTCTTTTAATGCTTCAGCAATTTTAGTCTCTTGGGTGACTCCATTCATTTTTAGAAATGTATAATATTGTAACTTCATCCTTCCCTGACCTATTTGGGGGTGGGGTAGTTAGAGTTACCCATAGAGGCTCTTAACTATGTGTCGGTTTTTGCTTAATAGTGTTTTTTTTAAATCAATGTTTAATACTGGTCTAATCTTTTTGTTGATTGTTTTTGAAACTGTGTATAATAATTTCTCCCTTTCCAAGCCTTTATTTATTGATTCCTTTTGGAGATTATATTTTTTTCAGGAGTTTTCACACAATTATGTTCATCCATGTTTTAAGCAAAACCAGTATTTGTTTTGAAATTCACTGCTTTTAAAGAAAAACCAACATTAAAAAATCTGGTTGGGTTAAAAGACTTTCTGGTCCTATTTGAAAAACATTGTTTCAGTAACGTAAACATGGGTAAGAAAAAACATTCTTTTTTTTTCCCTCCAAGATATTATTAACATCATATGCAGAATAGCTGGCACATTTTAATATCTACCTTCTATTATCATAATATTTGACCACCCCCAATCATGGATATATTTATCCTGACAATAACCCTGTGAGATGACACTTTATTATCCCATTTTACAGATAAACTCAGATTAAGTGATTAGCCCAAAGGTACATAGGAAGTCTGTGGCAGAACATGAACTTGGACCCCATTCTCCTGTATCCTAAGTAAGTGCTTTAAACCACTGGATTATACTTCCCATTTATCAATAATTCTGCTATTAGCACTCTCCTGGAAATACAGCCGTAATGAGCAAGCCCATCCTAAACCTTATGTCCCTGATTGAATCATAGTGTGACATGCTGGATCACAGAAACCCCCTTGGGAGCTGCCACCGGATGTGCCAAGGCTACTTCTACCCCTGCCTTCCCTGCCAGCTCAGGACTCCAGCACCCTGTCTTGATGAGCCAGACACTCCCATCTGCTCCAACACAGACCCAGGATCTGAATTACTTGCCCCAAAGCTGCTGGTTTACCTGAAAGCAGCCAACAGAAGTGTTCCTTCCTTTAACACTCAGATGCCCAACTCCCAATGGGGTATAAACCCAAATAAATCCATTTTACCCTGCATAAAGCTTATACAGGGTAAACTCATAAATTGTTTGCCCTCTAGAACACAGATAGAGAGGTATGCACGGTTGTTTGCTCCCCCAGGTATTAATACATACTCTGAGTTAATTAATAAGTGAAAAGTGGTTTTATTAAATACAGAAAGTAGGATTTAAGTGGTTCCAAGTAGTGACAGAACAAAGTAAGTCACCAAGCAAAATAAAATAAAATGTGTAAATTATATCTAATCAAACTGAATACAGATAACTTCACCCTGAGAGATGCTTCAGTAAGTTTTTTCCTCAGACTGGACACCTTCCAGACCTGGGCACAATTCTTTCCCCTGGTACAGCTCTTGTTCCAGCTCAGGTTATAGCTAGGGGATTCTTCATGATGGCTCTCTCTCCACTTTGTTCTGTTCCACTCCTTTATATATCTTTTGCATAAGGCGGGAATCCTTTGTGTCTCTCTGGGTTTCCACCCCCCCACACACACACTGGAAAAGCACCAGGTTAAAGATTCCAATTCATGTGACATGATCACATGTCACTATAAGACCCCAAGCTTTCATTCCGCCTAACCTGATTCACAGGAAGGCTTGCCTGCAAACAGCCATCCAGTCAATTGTCCTGGTTGATGGGAGCCATTAAGATTCCAAACCATCATTAATAGCCCACACTTTGCATAATTACAATAGGCTCTCAGAGTTATATTTCATATTTTTAATTTCAGATACAAGAGAGATACCTTTATACAAATAGAATGATCACACTCAGTAGACAATAAGCTTTGTAATGATACTTTACAAGAGACCTTTTGCATGAAGCATATTCCAGTTACATTATATAAAAAGGCTAATGAGTGAATAAACTAAATAGACTGCAATGTCACACGTAGAATATCAGGGTTGGAAGGGACCTCAGGAGATCTAGTCCAACCATCTGCTCAAACCAGGACCAATCCCCAACTAAATCTTCCCAGCCAGGGCTTTGTCAAGCCTGACCTTAAAAACCTCTGAGGAAGAAGATTCCACCACCTCCCTAGGTAACCCATTCCAGTGCTTCACCACCCTCCTAACGAAAAAGTTTTCCCTAATATCCAAGCTAAACCTCCCCCACTGCAACTTGAGACCATTACTCCTTGTTCTGTCATCTGGTACCACTGAGAACAATCTAGAGCCATCCTCTTTGGAACCCCCTTTCAGGTAGTTGAAAGCAGCTATCAAATCCCCCTTCATTCTTCTCTTCTGCAGACTAAATAATCCCTCAGCTTCCCCTCATAAGTCATGTGCTTCAGCTTCCTAATTATTTTTGTTGCCCTCCACTGGACTCCTTCCAATTTTTCCACATCCTTGTAGTATGGAGCCCTAAACTGGACACAGTACTCCAGATGAGGCTTCACCAATGCCGAATAGAGGGGAATGAGCACATCCCTCAATCTGCTGGCAATGTTCCTGCTTACACAGCCCAAAATGCTGTTAGCCTTCTTAACAACAAGGGCACGCTGTCAACCCATATCCACCTTCTCATCCACTGTAACCCCTAGGTCCTTTTCTGCAGAACTGCTGCCTAGCCATTCGGTTCCTAGTCTGTAGCAGTACATGGGATTCTTCCATCCTAAGTGAAGGACTCTGCACTTGTCCTTGTTGAACCTCATCAGATTTCTTTTGGCCCAATCCTCTAATTTGTCTAGGTCCCTCTGTATCCTATCCCTACCCTCCAGCATATCTACCACTTCTCCCAGTTTAGTGTCACCTGCAAAGTTGCTGAGGGTGCACTCCATGCCATCCTCCAGATCATTAATGAAGATATTGAACAAAACCGGCCCCAGGACTGACCCTTGGGGCACTCCGCTTGATACAGACTGCCAACTAGACATGGAGCCATTGATCACTAACCGTTGAGCCCGATGATCTAGGCAGCTTTCTATCCATCTTATAGTCCATTCTTCCAGCCCATACTTCTTTATCTTGCTGGCAAGAATACTGTGGGAGACCATATCAAAAGCTTTGCTAAAGTCAAGGATTAACATATTCACTGCTTTCCCCCCATCCACAGAGCCAGTTATCTCATTATATTGAGGTCAGAATTGTCTTATCCTTAGCCAAGGGCAATATTTCATTGTAAATCAAGCTTACAGGTGGAGTCGGCCTAGAGCAGGGTATCTGTAGATCCTACCCCATCCCCTGCCACTGCAAGATGTATCATTATTATATATTTCCTAGTGTTTTGTCTTGTGGCACTATGACCCAAACAGATTACATTGGAAGTTTATTCTATAGTCTAATGGAGGCTGTGTATTGGGGAAATCACCACCATGGAAGTACCCCCCTATTCCAGGATGCAACATTGCAGATGTTCTTACACGCTAACATTTCCTATTGTCTTCCATTCTGGTTCTGCCACATACTGCAACTGCTGCAGCCCAGAATTCTGGTCAGGTTCCCTTTCAAGTTCAGCCTCATGAGAGGGGGGCTGAGGGTGGGGGACACTTCTGCATGTGTAACAAAAGTTCTACTAAAGGTCCTAAACCGAATCCATCTAAAAGTTTCTTTGGACCTTGCTGGGCTACTCTTCAGCCTTCCTTTGGAGTTCAGTTCTCCTCCCCTCTGGGTTGGCTTTCAGTTTTTACCTGCTCTGTTATAAAGTACTGACTCCAACTGTTTTCCCTAGAATCCCTCTCAGTCTACTCCTCACTAGAGCTCCCTGCTTTTTGCCCTTGATCCCAGTCTCTAGTGTTCTTAGTTTTTCCAACTGAGCACCGCCTCCCAGGACTTTCTCCATAGAGGCCCTTTTTCCTAGCAGGTTCCCACAGCCTCCCATCCCTTGCAGGCCCTACCTCAGGGCCTCCCACAGTAGCCTAACCTGCTTCCTATAGCTATTCTCCTGTGTTCTCTCAGCTTTCCGCCCCTCTCCCCTTAAATAAATATGAGGCCAGGTGCTGATCTGGCTAATATTACCCCCTCAGGCCGTGAGACATCTTATTATGGCATAGGTGGGGTTAGCCCCCATTCCCTTTAAAAGAGCCAGACTCATGATCACAAACTTTTTCTGGATATTCATCTTATATTTATCCTCTCAATTTTATCCCATTTCTTCTACTTACACTACTTTTCATGATACTGAATAAATGGTTCTCCAGCTTTTCTAATCCATATATAATTTCAAAGCGGAATCCTTTTATGAAACATCTCTCCCACTTGGGTCCAAACCCTGACTGCTTGTTTTGTAAAATATTTCAGGAGGGGATCTGAGGAACTCAATGAAAGGTCACAGCTTGAGAAATACTGGCAAATATTTTCTCTCCTTCCCTGGTGTCTAAGGTTCTTACATATGCAAAATGTAATAATGCAATTCCCAAAAGATTTATGCTTTGCACATATCTGAAGAGAAAAATTAAGTCTAGGCTCCAAATTTGCCCCTTTCACAACACCATTGCAGTCAATGAAATGATGTCACAGATCAGGTACTTTTGTCCAAGGCCCTCTTACATTTTTTCAAAGTAGACTGACTGAAATTTTATGATTTTTGTTCTTCTAAATTTCATTTCTAACCCCCACTGTATTAACCACTTTAATTCATCTCTTAAAAGCAGGCAGAACTGTATTTTTAGTGTATGACTTATGATATAGAGTGGTGAAAGCACACAGTTTATTTTCATTTGTTTATGTAATAATCTATCTCGTTCAATAATAATAAACCTTGCTCACAGGCCCTCTTCCCCCCTCAGGTACAGAATGGATGGAAAGGTTTGGTGTAAACAAAAGATCTGCATAGTTTTCAAATTCCAGCAAAGGCTGAAATTCTTTTTAAAAGTCCTGGAAAAAGCTTCTGAAGAAAGGGGATTATGTTAAACTACTACATGTGAGTACTTGCACTCCATCTGGTATAGTTTGTATAGAAAGGGACACTTTTTTTAAAACAACAGGAGGAACTCAATTCCCCAAACCCCTCACCAGAGCTCTGGCACAAAGACACTGAAGAAGTCAGTCAAGGTGCTGACAATTCCTTTTAACTCTGATGACAAATATAGTATCATCAACTGCAGCGATGAGAGATTATTAGAGATGAGTTAATGCAATGCACTTGATATACTGTATTTAATGTGTCATGGGACATTGCTTACTTAACATAACAGGGGGAATAAGGTTCTCAAGAGCACAGACACAAAAGTAATTAAATAAGGAAGATGAGAATCTGACCATGCTGTTTACAACCAGGAACACACAGGCAATTACTTTCCATAAAATGTGATCTGATAACATTTGAATTTAAACTCTGTATCCATCCAACTAATCTTATAGTGGTTTAATTTTCTAGGAACTGTGTCTCAAGCAAGAAGTGTGTGGTCCAGAAAGGAAAACATTTTAAGCGTTCTAAAGGGACATAATACTGCTGTTTATCTTTTACATGTGTCTGAAACATTGGCTTCTCCTTAGGATGAGAATTTTGCTCATGTAATCATAGAAAAGAAACAATATCATATTACTTATGGAATCACAACTCACCAGCACAGTAAAAGTTTTGAATGTTGTGCATCAAACACTCATAGCAAACTGTTTGCCAGTGTAATAAAACAAACATTTAAAGTTGTCGAGTAAGTTCAGAAAACAAATGTATTCAAGAAAATTGCAAATATGGTGAGGGCTGTAAAAAGATTGTCCAACAAGCTATTCTCCCATCTGGTAATTATAGTGTTATTCATTATGCAGCATACAAGAGAGCTTCTAAATAGAGGATTACAACTGGATGTAATAAAAAGTGTGACACCCAGCAGTTCTTAAGACACTGAGGTCTATTCATTGGCCCCAATCTCCAGACATGAGTCAGGGAATGGGATCCTCACTCACATCAAGAGTCAATATCCTTGATTTAGTGACTATTGTGACACTGAGTAAATTAAAATATAAGATTCAGTTAAAGGATCCCATTGAGAAACAAGTGCTCCATGAAGCATACAAAAATATGCAAGTTTTGTGGTGCAGTATATGCTCCTTGGGAAGACGTATGAATTCTGCCACAGTGATTGATGCTGCAAGTCATGCAGTTGTCATTGCAAGGGGAAATTTGTTCAGGACATGCTGCTTCAAAATCTGTTTTATCTGAGCTTAAATATAGAGCACAGCTATCAGATTGCAATGATGCATTTGAAATATGTAACATGTGGCTCGGAGGATGCCTTTACAATAGGTGGGTCAAAGACAGACTCGTCAACCATCTCGGCTACAGATGTGAGCCATTACAATACAATCCACATAGAACCAAAATAAGTAGTGCTGACCATCCCAAGATTTTATATGGAAAACTAGCTATCAAGGGCTCTGATCCCATAAGCCGCTCTGCACAGGCACATCAGTGCAGGGACCAGTTAGTTTCAATGAGACTTCACCCAGGCACTGGGATCTGCCCATAAGAAGCAACCCACTTGATCGGGGCCTTGTTTTGAAACACGTATTGTACTGCCAACATGTCACCCTCCAATAATGGCTTAATTGTTGATTTAACAAATTAGAATGACATGCGGATGTGTCAAACATCACCCACAAATATTAGTTCAGTCCACAACTAAGTTCGAAGCTTTTTCTATTGACACTTACACTCTCACCTGCACCCAGGTTGTTATCTCCTCAAGGCTGAGTGCCTGTCTCTGTTGCCTCCTGAACCTACTCCTTGTAATTGAGCATGTCCCAAAGGTAACCCAAAAAGACCCTTATGACCCCTCTTTTGAGCAGCCAAGGATGCTGTTGAGCCTTAGTCACTTGCCTGTCCCCTTTCCCTCAGAAACAAGTTGTTGTTTCTCTCATGAGAATATTTGGGAAATTATCACAGTCAAAAATTGCAAAGCTGCAATCCTATCCCCTTTGTCTTTTTAAAGCCTAACTTTGCCTTATTGCTTACAAATTGCTGCCATCAGTTAGCATGTTGACCACCTGTGACTCCTGATTTTTAACACCAAGACTGCTGAGACTACTAACTTGCACACTCACAGCTGTCCATTCGACCTTGTCCTTCCTCCCCTTTTCTTCACATTTATATCCTTTTGTGTATTTTCTAATTTATAGATAGCAAAATACGTAGGCTGTCTGTGTTGACTGCCTGTACAAAGGAGCCATAATCTGTGCATGGGGCCCTCAGGCAATACTACACCAAAAGTAAAAATCACTCGGTGACAAATAAGGTAATACAATGTTAATCACTTATCTACACAATATGAATATAAATATTATACAAGAATATTGATCTTCGTGAAATCTCTCATCTGCAAACTCGACAAACACTAAATAGCTATAATCCAAGAAAGCATACCCTCTTTCTTTCACCGTCACTTATGGTTGCTTGTTTGCAGCACCAGAACTTGTACACCATATTTTCAGTCAGACTTTCCTGTCAGAACCACTGTAGTATATTTCTACAATGGGTTGATAGGAGCTAAGGGTCATATTGATTCACTCTGGAATAGGCTAGAGTTGTGCCAAAGCAAGCACCACAAAAACTTCAGCTGCAGTTTCAATCAACATTCCTGTCACTGAGTGACTTCCCTTCTAGAATGATCCATTCACAAGTACAGAGAATGTGCCCTGAGGCGTTGCCATGGTGACAGATCATCTCTAGAACGTTTCAATAGTCCAGTCAGAAAAGTCTCTCTCAGTTGACTTGTGGCAGAAGTGCAGTAGTTCCCAGATCCTTGAGTCAGATCCTTTTAGTAATTTAGGTGTCCTTTGTGTAGAAGTATTTGTAAAATGCCACTCCAAAAATATCTGTAATATTTTAACAGTCTTAATATTTAATATGCATCACACTACTCCATCAGTTCTTGTCATTGGTCAAGGAAAGCCTGAAATAAAATACCAGATAAAGGTCTAAACAATCATTCATCCCCATCTTATAGTCTAACAGTGGAAATAAGATAAATTATAACTGCCAAGATCATCATTTTTCAAAGCATAGTAAATAAGGATAAAAGCAAGTTACTGTAGGTGTCCAGCCTCCAGAAAATCTTATTTCTCCCACTCCTCTCAGTCCAGAATACCTCTGATTCTTCTAGATGAAACCCAGTTCAAGTAAGTTACTTGACATAAGTTACTTGGGGGAGGGATAGCTCAGTGGAGTAACTATCAACTTTTGCAATCACAGCTGCCTCTACCTTACTCCCATGCCCCCTTATCATCTTTACCTGCTGCATATTGTCTAAATCCTAGACACACCTTTCCCAGGGATCTCTTCCTCTCATTTAGTAGGCCCTTTTTCCACAAGTAGTCTCATTAATTTAAATGGAAAACAAATCAATTTTAAAATGCACAGACTTCAGTATAGTGTGAAACAGAGTTCATTAAGCCTTTATGCTGAAAATGTTTTTTCCATCATGTTCCTGCAGAAACACAAATTGTATGAAATAAAAAAAAAAAAAAGGATGTTAAGGCTGCCCAGTTCATGACTGTAAACTGCTGAGACACCCTTGGTTGAACGTTACTACAGAAACGCAGAGCCATTTTATCATAAAGGAGGAAATATAAAAATGGAAGAGACTTGTCCTGCAGAGACCCTCCTCATATGTGCCCTTTCTTCTTCATTTTATGTGGCAGACACACAGATACTACAGTGATGGATGGCAGTATGAAACCTTAAGATAGAAGTGTCATTGGGTGCGAGGCCTTGTGTACACTAGGGATATTTTTAAATGTTCGCTTCCATTGCTGCAACATTAACACTCTTTTGTAGAAAAGGGTCTTGCAGAAACACCCGTTTTTTAACACTACATTCAGATCTGTACAGAGCTCAAAATGGCATGAGAAAGACCTTCAGTGTGGACTCCCAATGTTACTCTCACCAGTGAAGCTTCACCAACACAAGTAATGGGAATATTTGTTAAGATTAAAATGGCTTTAATATCAGCTTCCATCTTAACAGATGGCCAATGAACAGGTTGAGAAACATCTGCCTGAGCGTGGACTGCTTCAGCAGAGAACTGTTGCTGTTGTGAGAGCCCACCACTCCAGAATACATTTATGCTCTGTGGTCCCCCATTTTCTCTCAAACATTTGGGGAGGGTACAGGGTAAGAGGTGGACAGGTTTATTTGTGAATATGATATAATTAAGCAATAGGTTGCATTATGGTTGTATGGAAAGGTGTCACTGGATTTAAGAGGCTCAATATAACCTGATTATTGGTAGTCTTAACTACTGGAAAGGGCATGCAGATCTTGGGATGGACATGTCTAGTATTTATGTTTTAGCCATCTCAATTGTTTAATTACATACATCTATGCCAAATTGCCTGCATTTTTGTTATAGTTCTATTGGGGGGAAAAATGTGATTAGAAACAAACTCAACAGAAAGCTCGTTTCTCATAATTTTCCCTACTTCAATAAAGGCTGGAGGAAATTTGCTCGGACGTTTACAAAAATTAAAATCTTCAGACAGATACATCCTGGGTAAATTTTACTTCAAATGATGAATGTTTGAAAGACTATACATGTGTGAAAAATGGGGGTTACAATGTGAAGTATTTTGCAGTTTTACAGTGGTTGCTATTGGCAACTGTTATATTGTTCTACGCTTTCTATTAATCTGGTCTATTTTAGCTTTAGATATCTTTCTCTCTATTAACTTTTGCATTAGAATCTTTACTTGCCTTAAAACACACACACACACACACTTAAACTACTTGATATTAAAACAACTTCTATCCTTGGCACAAATGCTCCCCCCCCCTTTTTTTTTTTGTTATTTCAATAGTATACTAAAGTCCAAACAAAATAGTTTCAAAGGTGTTTCAGTGCCAAGTGTTTCTGATCAGATGTCTTCTAGCTGAACAACCTCTACTCCATACCCTCTTCAGCATCTCTCCCCCTGCATTTCAAATTTAACATGTTAATTACTATCCATGACATTCTGAACATTTTAGGCCCCAATTATCACAAAGACCATCTATCTTTGATGCACCACAGCATCTTCTTGCTTTAGAAAAAAATTCTGGTCTGTTTCAAAGCTAGAAGTACAAGAGTTATAGTATTCTCAGGGATAGGTCTCACCACAAATCAGTTTGGTCCAGGACACTTCTTGCAATGTGTAATAGGCATTTCTTTAAGACCTTTCCTTAACTGCACATATTATCTATTTGAATAACCTTAGCTTTTGGTCTACTAGCTGGTAGCCCACTGGTCTGACAGCCAAAGGGGATAGGCGGAAGAGATGGAGTATCACACATGTCCACTATTCATGAGGTGGGGAGGAAAACTTGTCATTTATTTTATAAAAATTGCAGATGCATCAGAGTGTCATTCAACTCACTCCTAAATAAAGTTTATTATTCGCTAATAAACATGGCATTTGTCACGTGCAGTGGTTGGCATGGAAAGCAAAATAAAACCAGTAGTGTTTATCTACACATGCTTCATTCACCACACCTATCCCGCAAGGGCTTTCCCTTTGTCAGTCCACCATCCCTTCTTCCAAGGAGTTTCCCTCCTTTTCACCTTCTTCAACAGCTCCATCTCTGTGCATGCACACTCTTTCCTCACTGCCCATTCATCCCTAAGCTTTAATTTGATCAGTTTAGCACATGCTAAACCACAATTGCTTTGTCCAGACAAGGCTTTGGTGTCTTCTGTCCCTGCCATAGTTGCTTAGATCTTGATATCTGAGGTTTTCCCTTTCACAGAGGCTCACTTAGAGACAGAATAAACAAAAAATAATGAGATAGAAAATAAAGTTAACCTGCTAAGGAAAAACAAACAAACAACATTGGGCTTGAGTCGTCTTTTTCTTTGTTATTATTTATAACTTTTTTACTGGTGACCCCTTCCACATAGCAATTCTCTGAGAGCGACCCCTCCTTAAATATATAAAGTTTTTAATTTATAACATCATTATAAATGCTGGAGGTTGACAGCTCGCAACCCCCCTATGTAAGAACCTCGTGACACCCTGAGGGGTCCCAACCCCCGGTTTGAGAACCCCTGCTTTGTAACTATAATAAAGGCCTAAAAGATTTTTGACGAAAAGGTTGTTTTCTCTTCATAGTTTTTTGCCTTTACATTATAAATCTGGGTCATGTCTATCCTAGAAGACTATGGCAACTGGAGGACTAATGAGAGCATGAATTCACACAAGGTAAGAGATTTAAAGAAGACGATGATATTTAGAGGTAGACTAAAAACCTCGTAAAAATCGGTTTATCTCCAATGCCTTTTTCCCCCAATTGTTCATTAGGAAGTCCATATGCCAGATTCAACACCCATGTCAATCAATTAAAAATTGCAGCAGCATACAATGCTCAAATCTTGAGCTCCCCCCAAAAAATCTCTTTGTGGGAGGAAAAAATCCAACATCATTGACAATTCTGGAATCTCTACATTAAGAACAAAAATAGGGGGGGACCTCTTTTAAAAAAGTCATCTTTAAGTAAAGAAAAGTTTACACTAGAGAAATCAGGAAAAAGTTTCTAATTGTGGGAACAATTAGACTGCCAATAGTTTCTCAACCAAGGAAGAGATGGAAATCCAGTCATTGAATTGGGCTAGACAGGTACCGGAGGATGTACTTTAGAGAACAATTATGCATTTCAAGGGACATAGATAGACTACATGAGTGAATATTTTTTTTCCCATTTCTAGTTTTTGTTATGAAACAACAATGCATACCCAAATTAGCTTAATGTTTCAATTAAAATAATCATGTATCAAAGTTACTAATTTCAACATTATAAAAAATGGAGGTCTAAAATTAGATATCTAAATGCTCACTTTGGTTCCTAGGTAGGTGGCCTGATTTTCAAAAGTGATCAGCAGCCAAGTCTATGGGAGTCTACTTATTGGTTTCAAGAGGAGTTAGATTACGTTCTTGGAGTTCTCACTACTAAAATCTTTTTTCCTTCCTCATCAGTCTGCTTTTAATCCTAGATTCATACACAGTGCAGGTTGCAGTTTTTGGTTTGCAACATGATATTTCCCTTTGAGGTTCCATATGCCACAAACACTTCTACATCTTCAGCATCAATTAACAATTCATGTAGGAACAACCTGCTCATTAGAAGAGAAGGCTTATATTGAAGACAAATGTCATACCAATTAGTAATGATGAGGAAGGAACTACAGAAAACACCTTTGTGGTTTAACTATTACACCATGCCGGATTAAAAACCATTTTTGTGGAACTGCATAGAGAAATTATGACTGAATTAGTACACAGCTTCCATTCTCCCATATATGCACACCAACATCTGACAAGACCTCACTTGCAATTTCCCCATCCATCCTCAATACCACAGAAAGATCTAAGCACTCCCCTCCTTTCCTGAAGCCTCTCTAGTGCCATTCACCACCCACTGCATCCTGCTCAGCCACTGGGTGATTTCTAAATGGATATGAGCCCCCAACCAACATATCTATCCCATATTGGCTTTGGCTTGGCTCTCAGATCCAGAATCAGCTGTGAGGAGCTAAGATCCTAAGGAATACATGCTGGAACGGAGGAGCATTTCAGGCAGAGAGGTGGAAAGGGGAAAAATGACTCCAGGCAAGGAACTAACCCAACCAGAAGCTGTTGAAAACTTTTAGTTCAATACAACTTGTTCCCAGTAAAAAACACCCAAAACCCAAAACAGTATGTTCCCAGGTATAACCACTTAGAAATTGTTCATTTGTCTAGAAGGAACTAAGGCATGTTAGTAAGCAAGTGTTCAAAAACAAAAACAAAAATGCATCACTACCTATATTAAATAGTATTTAAGATTATTAAAAGCACAGACTTTTGAAATTCTAGTTGGTTTTTCATTGTTTATGCAATTTGTTTACTCTGTTTGCATTTCTCAAAGTTTGAGCCATGAAAACAAAATAATCAGCTTCATGCACTAGCACACAGCTGCAATGTTTGGATTACCAACTCTACAGGGGAATGTTTAAGAAACTGAACTGTTCTGTCTGTTTTCTTAAAAAAAATTATTCAGATTTTTTTGGTTTAAGGCTTTAAATACATTTTTACACATCACAACCTACATTTTAAGAAAAGTTTGACTTGACGGTGTCTCTTTAATGGTATTTTTCTACCAATATATTTTACCCAATTTGCTTGAGCATTGAATTTATTTTTTAACTTTCTCTTTCGTGATTCTTCCCTCTCCCCTACTCCACACGCACTTTTCCCACTCTGTGGTATGAAAACTGAGCAGTGGATTGTTATAGAGTAGTAGCATGCTGGCAGCAGGCCGGGGTACTAATGTTGTCACCAAGATACTGAACACAAAAATAAGATTAAAAATGGAAGCAACAAAGTTTCTTTGTTAGCTTTTTGTTGTTGAATAGTGCTAGTTGTCAAGGATGCTGAGCTGTATAAAGTGGCTTAGATAATTTGTTATGAAAGAAACAACACCAACCATGCACAACATAGTTGGATGATAAAGGTTTTGAATAGCAGAGACCATATTGGTCATATTCTAGTTAAACACAGTTTTGTCTCCTTTAATGTGACTAGGGATGTGCCCTCAGTTCCCAGAGAGAGTGTTACATTCTTATCCAATATACAGCCTGATTTAAATCAATGGGCATAAGTCAGGAAAGAATCTGGCTTGAGTACTTTAGCATAAACAATCCAGTAAGAGCCATATTCTGTTTTTGGAGACATGCATACAACTCCCGCTGATCATCCTTGCACACGCGAAGGCAAAATGTGGTAAAAATGCCTCCTCTTTGGATTATGGAAACATCTGACTGAAGTTATTGTTCAGTTCAGGATGCAATAGCAATAAAATAGTGTCTAATTATTCCTTTCCCATTTTATGTGTTGCAACACAGTGTCAATTTGATCAGTGACAACATGCCTATATTTCTTTTACATGGTTCTAGGAACATGCATTGTTTTTGCAGAATCACAACCATTTTGCTTGTATGAAATGAATTTCTATGCCCTGTTTAGAGAAAGTATTCAGATCCAATTATGTAATCTCTTTGTAGACCAATTCATTTGAAAAGAAACACCCACTAAGACCCATTATGTACCTTAATGCTGACTTCTGGCCTCCTGTTATCTGTCCCTCATTAATAGGACCTCCTGCCAGCCACTGCGGAGTGTCTATGAACCAGATTTATATTAGCACAGTTCTGGATCCAGAGTGGTAATCATTTCCCTCTTCCTGCTTTTACTACTAGTGGCCTATATGCAAACCTTAAGAGATGCTCCTTTGAGAGCTACTCAGAGTTTGTGAATGAATAGCAGTTGTCTCATTCACAGTTCAGTACCATGTCATAGTATAGCTCTGGGGATGATCAAGACAACTAGTTAAGGCTCCAGGCAACTGCAGAGGGGCAACTAAGTGGTGATACACACCTCCCTAAAATAGTTTCATATTTCTGTTCATGAAGTTAAACGATATGACTCTGCCAGAAATGTAACAGATAGGTAGCAGGCCTGGTCTAACTATTTCAATTGTAATTCTTTATTTGAATTTTCTCAGAACCTAGAACATACCAAAGCAGAGTACATATGCAATAAGGCAGTATTGTGTCCCCCTCACTCTTAAAGAGGCTAAGCCACTCCAAGATGTTTTTGTTGTAATTCTTTTTTAAGTCAATCACTACAAGTAAATATAATCACAAAAACTGTCAAGACCCAAAGAAAACCACATGATGCCATAATTCAGACCACAATGCAGAAAGTCAGCTAGCTATCCAGCTGTGACTAAATCATATGACATGTTTTATCCCTTATCTTGACTTCCTCCCTTCCTCTGACATCAGCCTTTTCTCCATGGCTTTACCATTTCCATGTACCTTTTGGCAATCTTATTAAAAAAAAAACAAAACATGTTGGGACAGTATGTTTGGGCGATTAAGGAAAATATCCTATTTTTACACTGATTGCTCTAATGCTCGTAACTGATATACAAAGTTCAGGTCAGACAATCGAAGAGAACCAATGGCTTCACTGTTCTCATTCTTAGGAATAAAAACAGAACTGCCTGTAACAACTTTGGGAATTCACAGAGAAAGATGGCCACGGTTCTCTGTTTTTCAGTTAAGAAGAAAGTCAGTCAGTGGTAAACAAAGTAGTAAAATTCCTCTCCTCGTCTCAGATGGTTCATACAAACACACTGACCTTTTCTAATAGGTAGAAATGAAGCAGTTATTTCAAACACACTTTCATCTCAATCGTCACTAACAAGAGTAACTTCCTTCTCGTATGCCACCACATGTCCCAGCTTTCCAGAACTCTGCACACGGAGAATACTTCTGTTTATTTTCACACCAAGGCAGAACATAATTACATCACTGCTCTTCTTAAAGAGCATCACTGGCTCCCTATTTATTCTGGATTGACTTGAAAACTTCCCTCATGGCTTTTATAATTATCATGCTCTCTTGATTTCTCTCAGCCATTCCCCCCTTGTCTAACACTGGTCACATTTCTGTCATGCCCCCACAGTTACCAGTGAGCATATCATACGGCTGCAGAGCAGGACCATTCAATGGTAGAGGGAAAGCACACAGCTGCAGAAGGATAACAGCAAGGTATTAGAAAAGCCTGGCATGACTGCCCCGTATTGTGTCTCTGTTGTTTTGGTCTCCTTCTGCACAGGGAAAGATGTGCAACATCTAGGCCTAAATCGGTAGATTATTCTGTGATGACATTTGTATGAAAGATTCTGTACAAATTAAAAGGGTACTTGTATTCTCAGTCAGTTTGACCCCACTCTATCTTCCAGGATTTTCTATTTTCTCAGGAAAGGCTCCACTTAGCAGCCAGACTTCCCACACATGCAGTATTCCCTATAAAGCCAGGAATTGAATGAGTCATTTCATTGGGCTCACATTACTTGATTGCTTCTAAGTTTCCTAATAGTCTGTACACTGAAGGGAGAATCCAAACATCGTGAGGAGAATGGCAATGACATTGTGTTTTATGAGGCTATTCAAAAAGTCTCTCTGATTTATGTAGCTCAAAAGCTCCAAAGTCTTTGAGATTAGCTATACTGACTGCTGCTATCTTTGTAATATCTGGGTTTCCTCTGCAGCCTTGCTTCATCAGTTTAATTAACCAACTAGCAACAGCTATATTTAAGACAGGTAGTATTGGCCTGATTGTTTTTCTGTATAATTTGGGACATTGGATGATAGAATGTTTAGTGGTAAAAACAGATTTTTCTCTCCCCCGCATTCCCCACTGAGGTTGGAGATGTCATCGGAGTGCTTGGGCAGGAGCCACGAGTCTACCGCCGAGCTATCCCACAGAGGAAAATTTATTTTTGCCCCTTTCAATGTGAGGCAGTTTCCAGCCAATAAAATGTGTCATCTGAACCAGCACTTGGATCTTTGCCAGCATGATTTTGTTAAGAGATCCATCTGTGGTTGCTTACGGTTTGTTTTCAGCTCCTTCTCTCAAGCCACCAAAAAAGCTCATGTGTATGTATACAGGTATACCCTCTTCCACTTTCTGGTAAAGGTACACTTTAATTCAAAGCCAAACTAACCATACAAGCTGGCAGTTTAAGAGAGGGGTTTTTTTTGGTCTGTTTTTGGAACATACATGCTCCATGCTAAAGCTTTAATATTTTATTTTATTAAAAAAAAAAAACCAACAAAGCAGGTCTGCTTCAGTACTTCATAGGCAGAGAACATGTGGGCCTGAGAAAATGCAATCTCTTGGGAAAAATTATAGTTCAGCCATTTAAACAGGAAAAAAAAACCCCTACAATGTCAGAGTGTAGATCTTAGAAGAGCTGTGAACTTTTCCACTTTTTTCTTTGAAAACACTAAGTGTCAGAGACTTAGAGTAAGTAGGAGGAGAAAAAGAATTTGGGTGAGCCATGCATTTTGCAGATCTACGTCTGTACATCATTAAGCATTCATACTTAATCTTTCTTGTTCTTAGCCCAGCATGGAGAAGAGATTGGCATGTTCAAGAAAATTATCCTGACTAAAAGAACAGAGGCATCAGCAAAAGATTCCAACTTATACAGATGTCTTCAATCAATCCTTTCCACCAATCATTGCAAATAAGAATCAGAAGACAGCATTAATGAATTACTGGACTACACAGCACAAAGGGGTGAAGTACACATCCCAGGGCAGTCATAACTGTTGGTTATATCCTGTTCTGGACAGTTTCAAGGCCTTAGCCCTCTTTGAAGGAAAATAGTCTGACCTCCACATTGTAACTGTATATCCTGACTCAGTTGTATTTGTAATACTGGAAAGTCTTTACAGTGATACAGTGAACATTCTACCACCTAGAGATGGCTCTCAGTCAGTATAGTAGTGAAATACAATGGAAAAAGCTATTTTTCTCATTTTCGCTGGAAGCCAATGAGTTTTAATAATTGTGAAATACCAGAATCAAGTACTAGGCATAACACTGATTACTTGTTTTTCAGGATAATTTAGCCTACTCAATTGTTTCAACCTGACTTTTCAACACTGGCAGTAGAGTAAAAGGAATCTATTTGGATAAAACAACAACAGAGTTGAACTGAACTTGTTTGCAGCATTGTTGTAGCCATCCTAGGACAAGGATATTGGCAGGACAAAATAATATATTTCATTAGTGAACGAGACAAGCTTTTGAACTACGCAGAACAATTCACAGTTCCAAAGCCTGTCATCTTTTGCCAACAAAAGACAGTCCAATAAAATGTATTCCCTCACCTACTGTGTCTCTCTCAACTGAACTCAAGAGTAACATTTTATTTCAAAAATGTTTGGATAACAGTTTTATTCCCCTCAATTTTTTTCAGATTTCTCACATCACTACAATTCTAACAAGGACTAGCTGTGGCAACAGAAAAGCAAGATTCTTCCAATATTGGTGGTCTCATAACAGCACATGCTCCATCCCTATCCTTAGATACCCCAGAAACCTCTCAGATTGTCCCATTAAGTGGAAACTCCCTGTGATTTATTTGTATTCTGATCACCACCCCTACCATGAATACAGTCCCATGCAGCAATATTATGCACAGTACTTCTATACCTTCAGCCTTTACCTAGAGGGCTGGGAAGAGCTCTGTACATGTTAAGCTCAGCTGGCCTGGGAAGAGTCCTGGTTTCTCTCTCTAATTTTCTCTGTACTTCCTTCCTGTGTCCTTATACCCATCAGCAGATGGCCTAATGGGCTCATCTAACTTCCCAGACTAATCAACTAATTAGCTTGCACATCCCTAATGAACCCATCTCCAGGTGAGTTGATGACGAAGTGATTACAGGGCTGGCTCACCTACTACCTTCCCCACACTCTGTCACAGGCCTGAACAGAAGCAAAAAAAAGAGCCTGTTCATGAGGACTTCAGGTCAATTTTGCAGACTCAAGCAGTGTCCATTGCATGCAAACTGAACTAGCGTCCACCGGTGGTTATGAAGCCGTACTGTCACCTTTTGTCAACTGTCAAAACAGTATTAGGAATGTCTGCCCTTACTCTCCTCTGGTTTGGTGACCCTTTCTTGCCTCTTTGAGGAATCTGAATCTAAAGGAGGTGAGACTTTTAAAACACCTACTGGATTTGACTGTTCTATTAAATGTGGAGATTTCAAAGCATTTTTTCATTTAAAAAATGACAACAGGTAATGCTGGATAACAGCTAAGTGCAACATGACCGCAGATTTATACAGCAAAAAGTTAATTTCAAAATCCCAATATGATTAAGAGTCCAGCCTCTTGCTTAACCCTAATGAGGGAAAGAAGTAATAAAAAATGAGCATTTTCCATTGTGTGCTTATAGCTTGAGTCTGATTAGCTGTAGTTCAGAAAATTCTTCTAGGAAAATGGTTTCAATAAATATGCAAATAATAATCTACATTTGAATGCATGCATTTTAATTAATCTATACTGAAGAAGAAACAGGTTTCTCTTCCCTTCACTCCCTGCACCATGTGGCATGGCACATGCTAGGAATCTTTCACATACAAATGATAGGGCTAATTACTTATACAAACTGATTGCAGTGAGTCAGATAAAATATTGATGTCTAAGAACTTTTACATGGTACTACCAGCTACCGTAATAGCTTTTCAGCTCAAGGGTCAAGTTCTCTCATTGCCCAGATGACACATTCCTCTTGCTTCTAGATCCAAATTTGTGTAGGTTTAGACAATTACTACAACTCCCCCCTCACATGTCTGCCAGAGGCTGTCCTGATAGAACACATTTACAAACAAATGTCACTGTCCCAGATGAGACACATACAGTGGAAATCCAATCACAGCCACAATAATCCAATCCATTTGTACAAAACTGCCCTTAAAGCTAGGGCCACATGAGTGGGTGGATTTCCCACTTGCTCTCAAGAGAATTTCCATACACTGGGCCGGATTTTCCACTTCTTTTGCAATTTGTGAAGTCATCTGCCTTGGGACAGATGGTGCAAAGTGGGTGTAAAATGCTACCACAGTAGAATGGTAATATTTTACTCTCTTTTTGCAAAGATATGAATGATTATACAAGGTGCAAAGTAGAGAGAATTAGGCATCTTCTTTTCAGCTGAAAGAGATCCTCTCCCTGAGCGTTCATCAGTAACTCAAAGCACCTAGCTTCATCTCCAAGTTTGACTGTTCCTAGGATTTCCCTGCAGAGAGGTTTGGCTGTAGACCATAGGGAATCAAGCAGGAATCAGCACCTAAGAGTACCTACTGAAGTCACTGAGTGCTAACGGCTCTTATATAACCTCTTACCCCATCGTATGATTGAAGCCAGAAACTGGAGAGCTTCTGTAAAGTTGTATTTCTCTCATTCACTGGTTTGTTTTTTAACCAACCTCAAGATTGCTACAGCACCCACAGCTCCTGCCTATAAAAGTGACATATCAGGATAGTTATATGTTACAATGAATAATTAATATCAAGAGATCTTAAGCAGGGAGAATCTCAAGGCAGTTTTACTACCCAATTTATTTTAATACCTTGTATGCCTGTGATTCTTCAAAAAATCATCCCATACTTCTGGGGCAAAATCAACATTAGGAATAGGGATGGGGAGGGAAGGCGGCAAAAAAAATGACTATACCAATTTTATATATTTCTGTGAAACAATACAGAATGCTGCTATGAGCCATCCTCAGTATCTGGTAACATCTCTAATTAACCTGCTGAATAGGCATAGCATGAAATCACACTCCATACATTTTGCTACCAGCACTACTAAAATACATTTTTTGCATACCTCACAGTATGGGGCTGTCATTCCTTCAAGTACTTTACAAAGCACCAAGACTTAATATCTTAAATTGATTGTTCATAGAAAATAGCTCAGCATAAAAAGTGACACGAGCAGCCAATTTAGCTGTCTTCTATCAACAATCCCAAAATAAACAAAGCACTCTTTTTTTTTTTTTTAACAGATTCATGATTCAGTCAGGAGGAGTAGAGGTGGGAAGAGGACAAGATGACATACAACACTATATAATTGTGTCAAATTTGCATTTGTATGAGTCACAAATCTTTATTCTTGGACAATCATATACTGTAAAGACATAGTAATCCATTGGTATTCAGGCTCTGCATGTTAACTGCATCATTTTAACTATATCAATACAGTATTTAAGTCAGTGAATCATAAGTGACAAAGGCAACTTTTGAAAAGAAATATTAATCTAGTCATTAGTAGTCATGACTCCCTGTCCTTTACTGGAGGAATCAACGTTAACAAAAATAAACAAAGTAGCAACTTATATTGTTACTCCTACAAGAAATTAGCCAATGATAGCAAGTTTGGGGGGCAACTGGGAATAGTCTGTCCACATCTTGATTAGTCACCACCTTGACCACTTTTTCTATCCTCTCATTTTTTGTAAGATTATGCAAGCTCTTCATGGCAGAGACTGTCTTTTGTTTTAACAGTGCCTCGTACACTTTAGGTGCTACTGGAAACAAATAATAAATGCTAAGTATAATTCAAAAACCTCTGTCTAGAGATACTGCCTTTGTAAGAGGCTTTGATTCTGCCACTTTTTATTCCTAATTAGTAATGTCTTATTGGGTAAGTAGTTGCACTGATTTCTGTGTGACATTAGTGAGGTACCAAATGTGAGTGAAGATGTCAGAATGACCTAAATCACCAGCCTTAATTTAAGTTTGCATCTTGCACGTGAAGACTTCAAAACACAGCAAACTACGTGTCCCAGTGCTTGTGTGCGACAAGTATAATGTATCCCTATTTTACAGATAAGGAGGAGAGGTAGCAAAGCTAAGTGATTCGTGATCAGACAGCCAATCAGTAGCAAAAATGGGAACAGAATGCAGATCACTTGATTGTCAACCATTGGTTTCAACCACAGGACCAACCAGGTTTTAACTAGCTCTTTTTTCATCTTTTTCTTTCTTTCTGTCTGTCTGTCTCTTTCCTGTCTCAGGAAAACTGTTCACAAGAGAGAAAGTTTATCTGCCGCTGATTCCCCATTTGAAGTCATAATCCTGCATTGTGACACAGTAGTATACTGGAGAAACAAGCAACAAATATTATACTGCAAAGAGGGGATTATGATTTCCCAGCTATCGCTCCCTTGCTATCATAATCCAGCAAAAGGCCTTGATCCTGCAAGCAATTAACTTTGTGCACAGGAGTAGCCCCACAGAGTTCAACAGAAGTACTCTCATTCGTAAAATGAAGTATGCTCAGGTGAGGTATGGTGAGCTTTAACAAAGAGGCGGCTGAGCAGAACATTCAAGCCAAACTCAGGCCCAGCTGAAGCATAGGACAGCAGCCTTATTCTATTACTATGCCAAGCAGGGACCCTGTGGGAAAGCGGGAGCTGGGAAGGGGCTGGGGCAAAAACCAAAGGCAACAAATATAATGACAGTTTTTGTGCGGCAGCTGAATCTGGCTCTGGAAGCAGAATAGCTCGATATCTATTGAGAAAGCCTGTTCTTATAAGATTTCTAACCAATACTGCAATGTCAGCATGTTCTGAAAGATAGAATGATAGAATGTTGCGTGATTTATAGTCTTACATAAAAATATACTAGGGATCTCCCATCTAAAATAATTTCTGTTGAATAGCATTGGTCCAAAGAGCAGCTCACTGTTACTGTGGAAACTCTACTAGCAGGAAATACATGATCTAAGGCCATTTTCAAAATTGTAATCTGTAGATTGCTAAGGAGACTGAAGCAAAAGGTAAGACACAATGACCCAGGGCATCTCAATCAAAATTGGTCTTTCAAAAGGAATATGATCTTACTAATAAGTAGATGACACCCAATGGATATAATAGTTTCAGAATAGATCACAGAATCTGACCATAAAATGCTAACAGAGGTTTTTGACACAAAGGATGCTGGTGTAAGAGATGAAATTGTATTATGTGAATTTACCAAAGGACTGAGTTTGGCCCAGTGATTTAAAGGCCCCGTAGAGCTGTCAGAATGACTGTGTGCAATCACTCGTCCTCTACGAGTACCATATTGATCCCTGACAATGGTAATAAAATAATCTAATAGACAAGAGATCAAAGTAAATATTTCAATATTTTAAATTTAGGGAAATGACAGTATTTCATTTTTCCAGAGTATTTGCATGAGTTTAATTTTCTACCCACTGCTTTTATGATTTTCTCTCAATTCCTGTAATGTTACCAATAAAATATTATTTTATTTAAGGCAATATGAAATGAGTGTCAGAACTATTAGCTGGGGAAGTCATTGCTGGGAACCTTGGAGAAAGAAACTGAATTGTTTCAATCTGCTGCCTTTCAAGGTCATCAGTCCAGGATTTGGAGCACAGAGCAAGTTATGGATTTCCTGAGACACGAAGTGCCACACAAGGAGAGCTGCTGAGAGCCATTATGACACAGGTGTGGGCAGAATGACCTCCAAAATTCTAGCTAAGGTTACAGTTAGCTTCTGAATTATTGGAGGTTTATCTAACCTGAATAAAAACCCTTTTTAGGAGTGGTTCCAAATTTCAAGTAATACATCTGGAGATGGGTTAAATGTGACAATTTTCGGTTCAGAGAAATCTGTGAATTCAGAAGTGACATTTTGTTCATCCATTTATCTGCATAACCTGTCTCAAAGTCACACAGTTTGGATATATCAATGTATCAGAATTTGAATTGCCCAAGTTTAGGCTATATACAACTTTCAGATACCAAAAACCAAGTCAAGTGAAATGAGAAATTTATGTAAATATGGCTAAAAAAACCTGTCTCTTTGCTCACCTCTACACACAAATGTTTCATGGGATTTTTACCTCTTTTAGTGTCCTTAGAACTGATGGGACTTATATTTTCCTCTGGATGCACAAACGTTAGATGAGGCATAATGAACAGTTGCTTCAATATTTGTACTATAATAACCATTCCCCAGCATTAATAAAAGCAACAGTCAGTTCATGAATTACTCATGCAATCCACCTTAACCAAACGGCCCTTGGGCTTTTTATGTGCTGCCCATCCTACCCTAATATCTTCCTGTATTTCTTGACAATATTATGTTTTGCTTTCTATGCAGGATATTTCTACATATATTCACTTGGAAAAGAACACAGATTGACCAACAGGCTCAGAGAACACCTTGTCACAGTGAAGAATGGAGATGGCTCTAAACCTATTGTTTTCTATTTAGTTTGGCACAATCAAGGTTTCCATCACATTCCTGTGTATTTAACATGACATGCACAGATGGTTCATAGAAAAAGCCTAAGAACAGTTTAAAAATCAGACTTAATATCTGAGTGGATTCTCTATTCCACACTCTGTTAAACATTAGGCTTTATATTCTTAACCACACAGTAGCTCACTTAGTTTTCAGATCCTTTATTCTATTCATTTATTTTTCTATTTCTCTGTTTTATTCTAGCTCACCCTGTTTTCAATCAAATTCCCTAGTCTCTCTGCTCAACTGAAAACTATTGCCACCTCTCTCTCCCACTTCTAATTCTCTCCAGTGCCCATTCAAATTATCACCTTGTAATTTCAGATCTTAGCATCTTAACTTTTTATGTTCCAAGGGGCTCTTTATCCTATGATCCTTTTTCCATCTTCTCAGCATACAAGGCCCTTTTGCCACCCAACATTTCTGCACATTCTGCATACTCTTATTTCTATCTTATGACAGACTGGCTGCAGCATTCCTGTGTTTTACTTTACAAATATATTAAGATTTAGACTTTCCATTTCTTCTAAAATTATGCCCATATTTCCAGAAAGTTCCCATTAAAAGGAAAACCCTGGTGCAGCCTCCATTATGGAGCTGCTGTCAGGTCTTTTTAGTCTACTTGAATTTTTTCAGTCCATAGGAGAGGAAAGATTCTGAGAAGAGACATGAGGGATATGCCACACTTAAAACAAAATCTGCTCTCCTGACATGATAATCATGGACAATTCTTGGAAGCTGTACCTTAACGTTCTAGTCCTCCATCATATCCCCCTCAGTTGTCTCTTTTCTAAGCTGGACAGTCCATCTTTTTAATCTCTCCTTATCTGGAAGCTGTTCCATATTACTAGTAATTTTTATTGCCCTTCTCTGCGCTTTTTCCAATTCTAATGTTTTGTTTTTGAAATGGGACAACCAGAACTGCATGCAGTATTCAATGTGTGGGCATATCCTAGATTTATATAGTGGCATTATGATATTTTCTGTTTTATTATCTGTCCCTCTCCTAATGGTTCATACTATCGTTAGCTTTGACTGCCCCTGCAAACTGAGCAGATGTTTTCAGAGAACTATCCACAATGACTCCAAGATCTCTTTCTTGAGTAGTAACTAATTTAGACTGCATCATGTTGTATCTGGAGTTGGGATTATGTTTTTCAATGTGCATTACTTTGCACTTAACACAAATTTCATCTGCCATTTTGTTACCTAGTCACCCAGTTTTGCGAGCTCCCTTTTAGGCTTAACTACTTTGAGTCATTTTGTATTGTCTGCAAAATTGCCACCTCACGGTTTACTCTCTTTTTCAGATCATTTATAAATATGTTGAACATCAGTGGTCCCAGTACAGATCTTTGGGGGACTTTGCTATTTACCCTTCCCCATTGTGAACACTGACCATTTATTTCTACTCTTTATTTCCTATCTTTTAACCAGTTATTGATGCATGAGAGGACCTTCTCTCTTATCCCACAACTGCTTACATGGCCTAAGAGCCTATAGTGAGGGACCTTGTCGCAGGCTTCCAGAAAGTTCAAGTACACTATATCCACTGGATCACCCTTGTATATGTTTGTTGATTTTTAAAGAATTTTAATAAAATTCATGAGATATGATTTCCCTTTACAAAACTCCGTTGACTCTTTCAACATATTTTGTTCATCTATGTGTTTGATGATTCTGTTCCTGACTATAGTTTCAACCAATTTGCCTGGTATTGAAATTAACTACTGGCCTGTAATTACTTAGCTATCCACCAGCCACCTGGTACAGAGGTTGAGAAAAGTGACAATTCACATACTACCTGTAGTCATTATGCAATTTCATATTCAAGTTCCTCCAGAACTCTTGGGTGAGTACCATTTGCTCCTGGTGACATATTACTGTTTAATTTATTTATTTATTCCAAAACCTTCCTACTGACACCTCAATCTGGGTGAATTCCTCAGATTTGTCACCTAAAAGGAATGGTTTAGGTATGTGAATATCCTTCACATCCTCTACAGTGAAGACTCATGCAAATAATTCATTTAGCTTCTCCGCAAGTGCCCTGTCTTCCTCAAGTCCGTCCTTTAGCACCTCACTTGGTCAGTGGCCCCTCTGATTGTACTTAAAAAAAAATTGCTGTTTGCCTATGTCTCTTTTGCTAGTTGCTCTTCAAATTCATTCTTGCCTGTCTAATTATACTGTTACTTATTAATTACCAGAGTTTATGTTCCTTTCTATTTTCCTCAGTAGGATTTGATTTCCATTTTTTAAAAGATGCCTTTTTGTCTTTAACTGCCTCTTTTACTCTGTTTAGACTGGTGCTGGTTTTGTTTGTTTGTTTTTGTTTTGGTCCTCTTACTGTTCTGTTTTTTTGTTTGGAGGTTTGTTTGTTTTTTTGTATATAAAGTTTGAGTCTCTCTCATAGTGTTTTTAAGAAAGTTTCCAGGCAGCTTGCAGGCATTTCACTCTTAAGACTGTTCCATTTAACTAACCTCCTCCTTTTTCTGTAGTACCCTTTTTAAATTAAAAGCTATTGTTTTGGGTTTCTTTAGTATCCCACACACACACCAAGAATATTTAAATGTAATTGAATCGAGTCTTTATTACCAAATGGTTCAGCTACTTTAACTCTTGGACCAGATCCTATGTGCCTCCATGTGGGCTCCAGGACTAGTTGCCCCAAGAAGCAATCATTAATTATGTCTAGAACTTTTATCTCTGCCTCCCACCCGCTCTACATGGGGACAGTTGAAATCCCCATTATTATTTTTTTTAGACAGTCGCTAATCTCCATGAGAATTTCACAGTCACCATCACCATTCAGGTCAGGTGCTTGGTAGTATATTTCTACATCTATACTCTTATTCAAACATGGAATTTCTATGGATAGAAATTCCATGGTACTGTTTTATTCATTTAAGATTTTTACTACATTTGACTGCATTCTTTCACATATAGCAGGGGTGACCAAACTTACTGACCCTCTGAGCTAAATATGACAGTCTTCAGAATTTCGAGAGCTCGGGTGCACCTTCCGGGGCTTGGGGCTCCAGTCCCATGGAAGGTGCCTGATGGGGCTTCAGCCCCACTCCTGCTGAAGCCCCAAGGCCCAGCAGGTGCACCCAGTGGGGCTGATGCCTTAAGACCTTCCCCCTCCACTGGGCAGAAGCTATGAGACACCTGGGCAGAAGCGCCTACCCCATGACCCCACTGCAAGATAGAGATCCTGAACTCCTCCCAAATCTGGTAAGTGGAGAATGAGGGGGATGGGACAGGGATGTCTCTGTGAGCCACACTTTAAGAGTAAAAGATCTTGCGAGCCATAGTTTGGCCATCCCTGACATACAGTTACTCTCACACACCAATGTGTTATTACTGTATATTTTGAATCCTGATATCAGTGTTACATTGTTTATCATTCCAACAAGTTTATGTGATGTTTATTATATTAATATCCTCATTTAATATCAGGCACTCAAGTTCACCCATTTCATTAATTTAGACTTTATCATTTGTATATGAGCACCTACAAAATTTGTCAATATTTAATAGTCTGCATTTATACGATTTAATTGAATGGGACTTGCATTTGATTGTTTCTCTTTTGTTCCTACCTGTACTGTATCAAGTTCTGTCCTCTACTCTTTACCAGGATATCCCTTTAATAAATCCTCTCAGAAAGGATATGCATCTACAAACCGTTTGCTCCTCCACACCTGTCCACTTTCCCTCAGGCCTTAGTTTATAAACTCCCTGGCAATTCACAGCCTAAGGGGATGCTGTCATTGTCTTTCAGGAAGAGAACTACTACTACCTATGGCAATCACTGGATTAGTCTCTACTCCACATCACACCTTATAAAAATGTTTTTCTAGGTCTCTGATTCCTCCACATGCTCAGTGTCTCACTTTCAAATACACTATCTGAAGCATGCATTCAGTGGGCTACATAAGACTGTTTGGGATAAAAGATACAACTAGTATGTCAAGCGTGTTCAGATTTGCAGAATTGTTGTAGCCATGCTGGTCCAAGGATGTTAGACAGACAAGGCACGGGAAACATCTGTTGGTGCAAGAGACAAGCTTTGTATTTGTGGATTTTTATTCTAGCCTTTTTCTTTTTAGTACTATGAATAGCTTAACACGTCACCCAAATGTAGAAGAGATTGCTGCTTAAGAAATCTTTCCCTCTGCACTTTTCTGTTCCAGTGTGGAAACTAAATAAAATCGAATTCATAAATATATGCAGTATAATCACATTCTAACATTGTACAAGTTTGCTGGCATGACACATTTTGCAGGGAAAAATTCTGAATAAGCAAGTATTTCTGCATTTTTTTAATCAAGCTTTTTCTGATCATTGTGAAGATAACATTTGGATCACAACCAAATGACAGCAAAGGTTATTTCTGCTTTGCCATTTGCTTTCATATTTATAGGGTCTGTAAACAATTCACCAGCTTTCCAAAACTGTAAACTTCATTGTAGTGAACTGTACTTTTATGAGCACACAGGGAAACTACATCAATCTTACTAATGCAAAATTGGTGGGACTGTCACAGTATCAAAAAAATGACCAAAAGACAAATTTCACATTTGATGCTATTTATTTCTTTAGACTCATGAATATAGGCATTGATACTTTACATGTATATGTTTTGCTTAAGATTAGAAGCAGCTATAGGTAATGAAATACAAATTTATATCTGAAGTCCTTTCTGTCTATTCCTTACACACTAGCCAGACCTTCTAATGGTTATAAAAGGAAATTGCAAATTAAAGATATCACAATAGAACTGAGAGAAGGGGTAGGTCTCGTAACTTCTCAGTGCTTCCATTTACCAATATGTAAAATGGTGATAAATTACTTGAACTATCTTTCGAAGGTGTAAGGGAATTAATTTGTTCATAAACCTAATTGCAATCCTCAGATGAAAAGTGCTATGCAGTATATGTGCAAAGTAATATTATGTTAGTAACTGGAAAGATGCGTTTACAGGATTGCTGAGTTATTTCTAACAAACCACTCAATGTGCATATTAATGTTGGTTACCAGAAAAATTATGAATGGAAAATTCTGTTCTGCTGATACCAGACCTGAACAGCTTATTTAAGACAAACTGAAGTCAGAATTGGCTGCTTTTCAGTGAGGCAGAATACGCAGATTCATTTTGACATAGGAGAATGTAGTATTGCACTTCTACTGGCAAAAATATTGCATTAATATGCAGCAATCAGCAGGTAGACAATAAAAAATTGCACAGTGTTGTGGCACTCTTTTGCCACCCACTGTTTCACAACATTACCTTAATGTTACATTATTATGTAATGAAACTAACATCAGCGTGCACAGCCAAGAATCTAACAGTCACAGCATTCAGGCAATATTTCACCAGATGGTTGTTCAATCACTGAATGTTTGGCTGCACCTCCAATTGGTTGAACCAACCAACCTTGGATTATTCAGCTTTGTTCATGCTTGCACATCATTCTGTTTAGAGGATCCAGGTTTTTAGTGGGAGAAAACTACTCATCTAATTAGTTTTTAGCCACCTTTTATGCAAGACAGTAAAAAAAAATTCTTGGATGTGATATAAAAGAAAGCCATTTGCACCTTGCAATGTCAAGAAATGCTTACACAAAATGAGCACTTCAAAGTAATATCTGCAAAAGAAAAGAAAAATGGAAGAAAGCCTCATTCTATTTTGAACCGTCTTGTATTAAAAATTACATTGGAGTAACTGAATTATTACCCCAACATAGATTTTATAAAATTAAATAAAAACAACAGGAAGTCCTTGTGGCACCTTAGAGACTAAACACATTTTTTGGGCATAAGCTTTTGTGGGCTAGAACCCACTTCATCGGATGCATGGAGTGGAAAATACAGAAGCAGGTATAAATACATGAAAAGATGTGATTTGCCTTACCACCTTTTGAAGTGGTAAGAGAGTGGCCCATTACAGACAATTGACAAGAAGGTGTGAGTAACAGTAGGGGGAAAATTAGTATTGGGGAAATTAGGTTTAGGTTTTGTAATGACCCAACCACCTCCATCTTTATTCAGGCCTACTCTGATGGTGTCCAGTTTGCAAATTAATTCCAGTTCTGCAGTTTCACGTTGGAGTCTGTTTTTGAAGTTCTTTTGTTGAAGAATTGCCACCTTCAGGTCTGTTATTGAGTCACCAAGGAGACTGAAGTGCTCTCCTACCAGTTTTTGAATGTGATGATTCCTGATGTCAGATTTGTGTCCATTTGTTCTTTTCTGTAGAGACTGTCTGGTTTGGCCAATGTAAATGGCAAAGGGGCATTGCTGGAACATGATGGCATATATCACTTTGGTAGATGTGCAGGTGAACGAGCCCCTGATGGCGTGGCTGACGTGGTTAGGTCATATGATGATGTCTCTTGAAGAGATATGTGGACAGAGTTGGCATCGGAATTTGTTGCAGTGTTTGGTTCCTGGGTTGGTGTTTTTGTTGTGTGGTTGCTGGTGAGTATTTGCTTCAGGTTGGGGGGGCTGTCTGTAAGCGAGGACTAGCCTGTCCCCCCAAGGTCTGTAAGTCAGGAATCATCGTAGGTTGTAGATCCTTGATGCACTCGAGAGGTTTTAGTTGGGGATTGTAGGTGATGGCTAGTGGCGTTCTGTTACTTTCTTTATCGAGCCTGTCTTGTAGTAGGTGACTTCTGGGTACTCTTCTGGCTCTGTCAATCTGTTTCTTCACTTCAGCAGGTGCTTATTGTAATTTTAAGAATACTTGATAGAGATCCTGTAGGTGTAGCAATGTTCTAAGTCAGCCATAGAAATGTTGGTATACTGTGGGGCCATGCGGGTACCCATAGCAGCCCCGCTGACTTGAAGATATAAATTATCTCCAAATCTGAAATAGTTGTGCATGAGGAAAAAGTCAGAGGTCAGCCACCAGGTTTGCTGCGATGGTATTGGGGATTCTATTCCTTATGGTTTGTAGTCCATCTTTGTGTGAAATGTTCATGTAGAGAGCTTCTACATCCTCAGTGGCTCAGACTGTGCTTTCTGGAAGATCACCAAAGGATTGTATTTTTCTCAGGAAGTCAGTATTAAGTCCCCAGTACTAATTCCCCCCTACTGTTACTCACACCTTCTTGTCAACTGTTTGAAATGGGTCACTTTCATTACCACTTCAAAAATTATTTTTCCTCCGTTGGTATCTTGCTGTCAATTGAATTGTCTCGTTAGACTGACCTCGCACTTGATAAGGCAAATCACATTTTTTAGTGTATTTATACCTGCTCCTGTATTTTCCACTCCATGCATCTCATGAAGTGGGTTCTAGCCCATGAAAGCTTATGCCCAAATAAGTATGTTAGTCTCTAAGGTGCCACAAGGACTCCTGGCTGTTTTTGCTGATTCAGACTAGCATGGCTACCACTATGAAGCCATAAAATGAAACGGTTCTCATTTGGAAGAAACATAATATTGGGCTGGTCTCCAGTGATGGTAAAAAGTCCACTATCAACAAAAGAAAACAACATTTTGCAAACCACTATTCCAGTGAAACACCAGCTCCATGTGCCATCTAGCTCAATAAATCTTTGTAATGAACACTGTCATAAACAGATAGCTAAGGGTTAATGTTCTTTTAACTGGAAAGGAGTAACCTGAAACACCTGACCAGAGGACCAATCAGGAAACAAGACTTTTTCAAATCTGGGTGGAGGGAAGTTTGTGTGTGAGTCCTTTGTTCTGGTCTTCTGCCTGTACTCTCTCTCGGCTACGAGAGGATTTCTGTCTCCTGCTTTTCTAATCTTCTGTTTCCCAGTTGTAAGTACAAAAGATAAGATAGTGATTTATATGGTTTTTATTTTGTATTTACATGTGTGTAGTTGCTGGAGTGGTTTAAATTGTGTTCTTTTAAATAAGGCTGTTTATTCACTTTTTTCCTTAAGCAATTAACCCTGTATTTGTCACCTTAATACAGAGAGACCATTTTTATGTATTTTTCTTTCTTTTTAAGACCTGTTGGAGTTTTTCTTTAGTGGGGAACTCCAGGGAATTGAGTCTGTAGCTCACCAGGGAATTGGTGGGAGAAAGAAGTCAGGGGGAAATCTGTGTGTGTTAGATTTACTAGCCTGACTTTGCATACCCTCTGGGTGAAGAGGGAAGTACTTCTGTTTCCAGGACTGAAAATAGAGAGGGTGGAATCCCTCTGTTTAGATTCACGGAGCTTGCTTCTGTGTATCTCTCCAGGAACCCAGGGAGGGAACACCTGGAAGGGAGAAGGGAAGGGAAATGGTTTATTCCCCTTTGTTGTAAGACTCAAGGAATTTGGGTTTTGGGGTCCCCAGGGAAGGTTTTGGGGGAACCAGAGTGCCCCAAAACACTCTAATTTTTTGGGTGGTGGCAGCTTTACCAGGTCCAAGCTGGTAACTAAGCTTGGAGGTTTTCATGCTAACCCCCATATTTTGGACGCTAAGGTCCAAATCTGGGAATAGGTTATGACATGGTGGCAGCGTTTGTGGGAAAGATAGAATCCAGAAGCCAGTAGGAATATTATATTTTTCTTTTCTCTGCTAGAGGCTTTTAAGCAGAGAGAAACAGTTTGGTTTTAAAAGGAACCAGAGAGAATTTTTTTTCTCTGCTCTCTCTTGCAGTTTCTGGCTTGCATATTAAGCAAGGAACCATTAAGGAACTATTACGGGTCTTTTGTCAGACAATAGCACTCCCATTAGGAGGCAATTACCAGCACAATACACATGCAAATAAAGTGGTTTTTCTGGTTTACTTTACATTGAAAAGCTTAGCTAAGGAAGAAAGGGAAAAAGAACTGTTGCTAGGCAGACCCCAGGAGGCAACAGAGAACCTGCAGTTCAGAAGATAAACACCGGAGGGCACCCCAACACAAGAAAAGAGGAACCATGCCTTCCAATACAAAAATGGAGGCAGAAGAACAAATAAAAGAAGCTGAACACAGGCGACAACTGGAAAAAAGACAAAAAGAGGTGGAGCTGAAAGAAAAGGAAGAAAGCATCAAAGTGGCAGCCTACAAAAGAGAACTAGCAGCCAAAGAGGCAGCCCACAAAAGAAAACTAGAAGAAGAAGAGGTGGCCCACCGAAGGAAACAAGAAGAGGAAGAGGCGGCCCACCGCCGAGACATGGAAAAACAACAAAAAGAAATAGAAAAACAACAAAAAGAAAGTGAAGAGAGGGAAAAACAGAAAAAACATGAACTGGAATTAGAAAAGGCTAAGCAACATGCTCCAGCCAATCCTAACAACCCTCTGCCAATTATGGTTCCACATCCCAAGAAATTTCCCACCTACAAGGCAGGTGATGACACTGAGGCCTTCTTAGAAAATTTTAAAAAAGCTTGTCTTGGGTACAGCATCTCTAAAGACCAGTACATGGTAAAATTGAGGCCACAGCTCAGTGGACCTTTAGCAGAGGTGGCAGCTGAAATGCCTAAGGAGCAAATGAACAACTATAAACTTTTTCAAACCAAGGCCAGATACAAAATGGGGATAACCCCGGATCATGCCCGTCAGCGTTTCAGTACCCAGAAGTGGAAACCAGATGTGTCATTTCCCAAACACGCCTACTACGTTGAAAATAGAGAGGGTGGAATCCCTCTGTTTAGATTCACGGAGCTTGCTTCTGTGTATCTCTCCAGGAAGGGAACACCTGGAAGGGAGAAGGGAAGGGAAATGGTTTATTCCCCTTTGTTGTAAGACTCAAGGAATTTGGGTCTTGGGGTCCCCAGGGAAGGTTTTGGGGGAACCAGAGTGCCCCAAAACACTAATTTTTGGGTGGTGGCAGCTTTACCAGGTCCAAGCTGGTAACTAAGCTTGGAGGTTTTCATGCTAACCCCCATATTTTGGATGCTAAGGTCCAAATCTGGGAATAGGTTATGACAAACACATCTTAAACTGATCACCCCAGAATGCTGCAAAACTCAAAGTTACCACAATATATTAACAATTAAGTAAATAACCAACCCCTGTGTAAAGTTGTCTTTAATTTTGTTTTTGCAACTATAATTTCCTTTTTATATCTCCATAATTAATTCTGATCATCCTCCCACTTCAGTCCACATAATCCAAATGCATCTTCAAATCCTTGAATAAATGGAAGTGACACACAGGCTGAATAATTTTCCATATATTGTGTCCACCATCACTACTAGTTGGGTACAGCCTGTAGTTTTCACTGTTGAACATGGCTCTATCCTTTTCTTATCCATTAAAACTATAAAACATGAAGGGTGGAAATCTTCCCTCCAACATTAACTTGCCCTAGACATGCAAGAGTTGCAGGGACAACAGAGACAATTGTCCAGGTGGGTGGTTTAATTCTCTTGTTTTAATGAATTGTACCTTAGATTCCAGTACTGAATCCTAAAGCACTCTGTTGCTATATGCAGCATAGGGAGGGATTTCAGAAAGCAGTGAGTTGATTATTGCTTCTAGATTGCAAAGGAATTTTCTTTATACATTTTCTTTACATCTCCCCTCTGTCAACTTGAAAAAAATTTATGCTACTGACACTCTCCATGGAAAACGCAAGTAAACCCATTTTTGAGTAAAAATGCCCAGTTTTCAACGGATACTGGAGGTGGGGGCAAAGATGAGCTATTAATAATGCATCAGATCTGGTATCTGGTGGGGGGGAGCCAATTATTTGTTTAACATGACTTCAAAAACAGAGTTATGATGGTAGAATCTAAAATTTACTAAACAGAACCAAAGCTTTTCAAAGGTTCCGCATGCATGAATTATTATTTTACATGGTGCTGTAAACTAGCACAGTAAACCAGCTGGTGCTGTAACAAAACTAAACTAAATTATTTCTGTCCAAAACCTTATGTTTAAGACCTGTAACAAAAAGTTACTGTATAGGCAAACAAACAAACAAAAAAAGCCTAGCTCACACTCAAGTCCAGCCCTATGAGATTGAAACAGATTGGACAATTTAGACTACTGAATGTTCTCTTTGATAAGGTCAAATAATTTTGTTGATAAAAATGTCATTTTGTTACGGTGAAAGTTTTTTTTTTTTAACTTCATTTCAACATTTTTTGTCTATTAAAATATTAACTATTTATATTTGAACATTACATATTGGTCAAACTAAATGAATCAAAATATTTCAACTTCAGCAATACATTAGTTTAAACAAAACTGCATTTTTCAACAGAAAACTTTTGTCAAAAAATTTTCAACCAACCCTAGATCATGATGGTATTAAGACAGAACCTTTGCATCCCAAAACTGTTACAGCCACAGTAACAATAATTAAGATAGTCACAGCATACCCATATTGGGAACCTCTAAGATAAAAAAAGGTCTTGACAGGAGAAAAAGGAAGGATCTAAAGATGAAGTGTACTTGGAAACAGTGAAGTTAGGAGATGGGGACTGTATATTAACATGTTTCTGAATAATCCAGCCATGGAGATAGAGACCCAAAAATACGTTAAAATTCACTAGCATGTATTACAGTATTCAATATTAAGCACAGATTCCTATGCAGAAGCAATGGGAATTCAGGTGTTTTCTTTAGGTCTTCTTGTTGTGAATAGTTCTTAAAAAACCTCAATGAAAATTTTAAAATGTCACTGCAAATATGTACATCCCTGAACAATTTAACACCCTGTTGGTGAGAAGTTTGTCCATCTAATGGTGCTACAAGTCAATTTTTAAAGAAAGAAACATCATGCTATGCCATATTTTGTGCTATTGGGACAACAACCAACCATTTGTGCTATTGGGAAATAGTGTGATTGCATGTACGCAGGAACACAAACACATATACCATCACTCAGGGAAGCATTGGTTTTTTCTTCTAATACCACAATGCACATGGAACATGTACAGCAGAAAGATATCAATAATTTTAGTATGAATGTTTAATTCCACTTTCAAGCGGCAGAGGTGAAGAGTGGAGAGAGACCTGGAGTCATTCATGTTCTCTCGATTGCTCCTTTTTGGTTAGTTTCTCAATATTTAGTTTGTTTTTCAGAACATGGCCCTGACCTTTCAAACATTTTTGCTTGTACATATGAAAAATTGCACTGAAGTCAATGGGACTGCCAATATGTGGGAAGCTTAGCACAATTAAGTATTTGCAGAATAAGGGCCTGCCTTGAGCACTTAAGTGACATTACTTTCATCTGAATTCACAAAAGGTTACAGACTATCATAAAATATCTCCAAGAAAAAAGAAAAAAAACACCACCACACACACCTCAAGTAGTTATTTCATGGCTGTGTGTGCACTTTTTCCCCTCTTAGAGCCGTATATGTCCACTTCCCTTGAGGTGTATGGAAGCAAGTATAATGTAAGAAAATTCAATTGAGTAAACATGTGGAGGGGAATATGTGGCCAGTGTTTAGTCATCGTTTTGCAGGACCAGCCCAATGGAAAAAGAAATCAAAGAACAAGCTATTACATGCAACAGGATTTACAGAGCTCATCAGTAAAATTAAAGTTTGTTTTTTTAAGGATTTATTTGTGATTTAATTATTTTGCGTAAAAAAAAAAAGATTACTTCATTCCCACCTGCTCAATTTACAGGATTCTTTTATTAGCTTGCACAGCTTTCAATAAACAAAAAATCTTAAAATGCTTGATCTGTTTGGGGGTCAGAGGAGATGAATTCTCCAGTAAGATTTTTAATTAGTTATTAATCTCAGGGCACAATTCACCAGGGCAGTGGAGCAAACTGCAGTGCTCTGCATCCCAGGGGTCCACTGCAACACAAGGACATGTATGGAGCAGTCCATCACAGGCCAAATCTATTACTAGGATATATCTGGAATATGCATCGAAATTGGTCAAGTCTTTAATGGATGTTCTGTGGTGTGAAAGGGAGAACAAAGCCCTTATTTTAGTTAAAAGAGATTATGTATGAAGTGCAAGGGAACATTTTGCATGCTTATATCACACCAGTCGGAATACCAAAGCCTCCCAAAATACTGAAAGCATAGTTTAGTTGAGGTTAGAAAGCAACTCCTGCTTATAAGGAATTCCTCCAAGAGTTCTTCATTAGCCAACCCTATCCCTCTTGTTTACTTTACCATACAGTAATCTCAAACTGGCTACTGTCAGGGCGGTTAAACATGTCAATGAAATGCTGGGACTGATAATATATCTTACCAGCAAACACTGTGCTAAATAACAAGTTTATTTGTTTTCTTCTCTTCTTTGCCAATGGGAAAGGTGATCATCCATCAGTAATCACAGGACATGACATCACTCACTCCCAGTCAGAATGCTTTGTTGTATTGGTACCCACCGAGATAATCCCATACCACTGCCAACAGACATCTGAGTGTATGATAAACTGCCAGGATGAAGGCCGAAGTACTTATTGGCATGACTGCAGGGATATTCATTGTCAAGTAACTGTCTCTCTTTTAGGAAGGAGTAGTTATCACAGTTACTTACACTTCTGTTCATTAACAGATAACAATAGATGCAATATAGAGATTTAAGGGAATAATCTAAAACCAAAATGTTTCCAGTATCTTTTTCGGGACTGAAGTGCTATGATCTGTTATTCACCATTAGATACAAACACTACCAAGCTACATATGTAATCCCTTTTTCTCCTCCATTCCCCTGCCTGGTTATTTACAGCCAAAAAACCCCAAAAAATATATTGCTGTAATTACAGCCACTGATTCTACTTGTTCTAAGGCAAGGTGGCAGCATAGAACCTTGAGTGAGTGAAAAGTATGTTATTTCAGCACATGAGGGGGTGCAGGAAGTTGTTATCTATTTTCAATAGCTGTTTTGAAACTGGTGTGCAAGACTTCATTAAGGACTGACATTTCTGCATGTATACACACACACTCTTAAGGTATATCTACACATTAACAGCTACACTAGTGCAGCTGAGCTGCTCTAATGCTTCAGTGTAGACACTACTAACACCAATGGGTGGGATTTTCCTGTCAGAATAGGTAACCCACCTCTCTGATAGGTGATAGTTAGTTTGAGGGAAGAATGCAACCTGTAGTATAGAAGTGCTATCTATGTGGAGACTTAGGTAGAGGTAAACCGCCACTCAGGGATGTCAATTTTTCCACACGTAGAGTGACGTAGTTATGGCTACTTAATTTTCTAGCATAAACCAAGCCTCAGTTAAAAGCCAAAAGGTCCTGACCAATCAGTAGTGAGTTCTATCCGAGGGAAAAAACGGGTAGCCATTTTGAGCTACAGTCAGATCCAGCCCAGATATGCAGAGAGAAGACAGAACTGACAGAAGTAACCCAGACTGAATCCATGGGTTGGATCTCAATATACTTCCCTGTAAATTTTACAGGAGTGAGGGGGCTTTAGTCTGGGAAAACTGCATAAAGGAGGGATCATAGACTGGAGGCCAAATGTCTGAGTTCTATTACATCATTGAACCAAAGACACCATGTGAGCCTAACAGCTACATTAATTATTCCTTTTTTCTTATTTAAAGTTGTGTATGTGATCAATATTATGGATGCTGAAACAATTGGTTATTTAGTGCAATGTTTTATCCAATTGTCAAGATATTATCCAGGGTGATACTACATGAAAGCAGAAGACCTCCAGTTGTCAGAGTCCCCATCACTGTATTTATTTTTTAAGGAGTGTGTGTTTGTATAAAATTAAGGGTTTAGGCCCTATTGTAATTTTTTCAAAGACAAGTAACCAAGGTCTATAGTTAGTGATGTTAGTCTACCTAGGGCGCACTGTAACTGCTGTGATGTAATGGTTTATTTTTGGGGTGTTATTCAATAAAAATAAATTTGAAACTGCCAATATTATGTGTTTGAGACATAAACTATCTTATGGTAAAGACTGGTACTGGGTGCCTGTCAAGGTTCCTTCCCCACTCTGAACTTTAGAGTACAGATGTGGGGACCTGCATGGACACTTCTAAGCTTAATTACGAGCATAGATCTGTTATCGCTGCCACCACCCGCAAGCACTACTTTTCTTCCCTGGGTAGTCTTGAGAGACTTCACCAATTTCCGGGTGAACACAGATCCAAACCCCTTGGATCTTAAAACAAGGAGAAATTAACCATCCCCCCTCCTTTCTCCCACCAACTCCTGGTGGATCCAGATCCAACCCCCTTGGATCTAAAAACAAGGAAAAAAAATCAATCAGGTATTAAGAAAAAGGCTTTTAATTAAAGAAAAGAAAGGTAAAAGGAAAAGCTCTGGAAGAGGTTAGCATACCAGCTACTCTCACAGGCAACAGATTCAAAACACAGAGGATGTTCCCCTGGGCAAAAATCTTAATACAGACAAGAATACCCAAATTTGATAATTCCCTTAATGGTACCAAGACAAGTTACAAAGAAAATGAACATAAACCTATTTATCCCTTTCTAAAACTTACTACTCTGATAAGAGGCTGGTTCCTTGATCTTTTTCACTCCAGCTGAAACTGAGACTTTTAAACAAAGGAAAACTTCCCTCCTTTCTTTTGAAACATCTTGTTCCCCCATTGGTTCCTCTGGTCAGGTGTCAGCTAGGCTAGATGAACTTCTTAACCCTTTACAGGTAAAAGAGGCATTAACCCTTAACTATCTGTTTATGACAGTGCCTATAGAAAATTCAGTTGGAGACACTCATATAGATATGAATTGGTGGTCTGTGCAACTACTTTAAGTCAGATAGAGGAATATTGTAGCACAGAATTGGTAAGTAAATTGACTTACTCCCCTAGATTGAGGTGACATATAGCCAAGCAAAGCATGAACCTCTAAAGGTTTGCTGGTTTGGCTAAGCACAAAAAGTTCAGGTGCCTTCCCCCAGAGCTGTGAGTGGCTTTCACTCAGGATCATCAATTCCAATCTCTACCTTATGAGAAACGTGACTAGCCCACTCTCATGGTAACCTAACAGAATATTGAACCACACCATCATATAGTGTCTCATACAATATTTATATAAAAATTTCTCATGCTTATATTTGCATTCATACACAATATATAGCAAACATTATATATGAATAAGGAATGCTAAAAGAATACTAAGGTTGCAAAGTGTAGCACTCAAGTTAGGAAATGCCAGAACTAAGTTATCTGTACAATCTTTGTTCAACCCCCTTGCATATGCATAATGATACACTGTACATAATTATTATATTTTCTCAGGAATTTCCATGGTGCTTATCTTTGTAGTCTATAAGTGTTTCTGCCAATCCTCTCTTTCCCCCTTCTCAGGACATTAAGGATGCATAACAAATACATATGTTACAATACATATTAGAATTGTATGAAACCACTCAGAAATAATTGAAACACCACTTTCTGGGGTTCCATGCTAGAGTTTATCGTAGCCGCAATCAAGAGCAAACAATTGAAGACACACATTTGATGAGTCACATTTCTGATTCCTTTGTTGTGTCTAGCCATCTACAAGTATAGTTAAAAGCTATACCTAAAGTAAGATTGCAACAAACAAGACTTTTCAGTTTATTTTATATACTTCACAGCATTGTGTGTTGAGTCACTTTTTCTCCTCCTTGATGAAAGATACTTTATTTACAATTGTAAATAGGAAAACAAAATAACCATTATAAATTACTGCATTTAAATATTTTCAAGGCTTCAGGATAAACTGTTTAAAGGGGGCATTATTAGAAAGTTTTTTTGTCTTAAACAGACATCAGTAAGTTTTTATCAGTATTCCTGTCACCACCTTTGCTCTCGGTTTTAGAATCACGCAGTTGAAAATCCCTAATACAGCACTGCTTCAGTCAATGTTTCAGAAACTATTTAATAAGTTACAAGTAGTAAAATGTATTATTTTGTTCCTTCAATTTTTTGTGCTTGTGGAACTGATAAAATGTTTTTACAACAATGTATTCTGATGTTTTTAGGAATTATTGTAAAAAAGGCAGAGATTTTTTAACTCCAAAGCTTCACAGTGGTGCCTAAACTTCATGTCTTAAATATAATAAATTAAGGAATTAATATGATACACCATTATGGCTGTGAGGTTTATGATTGTCAGATTGCATATCTGAGATCATCAGTAAAAGCTGAAATATCACTACAGTTTTGATTGATAACAGCAAACACGTATTGAATTCTATAGTTAGCATATGGAAGATGTTTCCTACCCACAGTTGAAAGAGTGCAGCTCAAACACAAACAGCAGGTGAAGAAATTAGAACAATTTAAGTTGTTACAGACTGTGAAGTTGCACTTCATATGATTTTTAAGAAAATATGCTAATGAGTATGAATATAATGTAACTGGAATATGCTTCACGCAAAAGGTCTCTCGTAAGGTATCATTACAAAGCTTATCTACTGAGTGTGGTCATCCTATTTGTCTAAATGTATCATTCTTGTGTCTGAAACTAGAAATATGAAATATAACTCTGAGGGCCTATTGGAATTATGCAAAGTGTGGGCCATGAATGGTGGTTTGGGATCTTGATGACTCCCATCAACTAGGACAATTTACTGTAGATGGCTATGTGTAACTTGCAAGCCCTCCTGTGAGTCAGGCTGGGAAGAATGGAGGCTTGAGGGTCTCACAGGACATGTGACCATGTCACCTGGTACTGGAATCCATCTTAAACCTCGGGCCTTTCCTTTAGAAGGAGGGGTGGGGACCCAAAGAGAAAAGATTCCCGCCTTGTGCCAAAGCTATAAAAAGTGGGTGGAACAGAACAATGCAGGAGGCTGCAGTCATGAGAAATCTCCTAGCTACCATCTGAGCTGGAACAAGGGCTGTACCAAGGGAAAGGAATGGGCCCAGACTAGGAAGGTGTCCAGTCTGTGAAAAAAGTCTATTGAAACATCTGAGGGTGAGAGTTACCTGTATTCAGCTTTCTTCCTGTATTAGGACTTAGACTTGCATGTTTTGTTTTATTTTGCTTGGCAATTCACTTTGTTCTGTCTGTTATTACACCTCTACTCTGATATATCGTGACATGATATAACACGGTAAAGCAGAGCTCCGGGGGGACAGAGCTGCGCACTCCAGTGGATCAAAGCAAGCTCAATATAACGCGGTTTTACCTATAATGCAGTAAGATTTTTTGCTCCTGAGGACAGCGTTCTATCTGGGTAGAGGTGTACTTGGAACCACTTAAATCCTACTTTTTGTATTTAATAAAATCACGTTTTAAATATTAATTAACTCAGAATAAGTATTAACTGGAGAGGCAGACAGCTCTGCATCTCTCTTTATCAGTGTTATAGAGGGCGAACAATTTATGATTTTACCCTATATAAGCTTTATACAAGGTAAAACGGATTTATTTGGGGTTTGGACCCCATTGGGAGCTGGGTATCTGAGTGCTGGGATCAGGAGCACTTGTTAAGGTGTGTTCAGTTCAGCCTGCAGCTTTTGGGGGACGTGGTTCAGAGGTAGTCTCGTCACATCAGGTAGCAGTTCCCAAGGGAGTTTCTTTGACTCAACCCATCACACAGACATACTGTGTTTAATTTTGCTACACTGAAAAATGTTTTGGAGAAGGGATGTTTTAAGTAGTGTCTGACTCTGGTTTATGATTATATAAAAAAGATAAAAATTCATCAGCATGGAGCACATTATGGCCACAAGACAAGTGCAGGAGACCCCTTTCATGCACAGATCCCCTCTGTCTCCCACTATAGAGTAAAGGGAAAGTGGCATCTTATTCTGCAGCACCATTACCCCCTTCCTTGGAACCAACACAGAGGGCATTCAGTAGGAAGCAAAAGGTTACATTTTGCTTTCTGACATAAGAAAATACATAAATTAACGTTTTAGGAGCTACAGTGCACTTTTGCAAGGGTCTTTTCTTTCTCTCTTTTTTCCCCCTCCAAGCATTAGCAACACATTCAGAATTTAAAAATCAACAGAACCAAATATTGGAAATCGTAGAGAAAAGAAAATGAACTGCCAAATTGCTTTTTGTTAATATATTGGCCAGTGGTTTTTTGGATTGAAAACATGAAAATCAAGCATTTTCCTTGTGCCCTTGAGGTAACTTATTTTAGTTACCCATCATTTGCTACCTGTAGTTCCTTTAACTAAGACTTCTGTGTAGACTTCACTGAAGATGAAGCAAGAGCTGTTAACTGCTCAACGTGCCGGTTTTGAGAGCTAATGCAGGCTCTTCTAAGTAACCTGAAAACTGTCATATAGTAAAATGTAGGGATATTTGTTCTTTTCTACATGGTTCAGTATGTTATTCTCTGTTAACATGTCAGTTTCACTTTAAAACACTTTAAAACAGTTCCAGTTTGTTGATTTTTTTTTTATAAAATCTTATGATACATTTTAAAACAAACAGTCTGCTACATTGGAATAGCTAGAACTTTAAATTCAGGTTTGCCACAATAATTTAAACACCACTGGTGCCTGATGTATTTATCATATATACCAATAGATGAAAATTTTAGTAAATATGGGAGAGATTCTTTTAAATCTGTTACAATATAGTTTCTCTTTAGCTATATGTTAAGATTATTCAAGGAATGCTCTATTGTCTTGTTAGAGAACTAAAAATGATACTCAAAGAGTTCAGTGAAGTCATGTCATTCAACTACTACAGTATGTTTGTATGAAGCCTGTAATTAGAAATCTTTCCTTGCTCTATACACCAGCATTTATATTAACTTGACAGTAAACTGACCTATCCTTATTGTATGATAAACTGCTCATTTTACTGCTACCTCATCTTCATCTTTCCCCCATTTGTCTCATCCACCTTGTGCATGTCATTATAGCTAATATCGTGTTCTTTATGGCAGGGACTATCACTGTACTATGGATCTCTTAAGTGCCTAGGCATGGTCTTCACTGAGCCTAGACTAGGATTTCAAGGCACTAATTTATTAACATAGACTATGACTATTGAAGATGGTTATAGACTGAAACTTATATTACTTAAGAGCTACTATTGTGGGACAAATTTTTATTTTTGTTGTTGTAAAGATCTCTATCTCCATAACTGCCTGTATTTTGCACCTCTGACTTGCTCACCTGCAGTCCAGCCACAATGTGGTCAGTGGTTAGCAGACTTAAAATGTTCTTTTAAAAGGTATTTTATAGTAGAATATGCACACACACAAAACACACATTTACAGTTGCTAGATGGTATAGCCCACCAACATAAAACCATAAAGAGCAAGGAAATAAGCAGCTAAATCACTCAGTACCCCCATTGTCCTCTCCACTCATCAGTTCCTCTTCTGAGCCTTTATCTCCTTTCCCCATCCATAGCCTTCACATCTGTACTCTTATTCCAAATAATATACAGGTCTTCTTCAATTCTTAACATGCTTATTTGTGGCTTACTTTTAAATCTGCAAATCTGTGCATACACTGGTGTATTAGACTCAGGCTTTAAGGCCAGAAGGGACTACCATGATCATCTAGTCTATCCTCCCATGGGCAGCAAGGTGGTACTCACATGGTGCCTGCACACCAGCAATATTCAGAGCCCAGGGACTCAGCTCCAACAATGTTTGGGGCCGGGTCTCCCCCTCACCCTCCCCCTTGCTGGCCCCGTGCACCTCCCCCAGCCCCAGGGAAACAGAGTGTTTCTGCCTCTTCCATGCAGCTCTATGCTGCCTCCCTGCAGCACCTGCTGACGCAGGGTCCTAGTGCTCCCATCTCAATTGCCAGGGCAACCTGACTGAGCCTGCCCTTCCACCTCAGACCCTTTCCTTTTCTGGTGGGACCCTCCAAGCAGCACAGCCACCGCCCAAGCTGCAGCCACCGCTCCTGCCCCACGCTGGGGAAGGAGGCAGTCCCATGCCCCACCCCCAGTGAGGCTACAGTCAGGGGCAAAAGCAGAGGAGGAGTCGCACGCAGCGCCCCTGGCACCCACCATGGGGGAAGCTTGGGAGATTCCTGGACCTGAGAGGGGCCCTAGGAGCACATGCAGTGACAGTGGTGGGGGTGAGTGTGGTCCTGGGAGGGGGCGCAGTAAAGGGGGGCTCCTTCCCCAGAGCTCACTGCTGCCAGCAGGGAAACGGGCTAGGGGGAGTCATCCCCTCTTGCCCCTGTCCCAGAGCAGCCTGCCTACATCCCAAACTCATCCCCAGCCCTGCCCCAACCCAGAGCCCATATCCCCAGCCACAGCTTTCACCTCCCACCGCACCCTCAACCCGAGCCCTGAACCTCTCCAACACCCCAAAACCCTCATCTCCAGACAGAGCCCTCACATCCCCCGCACCCCAACCCTCTGCCCTAGCCCTGAGCCCCTCCCACACCCCAAACACCTTATCTTTGTCCCAGACAGAGCCCTCATCCCCCTGCACCCAAACCATCTGCCCCAACCCTGATCCCCTTCCTGCATCATGAACCCTTCATCACTAGTCCCACCCCAGAGCCCTCACCCCATACCCCACTCCTCTGACAGTCCTGAGCCCCCTCCCATATCCCAAACCTCTCATCTCCAGCCCCATCCCTGCACCCTCTCCCTCCCCCCACACCTCCTCTCATCCCCAAACTCCCTCCCAGGACCTGTACCCTTCCTGCACCCCAGACCTCCTCCCAGAGCCTTGGGCAGGTGGGGGTGGAGTTTTGGGGGGGCGAAGTTTGGGCAGTGGCAAGTTCTGAGCACCACCAAAATTTCTACTAACCTGCCACACATGTATCCTCCTGCATATTGCAGGCCATAGACCCGCCCCCTCCTCTTTCTGTAATAGGCCCATAATCTCTGGCTGAGTTATGGAATACCTCACGTGATTTAGAGACTTCAAGTTACAGAGAATCCACCATTTACTCTAGTTTAAAATAGCAAGTGACCCATTCCTCATGCTGCAGAAGGAGACAACCCCTCCCTTCAAGGTCTCTACCAATCTCACCTGGGGGTAAATTTCTTCCCAATCCCCAATATGGCAATCAGTTGGACCCTGATCATGTTGGCAAGATTGACCAGACACACGTCTGCGAAAGAATTCTCCCAAGTCAGAGTCCTCCCTATCTATCCCCCTGCAATCTCTGGCTGTTGGGGATATTTGCTACTAGCAGTCACAGATGGGCCACATGCTATTGTAGACAGTCTCATTGCATCAACCTCTCAAACGTTTTCAGCACTCCATCCGATAAAAGTTAGGTCCTTTGCCCCCACTGATCCCCTTAGAAGGCCGTTCTAGAACTTCACTCCTCTGATGGTTAACCTTCATCTAATTTCAAGCCTAAATTTGTTGATGGCCAGTTTATAGCCATTTGTTCCTGTGTTCATATTGGCATTTAGCTCAAATAACTTCTCCCCCTGCCCCCCGGTATATATCCCTCTGGTGTATTTATAGAGAGCAATCATATCTCCTCTCAGCCTTCATTTGGTTAGTCTAAACAAGCCAAGTTTTCAGTTTCCTCTCTACAGTAAGTTTTCCATTCTTCTGATCATCATAGGAGCTCATCTTTGCACCAATTCTGATTTGAATGCCTCGTTCTTAAATATGGGATACCACAATTGCACAGTATTTCAGATGAGGTCTCACCAATGCCTTGATTAATGGCAATAACAGTTGCCTATCTCTGCTAGAAATACCTCGCCTGATGCATCCTAGCATTGCATTAGCCTTTGTTTATGGCCAAGAGTTAAATCTACACATTGATTGCTCAAAAAAAATGGGATCATCAATATGGCATGTTGGAGGCTCAGAATGGGAACTGATGCCTGGACTGGAGATAGGGAGTTGAATAATTTATCTTATTTCCTTGCTTTTTACAGTTTGAGTTGGTGGGAAATGCAATCTAACAATTTTACATCAAAGTTAAACTTTTGAGTGGGATATGTGAAAGAATTGCCGGCATTTGTGTTAGAAGTTTCCAGTTCTAGGAAAAAAACCTAATGGCTCTGTATTAATACACAATGGAATGTTTTCTTTTGTTGATGGAAATTATTCATTCATCAAAAAGGAGACTGTACTCCAAATAAGTTTTAATTATAGCTCATGTAGTGTAATCTAAAATGCGAACCAACTATGAAGGGTTCAATAAGTAATTATTTCCATCGCAATTTTTAAATGCCTGTAATCAATGTTTATGACTGACAAAGAGCTAAGTGTATAACTGATAATTCACTAACGGAAATAACCTAGCTCACCAATTTAAATGTACCATCCAGATTTAGATCATATCCCTGTAATAGATAGTGTAAGAAAACCTTTTAAATCAGAAAAATTTCTTTAGATAAAAGTGATAATGTACTGTAAAATTAGAATACATATAATTTTTCATATCAGTATTTTCATTATTTTAGTAAACTTGAACTTTTCTGCAAGATGTTACCTTTCTGACAACATATGCCTGAATTTCAGTTAATGCCATGTGACTCAGAATATCTGCATTACCGTTTCCTTTCTTAAGGTTTACCAACCACAAACAAATAGGTTTTCTTAAAAACAACAAGAACAAAAAAAACCACCAGAACGACATATACACACAGCCACACACCCCATAGCAGATGAAACTTTACTTTAGACTTGGTTCTGGATCAACTGTGGGAATTCATTCCCATCCACAATTTTCAGTAACACTAACATAGGGCTTGTCTACCCTACAAAATTAAGTCAACTTCATCTAATTCAACCTCGAGCCTCTGAATTAAGTCTATTGTGCGTGGCCATACCATGCTCGTTGTCTCGATGGAATGCGCCCTCACTAGCAGTGCCTGCATCTATGCACAAAGCAGTGCATCATGGGTAGCTATCCCCAAGTGCAACTTGTCACAGTATGTTTTGGGAAGTTTGTTCACTGCTTCAAGGGACCAAAACATTGTTACAGGGGAGCATGGGAACGTTGCTTTGGCAACCCATGATGCACTGTGCTCAAAGGCAAACCACCCACTGGTTTTTGCACCTTAAAACCACTGTGTGTACACCATAACCCGAGAAGCATGAAGCCAGTTGTGCACTCTTGCTGAGCATCTCAAATACCTCATGCCTTCTCCTGCCGTATTTCCAGAGCCAAAGTAGGGTCTGCTGCATGGAACGTAGCGATGTCCTGCAAGCAGCCCTGCTGCATGCCATTAAAAAAAAATTCACAGTTGCTGCTGGCAGTTACAGAGAAGCTGCACTTGGTTGAGCACTGTTTCTGATCCGGTGAAACAAGCACTGACTGGTGGGAACACATCGTTTTGCAGATATGGGATGACAAGCGGTGGGTGCAGAACTTTTGAATGCAGAAGGCCACCTTCCAGGAACTTTGTGCCGAGCTTTTCCCTGCCCTGCAGTTCAGCAACACAAAAATGGGAGCTGTTCTGACAGTGGAGAAGCAAGTGGCAATTGCTATTTGGAAGTTTGCAATGTCAGACAGTTACCAGTCAATGAGGAATCAATTTGGAGTAGGTCAAATCAACCATGGGACCTGCTGTGCTCCAAGTGTGCAAGGCCATTAAATCAACTTTTGCTATGAAGGGTAGGGAGTCTGGGAAATGTGCAGGACATAGTGGATAGTTTTGCCACAGTGGGGTTCCCTAACTGCGGTGGGGTGATAGATGGCACGCATATCCCCATCTTGGCACCAGGACACCTTGCCAAGGAGTACATAAACCAAAAGGGATACTTTTCAACGGTGTTGCAAGTGCTGGTGGATCACAGGGGACATTTCACCAACATTAATGTAGGATGGTTGGGAAAGGTTCATGACACACGCATCTTTAGGAACTCAGCTCTGTTCAAAAAGCTGCAATCCGAGACTTCCTTTCTAGACCACAAAATGAACATTGAGATGCCTATAGTTATCCTGGGGGACCCAGCCTGCCCCTTGTTCCCATGAAGCCATACACCAGCTGTATGGACAGCAGTAAGGAATGGTTTCACTATAGGCTCAGCAAGTGCAGAATCATGGTTGAATATGCCTTTGGTTGTTTGAAAAGGTGCTAGATCAGTCTACTAACAAGGTTGGACCTTAGTGGAAAGAACATCTCCACAGTTATAGCAGCCTGCTGTATACTCCATAATATCTGTGAAAAAAAGAGAAATGTTTTTTGCAGGGGTGGGCAGCTGAGTCAGATCGCATGGCGACCATTTTTGAGCAGCCAGACACCAGGGCAATAAGAAGAGTATAGCAAGGGGTGATGCATATCCGCAAGGCTTTGAAAAGCCATTTCAATAAGAAATCACAGCAATGGGAGCTGCTTGTCTACATTGTGCTTTCCTAAACCTTCATCTGGCTTGCATCACTGTTCCTGTAAAGCCCAAGCCCACTGCTTCTACTCAATAAAGATTATTTATTTCTCAAATCCATTTACCTTATTTAACAAACAAGAAAAGAGGGAGAACAGAAAAGGTAACCTTGGGGAAAAGGGGTTGTAAAGTTGGAATGGGAGAAACATTTTCAGTTGTGTAACGTAACACCCCATTCCAAACAATCAAAGGTCTGTAAATGGGAGCCTTCTGGTTCTTGTACTCTCCCTCTGAGTCAAGTGAAAGAAATCATGGACTTTTCACCCATGCCTCAGAGAATGCTTGGGGGAGGTCAATCCTGTGCCAGGCGATGCCTGCTGGCTGTCCACCAGGGTCTGCAGAGGGACTCTACCCTCCTGCTTCTGTTCCTGCAGTTCAACCTCAACACATCTGTTTGGTTCTTCATAATCCAAAGCATCTCATCCTGCATCGCATGCTCTCACTCATTGGTAGTTTTCCTGCTGTCCATGTCCATGTGTAACTTCTTGGACAGTGAAATCCTGCACGCTCTCAGCTCTGTCAACTGTTCCAGAGGCGTTCAATATCTTGGTGAGCATATCCTCCCACATTCTCTTTCTCCTCCTAATCAGCAAAAGTCTGCTTTCAGGTATTGATGACATGCTGAAGGACACATTTCCAGCTGTCAGTTATGGGGAAAAAAAAATAAAGGAACCATCGTACATGAATAAAATGTGTCCACAGCAAGGCCATTTTCGTAAAGAAGTATTACCCTAGGTGTAAGCCATAACAATCAGAATCCGTAACCATTCACTGTGCTATTTTGCTGCTCCAGCCATGGTGAGTAGATACCCCAGGTCACAGGTGATTGCACTTTTAATTAAGTTTACAGCAGACTCATGTCGGGAGCAGAGGTAGCTTGTCTAACAATGGCCTTTCCCCATAGCACTACAGGAAACTGTTTATGGATAGGGTATTGGGGGAGGGGAGAACGTTTTCACTCCTAAATTGTGAAATCTCTCATGTGAGATCCCAATCCCCTATCAGCCATTATAAACTACTTGCCAACCCATGCCAAGCACAGGAAAGGCACATTAGCGACCACCTGGTTTGGCGATCCGGAATGCGTGTGTGGGGGTGGGAGGTCCAAATGCCCTTGTTTTTTCTTGTAAGAGCACTTTTAATGAGAACTTCCCCTGTTTCCCGTAGGTGCCGTATGTGATATCAGTCACCTGAAGGTAACAGAGGCAGAAAGGAAAGAGATGCTGCAAGCGTCTGGGTATACACCCAGTCCTTATGCTGCTATGCTGTGTACCGCAATGATGCCAGCAAAATTAATTCAGGAGTTGTGTGGCAAAAAGTGTCCTACCATGGTGGAAAAAAATAAGACTGCCCTGCTCAGAAACCTTCTGCAAAGGATTGCAAAGTTTTCTAGAGATATCCATGGAGGATTCCCAGGCTATCCCAGTCCACATAAACAGTCTTTTCAAGGGGCCACCCTCTGCGTACTTGGAGCGGCCTCTTGTAAGCAGAGAACCACAGCACCTCACTTTTTCTTCACAGTGGACATGCAATACCACCGAATGTATGAACCTGCTAAAGTTTAACTTTGATTGTGACTGTGAACTCACTAGAGAGGCCTTCCCTGGCATCACAGTCAGCCACTGCAATGTCCTGCAACCCACAGGGCTTCAGGGTTAAAAATATTTCCTAGCTCTCGGGGGAATGACTCCACGGCTTGCCTGTCTCCCATTCTCCTCCTCTTCCTCATCCACCATATCATCCTCCTTGTTGTCCCTAGACTCACACACCTGTGAGGTGTCCATGTTGCTTGTGGAGGTGCTGGTAGGGTCACACCCAAGAATCACATGCAGCTTGTTGTAGAACCGGCATGTGTGGGGTCCAGCACCAGAACAATTGTTCACCTCCCTTGCCGCTTGGTGAATTTGTTTTCTTTTCACATGGCACTGCTGTGTCCCCCTTGGGTATCCCTTCTCCCCGCTTCCATGAGCAACCTTTGCACAGATGTCAGCGTTTCTTCTGCTGGATTGGAGCTCTGCCTGCACAGACTCTTCTCCCCACACAGCAATGAGATCCACCACCTCCTGTGGAGTCCAGGCTGGAGCGCATTCGGGGTGTGTAGTCTCCATGACTAGCTGTGCTCAAGCTGACATGCTCCCTCTGCTGATCAAACAGGAAATGGGAAATCAAAAGTTCCCAGGGTTTTAGCAGGGGAGGGGCTGTTTCCTATGTACCTGGCTGCAGCGCAGCAGAGTTGAGAATGATCTTCAGAGCTGCCACAGATGAGCATTGTGGGACACCACCTGGAGGCCAATTAAGTCGAAGTACACAACTCTGGGTCTGTACTACCTCACAGTCAACCCATGAAAATGAATTAAGTGCTACGCACAGAGGTTGATTACAGAAGTCGACATTAGAGGCAACTTAGGTCAGCGTAAAGGATCCAGTAATGTGGATGCGTACATTAACAGGTCGACTTAAACTTTGACCTAACTTTTTAGTGTAGACCAGGGCATATAAATCACTTCAATATGGGAAACACAGCCCAACATTTGCTTGGTATCCATGGAGCAAGTCATTTGCTGAAGCCTCTTGCATGGAGCTAAAAATACCACAAGTCTAGAGGAGAGGATAGATCTGGGGAAAGAGAGAAAAGCAATCCAAAGGTGAAGAAAAACAATCTTCTATTTCTTCCACTAGCACTGGGATGAAGAAAATCCCTTTTTTTATAGCATGGGTGCTAAGAGCAAATAAGAGTATTATGAAATGGATTAAAAACCAACTTTAACTGTTTGATATCCTGTACAACTGCATGTACAAGCATCTAATATGGGGAAAGGATTTTAGCTAGTAGACAGCTCTTTAATACAAAAAAGAGCACAACAAAATCCAATGGTTTGAAGTTGAAACTCAACAAATTCAGACTAACTGGCACAACGTGTTTTTTAAACAAAGAGGCTAATTAAACATTTTAATAAACAACTCAGGGATGTAATGAACTCATCATCATCTGGTGTTTAACTCAAGACTAGATACCTTTTAAAATTATATACTATAGCTCAAACAGAAGTTATAGGCTTGAGGATTTTTTCGGTTTGTTATTAAAGAGGTCAGGCTATATGACCACATTTGGTCCCTTCTGGCCTAAAATCCCCACATGAACAGTGTGATTCACAGATTAACAACATACAAGTTTTTATTAAAATGTATTTTGAATAGAGCTCAGCAAAAAAAATTGGAGTGAATAGTTTATTCACTGAAAAAATGCAATTTTGGTCAACCTCAACATTCAGCAAATGCATCAAGTTTACTAAACAGTTGACTGAATTGAAAAAAATGAAAATGTATCAGAACTGCCAAAATGAGACATTTTGTTTCTATCTGATTGAATTTTTTTTCAACTTCTACACTTGCCAAAACTTGAATTTTTTTCATTTTTGGTTTGACACTAAACTTATTTTGATTTCTCAGAGCTGCCAGCAAATCTATCCTTTATTCACCCAACTCTAATATAGTGCACAGGAATTGGATTTAAAGGGAACAGTACCCTCAGAATCAATGTTCTACAGAAGATATTTTGTAGGAAGAATAATGCACATGTATATTTGAAAGTCATTTTATATGAAGATGGGCCTGAGTTCCAAAGTTAGAAATCAGGATTCAAACACCCCTTTTGTTTGGGGGTGTTAGATCTAGAGTTATAGAACCATCTGAAATTTTACACTCTGAAATTTGAAATGCGGTAAAGGCAACAGATATTCTCCACTGCTTGCAAGTTTTTGCTGTCTATTCTATCACGAGGCCAAATCCTGAAGTCTTTACTAAATTTTCACTTCATGAATTTCAAACAAATGTCCTATTAGACTCTTACAGGAGCTTTACTCGAGTAAAAAACCAACTTTGGTTCACTAAAGCCTTTTTTGGGGGGAGGGGGAGAATTTAAGCATTAATATTAATCAATCTAATCAGAACATAGAAAGACATCATTTGGGTAAGTCAGTAAGTTCACTTGCTTTTCCAAGGACCCAATACTAATAAGCGTTGAGTGCCTCTTGCAAGATGCTCAGTGCACTCAATTCCTATTGGAGATTTGGGAGGGGAAGGGGGCTCAGCTCCATGCTGCACTCTCCAGGAGACACTCACATTTGCAGGATTGAGCCCTACTGTCAGTAGAGAACTAATATCCCAGCATCAAGCGCAGGGGCATAGTATTGACCACACCATCTTTCAAATGAGATAAAACAGGCTGACCATTTATGATCAGTAAAGAGCCTGTGGCCTTCTTTCTTGTATTGTGAAATAATTGCACCTGTGGTACTTATCTTTTCCTCCCTAAGTTTTCTCTGCAGTTTCAATAGAAAGCTGAAAAAGTTATTCTTCACTTTCCCTTCTAACATCACTTTTATGGTATTACTGGCTCAGATCCAACACTACATTTATTTAAAAAATGACTATATTTCTGTAGCAAGGTGAAGGGAGCACTATATACAGCAACACCTTAATACACTTTGGGCTGGTCCACACTACGGGGGGAAATCGATCTTAGATACGCAACTTCAGCTACGTAAATAACGTAGCTGAAGTCAAATATCTAAGATCGGATTACTCACCCGTCCTCACCGCGCGGGATCGATGTTCGCGGCTCTCCCTGTCGATTCCGCAACTCCGTTGGGGTTGATGGAGTTCCTGAATCGATATAAGCGCGCTCGGGGATCGATATATCACGTCTAGATGAGACGCGATATATCGATCCCCGAGCAATCGATTTTAACCCGCCGATACGGCGAGTAGTCTGGACGTAGCCTTTGGGATTCTTCAGAACAAAAAAGTGCTATGTAAATCCGTGTCATTATGGTTTTAATGGATTTTCTTGTTCTATAGCTGTGGTTTTCCACATTCTCTGCCTTTGTTCATGCTTTCCAATTCCTGATTAATGTCCAGCAATGAAGTTTTCTATTTTGTGGTTTCAATACCACATTTGTAAATAAAGATATATGCAAATATGTTAAAAGCTCCTTGCATTAGCACAAACTGATAGTAAATTGGGCTGACCTCCATATTAACATTCCCCAAAGTCATTATATGTTCTATTGGCACCTAATTTAAAATCATGACAAAGTGGAAGGACATGTCAAACACTAATACAATGTTCTGTGAACTGCATACAAACATTTAATTAGCTAAGCAATGCTTCTTTTTTTAAGATTGAATTAGGCTAATGCTGATTGCCCTACACAAAAAGGGTTCAGATAGAAATAAAAAAATCTGTAATACTAGCTTTTTTGGATTTATGAAAAAACACAAATTATATGTTTAGCTCACAGGAAAACAAAATTACTAAACTGGGGGCTTCTGAAAATATTTCAGATTATCATTTTCACTGAAGGACCATAAAAATCTTTCTCCATAAGAAAAGAAGGACTTTTTCAGAACATAGAATGCACAGCAGAATTTACAAACACACCAATTGACCTGCAGTTAGATTTTGACGTTCATAGTTTTTTTGGCATTAGATGGGGCGACAAGATTAACAGAGTTGATCCAAAGACTAAAGAAACAAAGGAGTTTTTCCATTAACTTCAATGGGCTGTGGACCAGGCTCAATTAGAGTAGGCCCAGAAATTAGTCACCCAAGTTATTAATCCACACATCTTCTCTGCGGATGCTTTTAGACTCTCATATCAAGTGTAAGAATAATTCTTCAATACTTGCCGCATCTAACTAAAGCCATCCTCATCGTAAAATCTTGATACTCATGGCAATGGGGGATCATCCTCTCCTTGTTTCAGTGGGAAAGGTGCCATTGTAAATACCTGTTAAAATTTGTATATAAAGAGGTATAATGGAAACAAGTGGAGCTAACCAGAGTTAGAGTGGATCAGCCTTTGACGTAGTACTTTTCACAGTCACAAGAGGTAAGCCTGGTTTTCAGCTGGTGGGTTACTCCTGAGAATCTCAACTCTTTCCATTGTCAACAACGAAGAGGTTATGCCTGCTTTGTCTCAGAAAGATGCTTAACTCTGCCTGTGGCAGTTGCTTTTATTAGGCAGCCAATCCACAATATTGATCTTTCCTTCCATATCAGTGAGAGCCTAGTTCCAAGCACAGAGTTAAATTACACTCCAGTGGCTTGTAACCTGTATGATGGAAAATATGGTCTACCACTTATGTACCTCCAAAGATTTGTTAGAAAATGAGAACAAAGGATGAGTCTACTCAGTGTATTTTGGGCTTTGTGCTGCTAGAAGTTGAGCTGGCTCCAGTTGGAATCTAATAGATGGGCAATGGGCATTTTCCTCACTTCAGCAACAAGTGCAATTTTATTTTAGTGATATTTATGCTATATTATTACAATTTACATCACTATTTACTGACCTTCCCAGAGGGAACAGGGAAGTCTATTTGCTTTGAACTTGTAAGGCTCTATCCTGAAGCAGGGAATGTTTGGGACCATGTTTATTGCTGCCTCAATACCCAACAGTTATACCTATGTTGCTATGCATCAAAAATAGGCCTTCCTATCTGCATGGAGAACAAATATCAAAAAGTACAAAAATCCCTAACTCAGAAGAGGAACATAAACAGAAGATGGATACTGGTAATGGGCTGAAGTTGTTGGCTATTTAAACAGACTATTTAAATATTTAAATGCTGCTGAAACAATATGGATTTAGCATGGCAAATGAAAATGCAGACTCCTTGCCCACTCAGCACTATAAAGCTTTTTTTTAGAAAAATCTGCCTTGTGAATCCTAAGAGTCTTTAGCAAGAGCGGCGCCAGGGTTTCTGGTGCCCTAGGCAGAATTCGGGGGGAGGGGCGGCATTTTGTGCACTCCCCACAGGAGCTTCCGGTTCTGCTCCCATCACGCCGCCGAAGGATCCTCCGCCAAAATGCCGCAGGTGACAGCGGCAGTCATTGAGCTGCTCAACTGCCTGCTACTGTTTTCTGTGGCACGTTGGCAGAAGGTCCTTCTTTGGAGGCACAACAGGAGTGAAACCGGAAGCTCCCATGCATCCCGTGGGGAGCGCACAAAATGTAAGCCTAGGGTCGCCTAATGGAAGCCCCGGCCCTGGTCTTTAGACATTATGACTTAGAAGCGATGGCTATTGTCCACCAAGCCCTGAGACCTCTACGTTAATTCTTGACCTCAGAATCTATTTAAACCATAATCTTTGAAGCACCTATTTAAAAATTCTCCTCCTGTGTAAATTTAACAAGTTCTGTATTATGTGAAAAAGGAACAACTTAGACCAAAAGTACGAGCAAATAATTAGAAATCTGGATCAACCAAAAAAAAAAATCAGGAGTGAAAACCTTTGTGAGTAAGATGTGTTCTCTTTAAAGAGAGCAGCACTCTTTCTGGGTAAGTGACTTCGTTCCTCTTCAGAGAAAGTCTCCTACATGTTAGCAGTAACTAACTGTGTGATCATCAGTGCCTCTAGGATGATACGGCCACTTATGTGGCAGACTTAGATCCTTCTGTCTTACTGAACATCCACCCAACTCAGTTTTCCCTTCATTTACTATTTCTTCTTTCACAGGTGAAACATGTAGCTGACTTTCTTTTAAAAGTACTCTCCTTTCCTCCCCTCTCAAAAACTGCTCACTGAATGTATCATACCTGCATTGAAGTAAGGCTAACCACCACAAGTAGTGCTGCATGATCTAACCCATCTCTGAGGGTTTATTCAGATTAACATTGCTTCCACTGTAAGCTACAGCAAGACTTCCTACAACAGTACAAACCCACTTGGCTGTATTTTATAAGGCAAGTCAATTGTTGTAACATTTACTAAAAGTTACAACCAAGCAGGTGTCACAGAATGCCAGTTCAACAAACTAAGATTAAAAAAACAAAACAAAACAAAGAATACCACCACACAAAGAAGAGTAAATATTCATAATACACCTTAGTTTTCAAGTGTGAACTCCAACGCCACTCTGGATGGCTTTGCCTAATCTAGGTCATTCTGTAAATAGCTTCTTAGATTCTAACTGTATGTTTATTTGTCCCTGGTTTAAAATTAGCCTTCCATTTGTTGGGACACTGACTTCTCTGGTGGTGGCCCAATCTCCGAGTTGCCTTGAAAGAGCATGAAATTTAAGAAAACAATAAATTCCACACATCTTCAAGGATCTTTGCAAATGACTGCTAAAGTAAATTGAGAGTCTTGAATCCTTGTGTGGACACAGCTCAGAAAGGGCAGGGCTGAGTGTGACTGAGAAAAACCTTTAGGAAGCAAGTTAGATTCCCTGGTCACATCAATCTTTTCTGAATGCACCTAAGGGGATAAAGTGTCCTAAACTATAGGCCAGCAGAACAAATCTCATAAAGGTGATCATTGGTTTTACTGGTAGTTTCTAAGGCTTGTCTACAAAATCAGTTAGCGGCGAGCTAGTGAGAGAATGAACCCATACTAGCCTGCTGCTGACTAGCTGTTCATGTGCACTCTGATGATGTTAACTGTTTGTCAATGTGGTTTGTTGTAGTCCTCTCTGAATCAACAGTATATAGAAGCATATTAACTGTTAATGTAAGTCAGGAGAGAGCACACGGACAGTTAGTCTGTAGCAAGATTTTAGGGGTAGATTCACACTCCAGCTTGCTGCAAACTTAATGTTTGTTTAGACAAGCCCTTAGTTACCAGTTACCAGACCCACTCAGGGAGGCATTTAGGTGTGATCTGCCAGAGGACAAGTTTAAAAGCCCTTATCTACACACTCAGGCTTGCATTTACCCACCTGACTTCCAAGTCTTACGAGCTTACAAAGTACAAATTAGTGAAGTTCTGCCGTAGGACCCAACCATTGCATAGCACTGCCCATTGAAAAGTAAACACGTGCCAAGATTCCAAACAGCATGGTAGACAACACTATAGTTGTTAGTTTATCAATATAGTAGAATCTAAAGGTCCCAAGCAATATCACATTCCCATTGTGCTAGTCACTGCGCATATGCAGAGAAGCAGGAATTCCATGGCCCACAGAGCTTACAATTTAAATAGACAAGCTAATCAAAGAGTGGGAAGGGAAACAGAAGAGCAGAGAAGTGAAGAAACTTTGCTAAAGTTGCACAGCAGATCAATAGCAGAGCTCAAGTCTCCAGACTCATAGGTCAGTGCTCTATCCACTAAACCACAATGCCTTTGCCTCCTGGTACTGAAAACATACTAATAAGAAGTATATTAAAAATTCAAGCCTGCATATTTAATTCCAGTGCCGTGACCTGTAATAAATACATACAAATGTTCAATATCTTCACACAATATATTGGAATAAAACATGTACCTCAGAGTACAGTACAACTATACTTAAAATGCTTTAGCTGTATAATGCTTCCAAACAGGTAACCAGGAAGCACAGACAGTCTCTCTTCTGTATGTTTCAACATCTGACAGTGGCTAACACAGGCAACCATAACACTGAAATACAGTGCTTGACACCACTGAAATGGAAAGAAAAGAGATTCTTAACTCTGATATTATTTACGTTGGAGCAGCAACTTAGCAAAAAAACCTCATTTATCTCAGATGATTGCTAACAGGCTTTAGTAACCAACCATAAACACTGTGAATCAACAGTGATATATTCACTGCTGGGTCAGATAGTACCTAGAGTACCTTGCCTGAGAGAGTAACACACTCTTGCTTAGTTCAGTTTTCAGAATTTCAAGGCTGTTACAGTTCTAATAATTGGCACTAACAAGACTTACTCTTGAAAAATGGTGAGAGCCATTTGTTTTTCCAGTGCTTTGTTGTGGTTAGTTCTGTATATCATCTTTAGTCCTGCTGTTTTAAGGTAGAATTATAGGTAAAAATGCTCTCTATATAGTCTCTGTAATCTATCACTGAAACTAAAATACTGAGGTTCACAGAAATATGAAAAAAATCCTACATAATGAAAAAAGATTTTATATTGATGTAGGACCGAATTCAGCAAGGTACTTACTGTGCCTAACTTTATGTATAGGAGTAGTCCTGTAGGCTTCAAGTAAGGCCACAATGCCTTCCTTCCCAAAAAGGATCCCATGGCATTTGAACTGATATAGCACCCAAGGGAAAGCAATCTTCTCACCGTCCACTAAAATTCACTCACAATGCCCATTTTAAGAACACTATTTCTATTTGAAATTGCAGAGCTGGTTTAGATAAGCAGAACCCCATGCTATCCACAGAATGCTCAAGTATGAATCAGCTGCTTCATCACCTTTGCTTTGTGAACTAATTGCAAGGGAAAAAAATGGAAAAAATTAACCATTTATGTATTATGCCAGGATAAAAATATTACCATTTCCAACATCAGACTGGCACTGACATTTCTGATTTCTGAAAAATAAATGGTTTTACTTTGATGAACTTTTCCACTGAAAACCACTTTCTTTTTGGGGGGGTGGCGTAGAGTGGGGGGAACAATATAAAGGCCCAGAGAGAGCAAGATATTTAAACGTGTGCCTAACTTTAAGAGTAGTTCCATTAAGATCAATTCAGCTGCTCATGCACATCAAGTTAGGCAGGTACTTAAATACTTTGTGAACCAGTGCTAAAATAAATTTCAAGCAGAGAACATTCACCCCTCCACCCCAAAAAGCAATGGAAACTACAGGCCCCGTGATTTTATGCTAGTTCCCTTGACTTCAATGAAATTACCTCTGATTTACATGTGTGAGAGAGAGAACAAGACCAATAATTGTTCTTTTACAAGGACAAGTTTTCCCACAGTGCAGAGAGAAGAGTGGTGTTCAGCATAAGGTCCCTGCAGCTATATTTTTCTGCATGGTACAGACTACCTACTCATATGCTTCATTTGTTTCTAGGAAATGAATGAAAACAATCGATTTTCTGTAAATGTTGTAAAACTTTTGCAGTGATGAAATGGAAAAATAATCCTAATAGATAAACAACAAACATACAAATATTTCATTTCCCCGTGTGAAGTAATAATAAAAGGGTGATGGGAATAAATAGGAACTAGTAAGTCAGTGAGAAACAAAAACATGATTGAGTGTGATTGATATAAGGTGCACAGTAATTTAACTCTGAAAGTGGCATTTCAAAATACCAATCAAAATGGGTCAGGTTTGTTTTTTTTCAGATCCAGAAGCATGTGGATACAATTTCAAGTGTAACAGCATCTATGCTAAGAGCCAATAGTGATCTCATGATAACAGAAATAAATATTCTTTGCTATATATAAAAAAAGTCTTCTCAAAGTCAGTTAAGCTCCGCTCTCAGTCAAAATGAAGCTCTGCTGGAAATTTGGTTTTAACTCAAACTTAACTACAATGCTGGAGGCTGAGGAATAGATTTGAGGTGAGTGACGGGATGTGCTGCCTTTCAAGACTTTAACACAATAGAATTTGTTTTTTTTATTTGCCACATTGGTCACATTCAAAGAATTTTACAAAGCAGTGAAGTAGAAGTGGGACAGACTGTAGACAAAGGTAGCAACTAAGGTGCATTCAACAACAGTTCATGCTCCCTTGGATATCTGGAATCTATTTTATTGAGAGGAATTATATCCTACTTGTAAAATGGGTTTTCAATATCCATCTATCTGAAGAGTCACATGAGCAAGACAGAAGGGATGTTGGGTTATTACCTCTGAAGCATCAGCACTGGACATGACAATGTCCTGGAGCTGGGATTAAAAACTTACAGTCTCAAGACTCAGAGGGTGAGTGCGTTAGCACTGAGCCATGTGGACACATTTGAGGCAGCATGGCTTATAGGAACAGAGGCAGTGCATTTAACCAAGACAACAGAGGTCAGCTTTGAGATCAAATTAAGAAGCAAGACCCAAATTCAGCCATATGCATCCTGGAGTAAGTGGGTGCAACTCCTATATGCTTTCGAGTCAAATTCAGCTGTGATGTAAGTGGTGGGGTAAATTACACATCAGATGCAGCTTGGCAAAAGATGGGCACATCTGGTAAATTTAGCACACTGAATGTGACTGACACTGGATGTGAGGAAAGTAGGGGGAGAAGCAGGAAAAGCAACCAACTACGGCAACTTGATTTGCACACCATTCCAAGGGCCAGTCATCCATTGTATAAGTGGTTGTTACTCCCACTGTTTTAAATGGCAGTTGTACCACTTACCCTGAAGTGGTCTGAATTCAATTTCTACAACATTCCAAATATTTCAGTTTCTAGACTGCAGGGTGACTACTACGGGACATTATATGCCTTTTCCATGCACTGAAGAGTCATTAGCTCCAAAATCTTATTTTCTCCCTGCAAATATACCATTAACAACTAGAGATGGAGCTAAGCAGCTGAGTTTATGTTCTGAAACAAAATTCCTCAAAGCTAAGGAATTTTGGCTCATCCCAGAGCCAAGGTCAGTTCTTAAGTTTGGATTCAGACATGTCAGAGGCCAGAATGTGGTTTATCATGCCTACTGGTTGGAGCTGGAGTCAGGGCAAGTGGTTAGCGCAGAAGACATATCAGGAATAGAAAGTCAGAGATCAGAGCCAAATTCAGAAGTCAGGTATTGGAAACAAGGGTCAGAGATTCCTGAAATGAGGCAAGAGGCTGGGCCCAAAGCAGAAACAGGTCTGGGAACAAGCAGGCACAGGAGCTATCAAAGCCATGAGTAAATGCTCTGAGTAGTCACCAAACTGTTGGTGCTGCTGGGCTTAACAGCTGGTCCGCTGACTCTTCCTACTATCAGGAAGCATAGCACATCAGACAGCCTACAACAGGCCAGCTGCACTTGTTAGGTTGCCCAGAGATTAGCTTGGCTGCGAGTACTGATTCCTGACAGTACCCCCGCAGCCACCCTTGAAGACACCTCCTAGGTTCCTCCAGTCCCAATTTCTCAGCGTACTTCCAATGGAAGGTCTGCAATGGGTCCAGAGCATTGACATTTGCTACCAGTTCTCACTTGTCTGGACTGTGGCCTTCCCAGTCGACCAGGTACTGGAAATTTCCCATAACTTGCCAAAAGTTGAGGATTCAGTGGATAAAGTACATCCTGTCTGTGGACTGTTATGGATGGGTTCTTGGTGTAGAACTTGTAAGTGAGATATGATCCATCTTCAAGGACTCAGGCAACTGTAACCTAAAGGCTATTGGGTTTACCCATTCTATAATTCTGAAGGGACCCAAGTATTGGTCAACTAACTAGTTTTGCAGATGGACGGCTTGGTGTAAGTTTCTAGGCGGAGACACATACCTTTTCCCTTACAGATTATTTACAGCCTGATGGGCTTGGTCTGCATGGGCATTTATAAAATGTATTCAGCAAATTATATGTGTTCTGTGAGCTTCTGGTGCACCTGGTATAGATAGAAGGCTAAATCTTCAGCAGCTGTTAGTGGGGAAACTTATGAGTAAGTCTGGGTAGAACCAGGGGTGAATGTTTGCAAAGAATGGGCTATGATGAGTCGAGTCATTGCCTGCATTGTTATATGTTTACTCGGCAGAGGGAGCTAGCTGTCCTGGTAGTAACTCAGAAAGGAGTTAACTGACCCTGGCTATTAGCCTGTAGGTGACAGGTGGATGAGGTGAAAGCCTCAATGCCCAGGAGTGAGAAATTCCTGCCAGAATCAGGAGATGAAGTGGGATCCCTGGTTATCCCTGGTAGCAGAAGGTATTTTCCAACAAGAACCAAGCCAACTTCCATGCCATAGAAACAGTATGCATGGGATGAAGTGTGCCATCTTTGTTAGGAGGTCTGCAACAACCAAGATTACTGACTGTCCCTGGGAGCGTGGCAGTTCTACAATGAAGTCCATTGACACAATAGACCAAGGGTCGAGGGGACAGGGCAAAGGCTGGAGGACATGTTGGGGTTTCAATCATTGGTTCTTGGTACAGGCACAGAGGTTGTAGAATTGAATATAATCCTTGATGTAAGCTCACAGGCCTGGCCACCGAAGCTCTTTCACATGACATTCCACATCTTGAATTGGCCAAAATAGCCTGTAAACAGCAAATCTTGTCACAGTTTCAATACCTGAAACCTAGATTGTCCCTCCAGGAAAACAGAACCGTTGTGTAGTCAGAATTCCAAGTCAGGTTAGGTTTCTGCATCGTTCAATGTCTGACAGATCTGAGTTATGAACAAGTTTTTGGGCAGTAGAGTGGATGAAGGATGTCAGACTTGAATTAAACTGTTGAAAAATGCAGACACCTTGAGCACAGTGGCAGAGGACTCTACACCAGGTTTGAGATTTTCATCTTTGTGGGATAGGGCATCAGTCTTCCTCTTTCTTGTCCCTGGGTGACAAGTTACCACAAAGTCAAAGTGAGCAAAGAAGATGGACGAACTGATGTAGTATCACTTACTGTGTCTAGCATTCCATAGATACTATGTTCTTCTGAGTCATCAGGACTTGGACTGAGAATTGGGCTCCTTCTAAGAGTGGCAACCTCCTTGAAAGTCACCTTGACAGGCAGTAGCTGCATGTCCCAAGGGGAACTTGAGGCCACTGAAAAGGAGAGGAGGAGAGAGAAGTGATAGCTAAAGGTGGCGCAACTTGAGCTTACAGGTTGGCATTCTGCTCCTGCAGAATGGCAACCTGGGCCTGCAAGGCTTCCACTATCTCAGTCAAAGTGATATTGGCCTTCATAGCCTCCATGTTTGCCACATCAGCTCCAGTTCTCTTATTGTTTAGTGTTTCAGCTGCTCTGTCAGAGACCAGGATGCAGGCAGTCATGCCTAATAGTTGGGGCAGGAGTCTGGCCAGGAATAGAAGCCTAAGATCCAAATCAGAGTCAGAGGCCAGAGCAAGGGATCAGAGCTGGAATCAGAAGTCAGGCTTCTGAGTAGAGGGTCAGAACCCTTTACCTGGAGTGAAGGGAGGAAAGGGTGGCGGGGACAGAGCTGGGTCCAGGCAAGAACAAGAGCTATCACACACATGGGTAAATGCTTTGAGTAGCTGACAAACTGATGTTGCTGCTGGGCTTAAGAGATGGTCTGCAAGCTCTTCCCACCTTTCAAGAAGTGTAGCCAGTCAGGCAGCTTACTACTACAGGCCTGCTGCACTTGTTAGGGTGCCTGGAGATTGGCTCTGCTACAGACCCCAATTGCTGACAAGACCTGAATATCAATACGTTTGGTAGTGAAGGGGCAAGTCATGGGTCTGGTGTTAACTGGCATTTTGCTTCATGATGAATGATAGCCACATACCTATTTTACCAAAAAAACCCAACAATTATTAAGGAAGAACCCTAAGAGTGTTGTGGTCTAGTGAAAAGAAGTGTCCTCTGAGACAGGAAAACTGGAATTCTAATCGAGATTGTGACTTCAGAATAGGGAGTAGATAATGGAATAGGGAATAGATAATGTTGCTAAGACCTCCTCAAAGTGGCCTTTCTATCATGGGAGTCCCAGAGCCCAGGTTTCTTTGGATGGAATGTGGGAGTGTATGGAGCCTGTAAAAAGCTTTTAAGATTAAAATAGTGATAGAAAATGTAAGCAATATCATCACACTCTGTACTGTAACAAGTAGCAAGTAATTCTTATTCGTTTTGATAATATATTGTACTGGTTTTAATGGGGATGAATTTCTTCAGCATTAATGTGGATGGGAATAGGACAAGGGAATAAGAATTCCAAGGCAATTTTACATTAATAAACATTAATTCATAAATCTGTTACATACACACACAAAAGAGTATTGGAAGTCTCCTGTTAATTACCAGCTTATAAAACTTTAATGGCTTGTAAGTTGATGGAGAGTTCTCAGTAGAACGGAAATAATTTATTCCCCAGAAAGAACAAACAAACCACGTTTTAAAGAAAAAATACATAAATGTATCTCAAAGCAAAAGGATGTTTTTCCAACTCCTTCCCCCCCTTTTTTTTTAAACATAAATGGGGAAATAAAGGGTCTAGATATGTAACATTTTAAAATAGTAAAGGTGGTTGAAAATTTAACTTTTAAAGATCTCTACAACAAAAATCAGCCATAATATAATATTTAGATTCATCTCTGCAGGGAAGACAATTGTGCTTTAAGTTGGAAGGCTCCTCTTTTGGTTTGGTTTTGCTTGTCCCTGCCCCCTGCATAAAGAGTATGGACTGCTCATGCTGGGCTGGGCTTGGCTTGTCCCATACATACCCTGATGAGGTGTGAACTGCCCCTCTGTTCCTGGAGAATTTTGCCTCGGCTTGTTTTAAGCCAGGACGACACATTTTCAGCCTCATAACTATCTACATTAAATTACAACCTACAACAACAATGCTCAGTGTATCATGAACCATGAAGACACCTAACATGACAAACTTTGCATTGGATACCACACAATCATATTATAAAGGATGAACATGGGGGTGCACGATGTTCCCCCAAGGTAGAGTGTCACACTCCCTACCTCTCATAGACTTGCTAAACTCTGCATTAAGGGATCCCTATTTCAGATGGCCTCTGAAGATCAGACAGCATAGGAATCTCCTCCTTCATACCTTATTAACCTAATTGAAACTTTTGAAGCTCATTTAAAAACAACACAAAAAACAAAAATCGCCAACTCTTCCCCTCCAAATTAATTAAAACAGGTAAGGCTGAATGTGTATTTCCGCAGCGTCCAGATAACAAGGTTGTGATGCTGGCAGACTATGCGCCAGCTAACGTCAAGGCCCTAGACCTCACTGAATGCTAGCAACTGCATAGTTGGAAACTATTTTGGCTTACCTCTGTGTTAACACAGTTAAAATAGATAGTAGAGTTATAACAATATGTTTAGACTTGAAATGCTTGTAGGATGCAGCAAGTATTTATCCTGCTTATAATATCTGTATCCCATATTATACAGTAATGTTTGCTCTTTAACTATAAAAATATTTGCTAAAGCTGTAAAATTGCCCACAGTCAGGAGAAAAAGCATAAAATATTTTACAACAAGAGGTTTTCTCCTCCCCGACAAATGAAGGCCAAACAGACATCAGACAAGCCATCATGGACTTAAGCAGGGATAGGCAACCTATGGCACGGGTGCCGAAGGCGGCATGCGAGCTAATTTTCAGCAGCACTCACACCCTGGCCACCCGTCCGGGGGCTCTGCATTTTAATTTAATTTTAAATGAAGCTTCTTAAACATTTTTAAAACCTTATTTACTTTACATACAACAATAGTTTGGTTATATATTATAGACTTATAGAAAGAGACCTTCTAAAAATGTTAAAATTATTACTGGCACGCGAAACCTTAAATCAGAGTGAATAAACGAAGACTTGGCACACCACTTCTGAAAGGTTGCCAACCCCTGGACTAAAGATTGTTGAAGGTTTCCCACACTCCTGAAGAGATAAGTGCTCATGTAAGTTCTCATCCCATCCCAACTTCAACACAGGGAAAGGGAATAGAAAATGCCTTTGAAGGATAAATTGTTATTCCTGTACTGCTTGAATGATGAGGAGCGAGGATTTCTAAGCATAATCAAGGAATCTACAGTGGCCTAGCTTGGGTTAGACCTAAGGGACTTATAAAGCGTACATACTTTATCCTCTTTTGGAGCCTAAGGCTCTCTCGTTTGTGTTTCTGTCTTACAGTCTTTCACCTTGTAAGTAACATTTCTTTCTCCTAGTCAATAAACCTTTAGTTAGCTACAGGACTGGCTACAAGTCTTGTCTTCATTTTGACAACTGAAGTATAGTTGACTTGGGGTGAGTGACTGGTCCTGTGGGACTGGGAGTAGCCTGAATACTGATGTGATTTTTGATGTAAGGGACCATCTATTACAAAGTCCCACCTGCTTGGGTGACAAGATAGACTGGAATGCTGAAGGGGATGGTCTGACTCCATAGTAGGACTGTTATAGTGCTTTAAGAATTCACACTTGTTACTGGGTTAGTGAAATCTAATTATAGAACATACAACCAAGGGTGGGGGCGGGGGAGGAAGAGGTTGCCCTGCTTCTTGACAGTCTGCCCTGAGATTGGCATTCAGAGTGTCACATGAGCCATTCCAGAGAACATGACCAAGTTGCTAGGAGTTAATAAAATCCCATTTTCTATTCCATTTTCCTGTTTCCAGTGACCTCCTACTATTCATTTTTTATTGTGCCTTTTGCAAACCCTAGTGGGCAAAATTAAGTATAGAAAAGAGCAAGAGTGAGTGATACAAGGTTATAAGATATTAGGGAAGCTGTCTGGATTCCTCAACTATCGCTTTCCAAACATCCTAGTATTTGGGTTTTTTAAAACATATAGCTTTTGTGCAGTATTGATTTTGATTGCTGGACTCCACCAAAGCTCTCTTTCAACCTGGACTCTTCTTCTAAACAAAAAAAAAAAATCTGTGTGCAAACATAATTTGACACAAGTGCTGAGCAGCATAAAGAACAATTAGAGTATGATCCCTCCGGGCACAACCGAGACCTATTTGGTATTTTATACATCATGGATACTTCCTACCCCATCGTGACATTTTGAGGGAGGAAATTTGAAGCCAGTATAAACAAAGCTTAAAGCTTTCTTTCACCCTTCTTCTACACATTCTCTCTTGCAGCTTTCACATATGCTGATGTCATGTGTCATGAAGCACTAGCCTGAATGCCATAATGCATGACATGCATATAATTTACTCATTCTGAAAAACTGATGTGCCTTTGGCATCAAATCATTCATTTTTATCAGTGCACATTGAACACTACGAATAAAGGTTGTTTATTCACATGCAGTACTGAGAGCAATGTATGCAGCGATATGCATAGTGAACCAGAATGATGTTTAGTCTTGAGAAAGTGTAGTCAGTCATTTTGTTACTGCTGGGCATTAGGATTTGGGACTCCTGGGTTCTACTCCCTGCTCTGTTACAGATATGCTTTATGACCTGGATCCCAGTGACTTGACTTCAATAATATATGGAGATATACGTATCTCATAGAACTGGAAGGGACTCTGAAAGGTCATCAAGTCCAGCCCCCTGCCTTCACTAGCAGGACCAAGTACTGATTTTGCCACAGATCCCTAAGTGGCCTCCTCAAAGACTGAAGTCACAACCCTGGGTTTAGCAGGCTAATGCTCAAACCACTGAGCTATCCCTCCCCTCCAATATACTTAAATGTATCTAGCTTTCTGATGGTTACAATTTAGGGTTGCTGAAGGCCTTAAAAATATTTTAAAGAGTGTTTTCAGATCCTGGGATGAAAGACAACCATATCCAGCAAATACAAATTACGGCTATTAAGATGTGATAGTGGAAACCAATTTGTGACTCTCAGCTTGTGTACTGAATCACATAGCCCAATCAGAGTCACTGCACCTATGTGATTTACATCAGTTGAGGATTGGCCCTAAATCAATTATAAATTCATGCTAACCAGTCTCACTCCATTTATCCTTCCCCTTAAAGTTGTATTACAGAGAACATCATAAGAACTGTTTAATAACCTGACTACAATGATGAATTAATCATGCCTTAAATCCAGTTACAGTATCCTCAAAGAAATGATGTTAGGATGCACAATGCAGTTACTAGAAATACAGCGCAATTCATAATGTTTTGGAGATAAAGACAGTGTGATTTATTTAGTACTGAAACTGCTAAGAGTGTAGACACAGAACCCTCTCTGTTAGAGAGCCAGAGAGTTTAGCACATTATGTTAGGCATGCACAAAGAAGGAGGGTTCTTACAACAGACTTCTATGGATTTGATGCCAGAGTGCAAGCACCCATCAGGAAGAGGAAGCATAACAACAGAAGGTCTCAGAGTGAAGGTGCACTCTATTAGCACTAGTTCTTCATTATACACTGGTACAAGAAAGCCATAGAATAGTGCAACCTCAACAAAATTGATACTTATATCAAAGGCTGTCACAGAGCACTCCCACCTTTACAAATGGAGCATCACTTAGAAACATATTCTAAGATAGATATTTCATTTAAGCTATATCATCTGTCATTTTAGCTCCTTTTGTTTATTTAATTGAGGGACAAGAAGAAAAAATGTGCTATCAGACTTATCTTAGAAAATCATTGATTCTCACACACAGAAAGAAAAACTACCCTATGGTGCAAACTCCAAGTTCTTCATATTTATGCCATATAAGATCCTCAGTGTTCTGACACTCAGGACAGAGGGGATCGTAATATCAGTAACAGGATGTGTTTACTAATCCTGTAAATATTTATATACGTTCTTAAAGTTAAGCAGATACTTAAATCTCTGCAGGATCAGAGCTCTAGGGCAAGGTACTCATCAGATATAAACCATCATAGCTCAATTGCTGGTCCCTAGATTTTATATAATCTGATCAGAGTAGTCAAATTCTTATAAACAACACCCTATACCGAAAACCTACCGACCGCTATGCCTAACTTCATGCTTCCAGCTTCCATCCCGGGCATATCACACGATCCATTGTCTACAGCTAAGCACTGAGGTACAACCGCATCTGCTCTAACCCCTCAGACAGAGACCAACACCTACAAAATCTCCACCAAGCACTCTCAAAACTACAATACCCGCACGAGGAAATAAGGAAACAGATCAACAGAGCCAGACGTATACCCAGAAGCCTCCTACTGCAAGACAAACCCAAGAAAGAAACCAACAGGACTCCACTGGCTATCACATACAGTCCCCAGCTAAAACCCCTCCAATGCATCATCAGGGATCTACAATCCATCCTGGACAATGATCCCACACTTTCACAGGCCTTGGGTGGCAGGTCAGTCCTCGCCCACAGACAACCTGCCAACCTGAAACATATTCTCACCAGTAACTGCACACCGCACCACAGGAACTCTAGCTCAGGAACCAATTCATGCAACAAATCTCGATGCCAACTCTGCCCACATATCTACACCAGCGACACCATCACAGGACCTAACCAGATCAGCCACACCATCACTGGTTCATTCACCTGCATGTCCACCAATGTAATATACGCCATCATATGCCAGCAATGCCCCTCCGCTATGTACATCGGCCAAACTGGACAGTCGCTACGGAAAAGGATAAATGCACACAAATCAGATATTAGGAATGGCAATATACAAAAACCTGTAGGAGAACACTTCAACCTCCCTGGCCACACTATAGCAGATCTTAAGGTGGCCATCCTGCAGCAAAAAAACTTCAGGACCAGACTTCAAAGAGAAACTGCTGAGCTTCAGTTCATCTGCAAATTTGACACCATCAGCTCAGGATTAAACAGACTGTGAATGGCTTGCCAACTACAGAACTAGTTTCTCCTCCCTTGCTTTTTAACATCTCAACTGCTAGAAGAGGGCCTCATCCTCCCTGATTGAATTAACCTCATTATCTCTAGCTTGCTTGCATATATATACCTGCCCCTGGAAATTTCCACTACATGCATCTGACGAAGTGGGTATTCACCCACGAAAGCTCATGCTCCAAAACGTCTGTTAGTCTATAAGGTGCCACAGGATTCCTTGCTGCTTTTACAGATCCAGACTAACACGGCTACCCCTCTGATACTTGATTATAAACAACAGCAATTGCTATTTTATTTCTGGTTCCAAAACAGGAGAATACAATTTATTGAATGGGTAACTGCATATTTACACCAGTATTTAAATATACACTGATTCTTACAGCTCTATTTTGAGATCTTTGGTAAATTTAGTATGATCTCAGCAAGGAATTAGCAAAATGGAGACCTCACTAAACCAGGTGGACACCATATGTGCAAATGTGTGTGCTTGGTATCTGGAATTTGTTCCCTACTGAAAACAGAATAAAAACTAAACTCTGAAAGAAGATGCCAATTCTGCAGGTTAGTTTTGAGTCATCTCTTGGTTAGAAGGCTAACTCAACAACTATCCAGGATACGGAGGGAAACAAAAAACATTTTTGTTGTGTGCAATTTACAGGCTCATGCAGGTTAGTGTGTGGCAGGGAGGGGGGGGAAATCTGTAAATAGCATCCATTACTTGATTCAAAAAACAAAAAATGTGAAGATTTTGAGTTGAGCAGTCCATACCCTTCAGCTAGTTTCCCATCAAAACTCTTCTCCATAAATGCACACACTATGCCCCTAACTCGTCTAGAAAAAAAGTTTGCCTATAAAAGTATTATAATGTCTGTGATGGGCTTCCTTTTATTTATTTTAAGTGATAATTCTTCTCTCTCTCTATCCCCCATTATGCCTCCCTTCTCCTCTTGCACAGTGTCTTTGCTTCTATAAAGCAAACCTATTTGGGAGCTGGAGTTAAGTGATGAGACACTAGATGTAAATGAGTTGTATAACACACTGTACTCCACAGTACTTTTAAAGATACTATATTTTTTTAACTTATACTATGGGGGTGTCTGCAATTGCACTTAACTATACTGCAACATTTATCCCACTCCTAAACCAACCGACGTGAAAAAAGCAAAAATGAATATACAATGCACTATTTAGCTGATGTCCTTTTTAATCCACATTAATTCAAGTGTAAATACATGCATGTATGTTTTATAAGATATGTGCAATATATATCATCATTCCATATCACTTTTTACAAAAGGCTGCACACAAACATCAAGGTGACGTAGAAAAGAGAACACCCAACACAAGAGTAGTAGCCATAAATATCTCAGTTCTAATCCATCATCCAATCTCCCCCTATTTCCCCATGTATAAAATAAGGATAACACTACCTACCTGTGAGTGATAATGCGAGAATTACATTACTAATTAGAGCTAGATCGTGGCATTTTGGACCAGCCTGGACCTGCACTTCAGGGAAAGGATGGAAACATTCTTAGAGAGACAGGATGCATCCTAGGATTGATTCTCTGATGTGCATGGGGGAGCTTGCACATCACCACATACACTCAGACAGTATATTCCCCCTCCCACTCTAGCCTGGGTAGGTGGCCTACAGGCTCCACCCATCCTGCTACCCTTCACTCTTTCCCACCCACTTTCAGGGAGGAAGCAGCTGCTACCTGTTGCTCTGAGGACAGGGACTGCAAATCTGCCTGGTCCTTATTCTAATTGTTCCAAGTCAGGGGAGAGAACAGTAGCTGCTCCTTCTACTATACACCCCTTACTAAAGGCTATGCAGAACCTAGCCCTTAATATTTGTACAGCTTTTTCAACAATGCAAATGAATAGAGATTATTATTTTGATAACACTGTAGTAACCTTGAGCATAAATCTTGGGCTTCACTTAGTGTTGCATTCAGGGATGTTAACATTACTTTGAAGAAAAGTAATTATTTTGGATCTAAAAATTTATCAATTATATATGACTGACTGAGCTGTCCCAGTTCATAAGCAAGTTGTGTAGTGTTCGGATCTTTTTGCAATTGAGGTTTTTACAATATGAGTTTTCATATTTAAAAAAAGATTTTTCTCTTTTGCAGATATGTCTGTCGCTGTCAATTCAGCCTTACTGAATACTGGCTTTGGCCAAACAAAGGAACAATATGAATTATGGCAGTGGGGTGTTAATCTTCCAAGTTGAGCTGTGTACATAAGCAACTGCAATCTACAACTAACACAACTGAATTTAGGGCACTTGTTAAAAACAAATTGGCCTGAGTTTGCTGTCACACTACTGTAAATTAGGATTAACCCCACCAAAGTCAATGCAGTTAGACTACTGTAAAAACATGTGTGCAACTCCTGATGACTTCAGCGGGACCGGCACGTGTGCCTGAAGGAAAACTTTTATCAATTGTCAGTGTTGCCATCTCATGATACTATTATGAGTCTTGCTACATTTCATGTTTATTTTAATGCCCCAGCTCTTGCAGTCATGTGACTATATGATCATATTAGCTTTTTGCAGACAAAGTTGAATAGACTGAAAGGATAGTAAAATACAGTGGGAGAGAGGTTGGAGGGTCTTTTGTTTGGCATAGAACCAAAAGCATGGTTTTGTTCTTAATACTGTATACCTACCACAGCAATCTAAATAAAGTAAGTCTAAAAACAAAAGGATCTTTGGCTGGTTCTTTGATAAGGTGATTTCTTCCTGAGCATAGCTTACGTCACTTAGAGTTAGCAACATTTTAGCAGCCTGCCTTAGATGTAAGCCAGTATGGAAACAAACATCACAATAATAAAAAAAAATGTCCATAATAGTCAGGAAAATCCCTCAAACCCTTCACAGATGCTTTCTAACTGCCCTACTGACCAAATTTTTAAAATTACTTTATGCTTAAGGACCTAGCAGAAATGAGAGCTGGGCAAAAACTGGAATGGGTTTTAGCTCTGCAAAATCTTCCATCTTGTTTTGTTTTTGTCAAGCCAAACTCCAAGATTATGAGTAGTCCCTATTTTACCTGAATGTTTAAGGTCAGGGAAGTTTGAGAAATATTCTAGTTTGTCCATCGTTCACTAAACCAACAGACGGACAATCATGCATCAGCAGCTGATAGAAAGAGTTGGATTGTGTAGTAACATTAAGGACTTAAGCTTTGTGCCCCGGTAGTACAAGACACACAGAAAGCATTCATTCATTGGCACTCTTGTCATGCATAATTAGAGATAGGAAAAGAGGAGAAAAATTTCCTTTCAGATCCCCACAACTGACATCCTGTTCCTCTCACATGCTGTTAATGGGAGTTCCATGCACACATAAGAAGTTGAATACCAGAGTCAAGGTTTCCTGCATGGACTTGAGAATTTTGCCAAGTTCCAGCTTTAACTGTCAATTCCCTTTAACTTGTGTGATACAGTCACAATCATAGAGGAGCCTGATAGGGTTGCCAACCCTCCTAGTTTTTCCAGGAGTCTCCTGTAATCAGGTTTTATATCCCAGAGGCTACTGAAGCCAAACCAGGAGATTATAGGCACTAAAAGTCCAGCAGTGCAGTGTGGCTAAGGCAGAGTTTCTGCCTGCTGTAGTCCCACACTGCTCCCAGTCACCACATCCCTGTGGCCCTGTGTTTGTGTCCATCCACAAACTGCCCCTGCCCCAACTCTGCAGCTCCCATTGGCCGGGAACAGAGGGGGCAGTGCCTGTAGGTAGGGGCAGAGCGCAGAGCCTCCTGGCCCTGCTTACTTCAGTCAGCTCCCGGTCAGCAGCATAGAGGGGCTAAGGCAGGCTCTGGCACCGCAGCTCCCATTGTGTGCACTTCCCGGCCAATGGGAGCTGTGGAGCTGGCGGTTGGGCATCCCAACCCCTCCCCCCCCCGCCCCAAAGCCGCAGGGATGTGCCAGCCACTTCTGGGAGTGGCGCAGTGCCAAGGAAAGCAGGCACGCAGTCTGCCTTAGACCCGCTGTGCTGTACACTGGAACAGCCCAAGGTAAGCGCTACCTGGCCAGAGCCTGCAACATTCACCCCCTCCTGTACCCCAATACCCTGCCTCAGCACTGACCCCCCCTCCCGGAGCCTGCACCTGCACCCCTTCCTGCATCCCAACCCCCTTCCCCAGCCCTGTCCCCCCTCCAGCACCCAAACTCCCTCTCAGAGCTTGCACCCCTCCTGTTCCCCAACCCCCTGCCCAAGGCTCAGCCCAGAGCCCGCTCCCACATTCCAAACTCCTCACCCCCAGCCAGAGCCCCCACCCCCTCCCACACATCAACACAAATATTGAGTGTGGGTGAGGGACAGCAAGCAACCGAGGGAGGGGGCGATGGAGGGAGGGGGCAGGGCAAGGGTGTTTGGGTTTGTGTGATTAGACTGTTGGCAAGCCTAGAGCCTGAGCCACAAAGCTGGCATCCAGATCTAACTGTTTCCAGAGTTTAGGAGTGCTTGGACCCTGCCCCTAATCCAGCAGAATACCCAGGTGCATGTTGAACTTTAAGCAAAAAATCCATTTACTTTGATGATGCTACTCACATTCTTCAAGTTAAGCGCACACTTCAGTGCTCTGATGGACTGCAATCTTTATTCAGCTCATAATAGAGATGTAAGAGTCAGTGACAACATTTGGAGATGGATCTTGGCTTCCTCAAGTTTTTGATTATGACTAGAATGAAGTTTTGATTCAGGAACTTAAAAATCTGTATTCTAACTCTTCATTTGTTTACTCTTCAAGTTTTTATACGTAATCCCATTGGTTGTGGTGTACAGAACAACATGATAACTGAATAGAACTCTTACAAACTATGCAGAATTTTCCATCAGCTGTGCTGTTATGCTCATTACTTATGAGTTCTCTCCAGTACTAAGAATTAAGTAATGGGTTACATTAAGCTTTGTTTCTGTCACAATACGCACTACTTGCTTTCCAACCTGAAAAAAAAAGAAACTAATGTCCTTATCCCAGGATAATGAAAACTTTAATGCCTTTAGAAATCTGTAATTTACTTTTTTCATTTAAAGAGGTCACCAGAAAGTGCCTCGCCCTCCTAAAAGCTACTTTAATTTCCAAATTATGGTCTAAGACTAATATGATCTTTATTACTACATTCCGATCACGAGATTACATCAGATTTTCTTTCACAAATCCACCTGGAAAAATATGCTAGTATTTGGCAGTATATTCATGGTCAAGTATTTTATTTCATAGTGTAACATGCTGTCATAAACAGATAGTTAAGGGTTAATAGAACAGAAATACTTCATGTCTTTTAACTGTAAAGTGTTAACAAGTTCAGTGAGCCTGGCTGTCACCTAACCAGAGGACCAATCAGGGGGCAGGATACTTTCAAATCCTGAGGGAGGGAAGTTTTTGTGAGTGCTGTTAGTTTTTGGTGGTTGTTCTCTCTGGGTTCTGAGAGTGACCAGACGTGCAACCAGGTTTCTCTCCAATCTCTTTGATACAGTCTCTTATGTGTCCAGAATAGTGAGTACTAGGTAGATAAGGCGAGTTAGGCTTATGTTTGTTTTCTTTATTTGCAAATGTGTATTTGGCTGGAAGAAGTTCAAATTTGTATTTTGCTGAAAGGATTTTAATTTGTACTTGGTATACTTAGGCTGGAAGAGTATTCCCAGTGTCTATAGCTGAAAGACCCTGTAACATATTCCATCTTAAATTTACAAACATAATTTTTACTGTTTTTTCTTTCTTTAATTAAAAGCTTTTCTTGTTTAAGAACCTGATTGTTTTTTTATCCTGGTGAGACCCCAGGGGACTGGGTCTGGATCCACCAGGGAATTGGTGGGGAGAAAGGAGGGAAGGAGGAGAGAAAGGTTAATTTTCTCTCTGTGTTAGGATTACTTTCTCTCTCAGGGAGAGTCTGGGAGGAGGAAAGAGAAGAAGGGGGGGAAGGTGGATTTTCCTCTCTGTTTTAAGATTCAAGGAGTTTGAATCACAGTGATCTTCCAGGGTAACCCAGGGAGGGGAAACCTGGGAAGGGAAACGGTGAGGGAAAGGGTTTACTTTCCTTGTGTTAAGATCCAGAGGGTCTGGGTCTTGCGGGGGCCCCAGGAAAGGTTTTGGGAGGACCAGAGTGTACCAGGCCCTGGAATTCCTGGTTGGTGGCAGCGCTACAAGTACTAAGCTGGTAATTGAGCTTAGAGGAATTCATGCTGGTACCCCATCTTTTGGATGCTAAGGTTCAGAGTGGGGATTATACCATGACACATGCAAAGTGTCTTGTTCACCAGTCTTTAAACAAGAGTGAGTATACCAGAGTTTACAGAGCAGTAAATCAATGCACCTAGCAGAAATCCATTCCAACAGATCACTTACTGCAATAAAACCCCACAGCACTGAGCCTCAGAGCCCAGGTCCATGGGCTCAGGCCTGAAGGGCTAAAAATCGCAGTGTAGGTTTTCGGGCTTGGGCTGGAGCTCTGAGACCCATTCCCTTTGCCCAGTTTTAGAGCCCAGGCTTCAGACCAGGCTTGAATGTCTATAATGCAATTTTTAGTATCACAGCCCAAGCTCAAGTTAACTGATCCAGGCCAGCATGGCCAAGCTGTGGGCCTCTTATTGCAGTGTAGACATAACCTTTAGCCCAGTAGCCAATAATGTCACCTGATTTGCCTTTGCTGCTTGCCAGTAGTATAGCATTCAGTGATGGCAAAAACAGGAGAGGAACTGTTCTGTAAGTGCCAGCTATTTTGCAGGATTCTGTTCTGCTAGCAGCTTTGGAGTATTTGGCCCTCCAAACTGAGGGTTCCATCTTTGCTCTAGTTCCCTAGGGGTGTCTGCATCTATATTTAGCTCCCCAACTGTCTCAGATTTGGGACAAGTGTGCCGAATCTCCTGAAAATTAAAAAAACTCTTCAAAAACCAGGGAAGTAAATTTACGTAATGTGACAATTCTTGAAGCAACTGAAATGACTTTTCGCTCCAAATGTACATGGTTCCACTAGAGAGAAATGTCCCGACTATACATCTCTCTTCTGAAGTGATGCGAAGCAAGCTTTCCAAGAAATGAGATTCTCCTCTGCCTTCCTTTCTTTATCTGGGTTGATAAGGCAAAGCCATTTCATCCACGATCAGAAGCAGTGGGGAAAGGAACAATGGTAACAGAAGACTGTGGCCAAAAATGACTTCCAGTTCAACTCTTATGGTTCTATTCTTGTTCAAAAGAAAAAGAGACTCAAAGATTATGTTTTTTGCTTGTTTTTCTCCAGATAAGAGAAAGGCAGATTTTCAAAGGTTCTGTGTTTGTTTTTAGCTGTTTTATCTGTACTTTACTGTTGAATGTCTCTAATGCCTTTCTAGATCATTCATCTTTATCATGCTTGAAAAGGAGAAGGGGAAGATATTTGTGTGCATAACAAAGTCATATAAATAGACACACTATCGAACAGAAATTTTTATTAATTGCTTTACATGTTGATCATCTAGTGCTATTAATGTGATTTGTTTGTTTTCTGTGAGACTTTGTACACAATGTATTACTCCATCCTATCTATCTCAAAATATTGGATGGCACTGGTTTACAAGTTTAGAACAGATTCTAAAGTGAAGCAATGGCTTTCACTGGTCATGGATACGATGGGATATTTTGCCCACATTTTAAGTTTTTATTTACATTGGTACATCTGTTACTGAAAATAGGGGTGGAGGAAATATGTCCCTAACAGTTGTTTCTTACCAAGAAACAGTTTCATGTCTAAGTCTACAAAGAGTTAAAAAAAAAAAAAAGCTGAGATCAAAACACCACCAGTCAAAAACATAAATGCCTATGGTCCTGTTTCTGCAGAGTATTAGACCAGGTTACAGTATAAATTTGGTGATGCAGTTATGCCGACCTAGCACCCTGTGTTGACACTGTCGATTGGAGAGCTTCTCCTGCTCAACATAGCTACTGTCTCTTATGGAGGTGAAGTACCTATGCTGGTGGGAGAAACCTTCCCGTCACCATAGATTGCATCTTCACTGAAGCACTACAACTGCACCAGTGCTTATGTATAGACTTGCCTTTACATATGTACGTCATTTGACATATGTAGGCTATTCATATGTGGACACTTAAGCACATGAATAAATGTCTGCAAGCCTGTGGCCTGATCCAGCTGTCAATGAAATTATCCCACTTATTTCAATACGATTTAGATTAGCTCCCACTGCATGCTGCCCATTGAAGTTGTGTTAAACTGATCCAAACTAAAGGTAACAAAGATCAAATATGAAAAGCAAGACTACACCAAGGTATTTTAAAAGCCCATATAAGAATGTTTATACAAGTTATCCTGAGAATTACCAAGCTTTCTACATTACAAGCATAAAAACTGCCAAAAAAACAAACAAACAAACAAACAAACAAACAAACTGTAGGAAGATTTAGCTTCTTTGGTATCAAACACCACATTTTGCACATCAGTACAAACATCCAGCTAAAACGGTAGGGAAATACTAGTACCAATAAAAAACCTCACTAACAATTCATTTTCACGTACTCTTGAGTTACCCAAGACAATTGTGTAAGTATATTAATGCTTGTTAGTACAGAAGTAGATTATTTGGTTAGTAAAAAAAAAACAAAACAAAAAAAAAGCACACTCTTTGAAGCTATTCCATGTCTAGCCAATGGTGGTTTTCAGGAGTTTAATATGACTTGTTGCTATCAAAGTGATGTTCTTAACTCTCAAACTAATATTAAATTTATGATTTAAACACAGATAATCCTATCGGGCCAGCCTATAAACCCTTTCTTTGCACTGGAGAGTAGTCAACATGTGAGTAAAATGGTAAACTCCTTAGCTCATGCTACTGATTCATTTCCCACTCAGATGAGTGGCACTTGTAACAAGAGGATGGCCCGAAGTCAACATCAGGGCTTTGAATCCTTTGGGAAAAGGAAACAGCTCAAGGAGAGATTGCAAAAAACAAACCAGAAAATGGACCTTTTAAAATTTCTAAATCTTTGCCTTTCTCAAAAGAGCAGGCTTTAAGTGAGGCATTGTTCCTAGACAAATCAGACTCCCAGTCAGATTTTTTGACCGGGTGTACAGAATTTACATTTGATCTCATATTTGCCAAGTGCATATATGTGTGTGGCCCTTCATGTGAAAGATGTTAAATCCCTTTCCAGCTCATATAAAGGGTACTGTGCTAGAGTTCTGGGGGCCTGGTCCCCTGCTGTTGTGAGCCATGGCCTATCAGACATCGAATACACCAAACTCTACGTCTAGACTACTTGCCTTATCGGCAGGTTAAAATCAATTGCTCGGGGATCGATATATCGTGTCTCATCTAGACGCGATATATCGATCCCCAAGCGCGCTTATATCGATTCCAGAACTCCACCAACCCCAACGGAGTTGCAGAATCGACAGGGGGAGCCACGTACATTGATCCCGCGTTGTGAGAACGGGTGAGTAATCCGATCTTAGATATTCGACTTCAGCTACGTTATTCACATAGCTGAAGTTGCATATCTAAGAAAAATTTTCCCCTGTAGCGTAGACCAGCCCTCTGATCCATTAATGAGCTCTACCTGGGCAGGCATTTGTGCCCACACAGACCAGGAGCCCAAGTGGATGGTGTGGTCTTCAATTTTCTGCCATCACCATCATCTGTGATGCCAAGTAAGGCCCTGATCCTGCTCTGACATTTGTACAGGCAGACCCTTGTTCCCATAAAAAATTCCAGTACTAGGTGTTTCTCAGTACTGGATCAGGTCCTAATTTATGCATAATCCTAGCACATTGCAAAGCATACTGTCAGATTCTTGTCTGGTTCATCCTAGTGCTTTTGAGCCAGGGCCTGGTATCCCTGAAGTGTCAAGTAGCTTCCCAACGACATTTGAAATACACGTAATCCTTGGTGCAAACTGTTGCATACACAAGTTACAATTCTCAAGAACATACTCAAGTCTATCAGCTGAAAACTAGTTTTCTCTGAACATTTGTAAACAAAACAAAGGGACCATATCATCATAGAAAGAACATGTCAGGGGAACAAATTACGGCCAGTTAATTTTAATATCAAGCAAATTCTCACTGCATTTCTCCAATACTCTCCTCCCCACCTTTTCCATCTTTAGTTAATATGATTAAAGTCAAAGTCATTCAGGTATGGTCTATTTTTGTTCTAAATTATTAATATATGTTATTTTTAGTTCATTACTACAGGGTTGGTTCTGATACTTAATGGGACACAGTCAAATTCGATAGGACACTTCTGTCTGTAAGTGCTATACCTACTATACTTACAACTAAAATTTAAAATTACTGTAAATGAGATTAAGATAAAGTATCTATTTTGTTCAGTGTATTTAGTTTATACAGGGGAAGACAGTGATGTATTGGCTAAAGTACAATCATTATGTTTTCCTTTTTATTTTTGCTGGCTTTTTCCAGAAGGAGAAGAGAGAAAACTTATATAAATAGGATAAAGTTATTATTGTTAACCTCCTTCGCAAGGGGAGGGGGACCTCAGGACAGGAATAATGCCTGAAATTCACTGTATTAAAAATTACTTGGATTTCAAGTTAATGGCTTGCCCTTTAAATTACTGTGTTGTATTCTACAGAAGCTTTGGAATTTTTCTTTTTACAGTTTCAAAATGGATTCTCTATCCAGCTTTTCTGATAGTCTAACTCCAACAGAAAACAGGCCACTTGAAGAAACCTTTCCTATAATCTTTTTCATGGGGGTGGAGGAACGGGACAGGGACCTGAAAGGCAATTTTTTTCCACAGTGGAAGAGTACAAATGTGGATGAAAATGGGACATAACATCCAACCAGCACAACCCACCTAAGAAGTAGGCTGAGGGATGACTGAGTCTGGATACAGCAATTAATCAGCATATTATTTATAGTACTTCAGGAGCAGCTCACACTACATTAATCAGGGATAACTTCTGCTTAATTAACAAGGCTGCCAAAAATGTCAAACAAGCCCATAAAAAACAGAATTGAGGAAGAAAGAATTAGCAGGGGACTGATAATCATGAACTATACAAAGTTTTAATTCATCCAGGTCTTCCTCCCAGTTTAACTTCCCACAATTTCTGAACAGTAAATATGATCTAGTGAACATGAAGCTGGGTAAGAGCCACTATATACTGTACCAAAACAGGAATAGAACAATTTATATTAGCTAGACAGTCAGCCAACCCACAGATTTGCAGGTTTTGCCTGCCACTCATATGCGCCTCTAAATTTTGTTAATGCTTTCCACATTTTATAACTATTTTTCCTGCTCTTATTTTAAGCTTACAAAATTTCTGGCTTTTAATGAGCATGACCACTTGACTAAGAGGATTTATGGCTCATGGATTCTACTGAGTTTACAGCCTCTAACTGTGTGTGTGGACTGTCTCTTCGAGACAGCGAATGGAGCTGTCATGGATTGGCTGTTGAACTGCATTTTAACCTGGATTCTCATGTCATTAAAGAACGTTGAGATTGATTCAAAGGAAGCTTGTTGTTTATTTTGTAAAGGCTCATAAAACAGAATTCAGTTTGCCGAATATGAAAGACCATGCAACTCTTCCACTTGTATAACCTGAAAGGAAGTTTAGTCATTAAAACCAAGTAAAATAGTGGAATATTCCTAATTTGCATGTTAGGCATATGCAAATTAGAAAACAAGATCTAATTTAAAGAAAGATAAAATTTCACAAAATTACATGGCTATTAAAAGTATCTTATATGCTAAGAAGTATTCTGATTTACATAAGCAAATTTATTTCAATTAGTATATGCAAATAGTAATTATATCAAGTCAATTTTTTATTGAGAAAACATTTTCAGTTATAGAAAACATTAATGAATCTTTCAAGTTTAAGTCTTCAGTTGGAAGCGATACTGAATAAAATATAGGAAAAATACTAATATTATTCAGAGCACAGTCTTGAAAGTTTAAGTTTAACCATGATGCAACTGTAATTAGTGTCAATCAGTCTCAGTTAGCATGTCCTCCAAGAGAATTAACACTTCAAATAGAAATGTCAGAAGAGTTTTATGCTTCTTTACCATGCCAAAAGACAGGCTGTCTTTTGTCTAAACAAGGTATGAAGAAACACCAATCTTGATCAAAAAGAAAGACAGTTCCCATCTATTTTATACGCGCAGATAGGGTGAGATTTTCCAAAGCACTCATTATTGGCCCAACTTCTCTTGTTTAAGTCAAAGGGAGTCTTTCAATTGGCACCAGATATATGTATGTATATACATAAGCATACATGTCTGATGCCAATGGAAGGCATATATTGCATCTATATTATATGAATGAATAAAATGGAAACATCTACACTTCAGGACCATTTAACAAAGAATATTACTTTAATCGGGTTAAGGAAAAACACCGGGGTATTTCAGGGTAGTTTCTATGAGTGAAGGGGAGAGGTAAGATCCAGAGAGATGGCAGAATACTTCAACAATTAGCTTACAAAAGATACAAGGATCTAGAAAAGCATAATACCAAGCTGTGTCTGACTCCTTATGAAGCTGCTTCTCTGGCAAGAGAATTCAATAGAACAAGCACCATTACTATTACCAGGGTATAGGCTTGTTTGATAGTCACTTTAAATGGTACATTTTGTACATAGCCAATCTGTTTATCTTAAGGACTCCTGAAGCACACTTGTTCCACTCCTCATTCTATTGGGTACTAAAAGACTGCAAAGAGATCATTCAAAACACACTGAAATTAAGACTCTAGTTTAAATGTTCCAGTTACCTGAACAATGGTGTCATCTCTAGCCTTGTTTTAAAACCATAATGGAAAATAATATTCCTACTGCTACTTCAGTTCTGATTCTGAGCCTTCTCCTGACAACTCAAATGCATTAGCAGACTGCATTTCCAATCAATGGACCCTGAAAAAGCAATCCTATATCCTGAGGTACTAAAAACGATTAAGAAATATGAGTTACACTGTTTCATTACAATACTGCTTAAATGAAACTATCAATCAAGAAACCTATCAATTACTTAGTTTTATTACGGTGGCTTTTTATAATGTTTTGTTAGTATTCATCAGATGAAGGATGACAGTGTTTGAGCTTGTCTAATATCACTCCTTGTCAGACATACAAAGCACTAAAATATTAGGATAATAAGTTGTGAAAACTGTTGGGTAACTCTTCAACAGGTGTGAAGAGCTAAAATATAACTCCCTATTTACCCAATGGTAGTTATCCAGGATGAATTGCTTAAGACTTCTTAGGGCCTGATCTGCCATTTCTAGTGCACTCAAAACTCCCATTAAAGCTAATGAGAGTCTCCAATGCAAGAGGAATGCAAAAATCAGGCTGTTTTAGCCACTTCCGTTTTCTGTTCTACTTTTAGTTTCTAAAATAACAACATGACTCGGTTCTGTTATGTACTGAACTACTTGACAATAATCATGGTATCAACTCTTAACTAAGGGCACGATCCAACTCCCAATGAAGTCAATAAAATTGATTAATTTCAGTGGGAGCTTGATCAGACCTAAATTAACATATGGAAATTATGGTTTAGGGATAAGGGAACCCTGAACTTATAATGTGTGTAAAATCCTTCCTTCCCTCATCTCCAGCTACTGTTCTGTTCTTTTATCATGGTCAACTTCTCAGAAACCCTTATACCACATCACTGAGGTTAAATCACTGAAACAAATGTATGCTCCAAGCATTTCATAGAATTAGGAAGACCATCTACCAATGAATGATAATGGGGAAGTAACACCAGCAGTCTTCTGAAAAACTTCTAATATTCTCATAGGCAGAGTAATTGGCTTTGTTTCAGACAGACAAGAAGAGATGGACAAAAACATTTATATATATTTGGAAAACATTGCACATTTAGAAATGCACCACAAGAAAACCCAACCAAGTGAAGAGCTAAAAATCTTTACAGCAGAGAACAGAACACTCTACCGAATTAGGCCGCCAATTCAAAAATTGGAAACAAAATTTGAACAAGCAAGCAGAACTGCCAGCATTCCCTTTGAGGAAATAAGCATCGACCATCACAATCTCTGCAATGTGCCATGCAGCACACAATTGTTTACCAACAAAAGCAGAGGAAATAGCCTCAGCTTTCATTAACTTTCACAGAGACACCTGAATTTAGCAGCAGGATACTCCTGATCTCATCCCTGAAACAAAAAAACCCTCACCAATACTAGCTGCAAGCCAGCTTCTGCCCACAATTCGTACAGCTACGGGAATGTCGACACAGCACAGCAATGCACGCTAGCGGAGTATGATTTCTAAAGCATACCAACTGGCCTGTGTAGATCCCGCTGTGCGCACTGAAAGTTCTAATGTGCATTAACATTACAGCATTATGCTAATGTGTAAGAGGCAACTTTCAGAGCACGCCAGCAGAGTCTACATGGGCCAGTTCATGCACACACATTGGTGTGCTTTAGAAATCACACCCTGCTAGCTACGGGAATGTCGACACAGCACAGCAATGCACGCTAGCGGAGTATGATTTCTAAAGCATACCAACTGGCCTGTGTAGATCCCGCTGTGCGCACTGAAAGTTCTAATGTGCATTAACATTACAGCATTATGCTAATGTGTAAGAGGCAACTTTCAGAGCACGCCAGCAGAGTCTACATGGGCCAGTTCATGCACACACATTGGTGTGCTTTAGAAATCACACCCTGCTAGCATGTGCACGTGACCATCTAGACAAGCCCTAGGATGCAGTCCTGTGCTTTTCACAAAGACTCAGGTCCCTTTAAGATATCACACTTCACACAGCTCTCAAATTGTGTGAAATACCAGTGTTTTCCTCCATTTTAATTTAATAAATTAACTAATTAAATTTTAAATGCACCTTAAGGAACAGTCAAGACAGGCAGGAACAAAAATGGCCTCAACACTTTCCCAATAATGAAATACTAGATTTCCATTTTTTCTAAACAGTTCTTGCTGCAGGAGAACAAACAATGAAACTACTTACAGCAATATGCAATTCCCTGCATACGAAAACAATAAGTTGGAAAAATGAGTAATTCCACAACAGGAATCTGAAGAATCAACTTTCAAAAGAACCAAAATGTTGAAGGTAGTCCACTTTTAGGCCTAAAAGACTTCAACATGCTTAATATAAAACCTTAGCACTCCTCACCCCCTCTAATCCAGTCTTTCAGTGCAGAGCGATGATGATTTTGTGGGCCTCTGGGAATTGCTCTTCTACTGGGCAATTTCTATTTTGTGCGAAAGCAACTCTTGTGCTGTCTCATGGAGGCATTTTTAGGTCTAAAATGAACACACTTGGAAACAATTCTATGAAGTGTTATATGTGGCAATTAAGAAAACACTACTAGGTAGGCAAAACATCCTTTTTCTCATGTCTCCTTCCCAGCCTGAAGGAAAAAAGAAGTCTGAGGCATAATCTGGCTTTAGAAATGTAAGTGAAAATCTTTTTAAAACTACGAATTATTATATTAACCTTCGTGGGCTAGAACCCATTTATGCCCAAATAAATTTGTTAGTCTCTAAGGTGCCACAAGTACTCTTCGTTGTTTTTGCTGATACAGACTAACATGGCTACCACTCTGAAACCTATATTAACTAAGTAAAATCCATTAGACTAGCCCTGTCTTTCAACCCAAGGTAAAGCAATCTCTAGCCTCAACACTGACTGTCTTTACAGAGCATATGCTTGCCATAATAAATTCTTTGAGAATTACATAATATTCATTTGGGAATAATTATAAAGAGCATGGGGCATTTGGAACTTTAATAGAAAAATCAATTTCCCTTCCATTTGTTGGGCTGCTGGGAAATGCTTTATATCTTTAGTTAATGCAGCAATCCTTGCACCATTAACAGACTAAGCAGGACATACATTTCCCTCATAGAAATAATCAAGAAGAAAGAAAAGAGAAGTATGCTACTTGCCTCAATACAGTTCTATGACAAGAGCAAAAGTCAAACTACAATGTGCGCTCTACCGATTATTAAACTTGCAGATGATTTTTAATCCATTAACAAGCACATAAAGGAGTACCTACTGATTTAAGATACTACTGATACAAATTCTGATATATATCAGCACAGTTCAATTTTCAAGCTTAGCCTTTTCTCTTATGAATACCCAAGGTTGAAAATGCATCTTGATAACCGCATAGGCGTTTATACTTAAACCATTGAAAACACACTCAACCAACACTGTGGATATGGTAATAGTATCTAGTCTACAGTGTTTTATTACACATCAAGAGCAATGTGTTTTCTGGTATGTAACCCAACATTGTACATATTTTTACATGTATATACATAAACACGCACACATGCCCTCTTCCAAAAAAATTCTGGCCAAATTTTAAATATTTTTAACATTGCAAAGCCAAGCACTCTAAAGTTAGGGAAACCCAGAATTAAGGTTGCCCAGGCAACTTTAATTTGCTCCCCTTGTGCGTATATGTTATGATATAACGTAATTACATGATCACATACTATGTCTTCCACAGGATGTCTGCCTCATTCCTCTTACAGAATGGATGGTGCTCTCTTAAAGACATTTCTTTTAATCGCCATCATTCAGTGTATAGCTCCATGCATTGCTAACTGGCCACCATCCAAACTCCACACCGAGTACAGGATTATTAAATTTCATCATTAGCATTTTATAGCCATTCCTATTTTCACAGTAGAGCTTGAGTTGACCCAAGTTGCAGTTCTGAATGCTCACCACTCCTCCAAATCAGACTCCATGTGTCTCAAGTTGGGTACCCAGAAAATGAGGAACAGAATAGCCACCTGTGAAAAACTAGTTTATAAGACTGGCTCAGCATCATGCAGGGACAAAATCCAGTTCTCCAGGACAGCATTTCACTGCCTTAACCATGAGACCATCCTTTCACTTCCTGCAGTCCCTTGCTTCGTTCACTGTACACCTTCCAACTTCTGCAACTAGTGAAGCAGGTGTCCTACAGACAACAGCCTCCTTCACTGCAAAGCTCTGATTCATTCCCATAGCACAGTCTGTCTTGTGCAGAGAATGAGGTACGGGTCCTCTATCAGGAAAAAAATAGGTCATCATTTAACTAAAGACTATCCCATAATGCACATGCACAAAAGAGCTGAATTAAGGGTGCACGGGCAATCTTCATTCTGGAATTTTCTACTCTTGAGAATTTTATTTTGCAAGTTTAACAAATTAGAAAATGACATTAAAAAGTACAATAAAAAAATACGGAACAAACAAATTCTATTATGTGATAAAATATTAACCGCCCCCCCCTCCCACACACACACGGTCATCATCAGGGTTCAGACCTTTAGATCCATAGCACAACCATCTGTCACTTGAGTTAATGGAGCAACTGGTCAGAGAAGGAGAGTTATCCTATATATGGACCAGCCACTAGAAGTGCTGGAATGGGTTTCACTGCTACTTGCTGGCAGCAGAGTAGCGCTGAGACTCCAGGCTCCTGGGTTCAATTTCAGGTTCTGAAGGGGCGTGTGCAGTAGTGGCTATAAACTGTTCTCCCTCTGTGCCCCAGCTTGTCCCATCTCTCTCATCTCATCCACCACTACTTGCCACCCATGACCAAGTTTCTGCCTCCTTGCCCCTCTACACTGCCGCCACCTTTTGCCCCCTCCATTTTTCAGCTATATACCTCACAGCTCCCTGCCCACTCTGTCCTCCTACCTCTCTCTCCCACAATGCCTTCTTCCTCCAGATACTATTCTTCACTCATTTACATTCAAATAAGGCAGCTGAACAGCTTTCTTCTTCTCCTCCTTGCTGCCTGGATGCCAGCGGGATGAGCACTGAGAACACAGGAGAGTGTGTCTTGCAGTTGTCAGTTCCTGCGCTAGACACCAGTGTCCCCTTATTGTCAGAAGCAGCCATTATAGGAAGAGTCCAGCTCAGTCCCTGCATAGCTGAGCTAGAGCATACTCAGTTATAGGCACATAGGAGCTGAGAGAGGATGGAGTACGGTCAGTGGAGATGTAATCTTTTAGTCAGGATTTAGCTGCCAACTAATAAAGTTTCTATTGTGCATTTTGAAGATAGTTCAGGTGCTTGTAACTTAGCTTCATCATTACAGAACTGGCAAAAGGCACTACAACCAATCCCCTTGTGAAATTTCAAGTCCCTGCTCCACAACAAGGACTAGCAAGAGCTTCTCGATGACTGTTTAAAGAGAGGTTTTTCCACCCTCAGGCAGAACAAGGAATTTTTAATCTCATCTTCTCAGAAATTGTTTAATTGATTTAGCTGAAACTTTCCAGAAAGAAAATCAGCCAGAGGCCAACACCTAGCATGGAAAATTTCAGCTCAAATGGTTACCATTTGGCAAAATTATAAGCAACTGAAAACAGTCTTACAATGCAAATTGCAGGGCAACTTTAACTCAAATCAGTGCTACCAGTTCTACCATTAGCACTGGACAGTTCTATTGACATGTACATGAATGGAATCCGCTCATCAATATGTTTAAATTATATATTTGCTAACGTTTTCCCAACAATACATGTACTTTGCTAAAGGATTTTGACTGAGACTCATTCTCAACACAAAGTTACTTATTGAAATTCCCATTTTAGAACTATATCTCAGCTTGCTACAATTACTAGACGTGAGTATCTTGACATTTAAATTTTTAAACAACCACATTTTGAAGTCTTACTTAGAACTGCTGTATTGGAGACTCTACAGTGAATTTCATTTTGATTGTAATAAAACCAAAGCCGTTAGTATCAATAAATACATGAGATTCTAGTAAATGTAGTACAGATGGAAATGAAGTTCAGAGCTCTGAAAAGAATCATGGTTAAGTGGGCACACTTGCTTTAACTTTACATAGACCAAAGGGGTACAGTATATACCTTTTATTTATATTTCAGAAAATACCAACTCTTGGGAAAGACTTCTGGCCTATCTACTGGACTCGGTTATTTGGAAGGCTGGGATACAATTCTCACACCTATGCTGTCAATCCCCAGTGAAGGAATGACTACCAGCACTGTGAAAGTGGCGTACTGAGGCCCAATCCAGAGTCACATAAAGTCAATGGAAAGACTCCCAATGATTTCAGTGGGCTTTGGATCAGGACTTTATCCCTACTTAAGTGACTTCGGGGACATCAGCAGCTGTCTAGACAGGCTGCAGAAGGTAGCTTTCTCCCATGTAGGCAGAAAGATTGTGGGTATAACATAAGACATCAGGAGAAAGAAAGATTTTTTAAAATTAGGAGCTATCTTCTTATCACCATGAGGATGCAGATGCCTCTTTCTTCTAATTCTTAAAGAAAACCCATCTTTCCAAACTTACTTTGGAAAAGCTGATCAGGATTTAAGCAATTTATTAAAAAGGCAATATTCTTGGAATGCAGTGCATCACTCCGTGCACTCAAGAGCAAATATTTGACAGACAGCTGCATGTTTCAGGATTATAAGCCAAGGGCTGAAGCATTAGAAAAAGAAGGTGGGATAATTTTGATAATTTTGATAATTAATCATTCAAATGCATCAAAAAGGCTGGTGAGATACCATAGATCTGCAATTTCATGCAATTGATGGTTATGTGTATTTTCTTAATGCAAGAATAGTACTTTAATTTTGCTGGCAGGAAAAAAAAGTGGATGTGTATAACAAATAGGAATTACATAAAGATATGGTCATTATGCTGTCTTGCAGAATAGCTACAAAGAGAAACCCTTTCTTATGATCACACTTTGGAAAAAGAAAAAAAAAAACCTTGATACCTTTTACTGATTTTATGGTGAAGGGTAGTTCCCCAATTATATGCTTTATTTTTAAGAGGTATTCTAAAAGAACATTTTTTCCTGGTTGTTCTCTTTAAAATTATACAATAAAAAGACAAATTACGTTTTTATAATTCCCTTTTACTTTAGTAAAAGTTGACTGCAACTCCCATTTAGAAAATAAGAAATTTCATACATCATTCTTACCAGGGCCGGCTCTAGCAAATTTTGCCACCCCAAGCACGGCGGCACACTGCGGGGGGCGCTCTGCCGCTCGCCGGTCCCACGGCTTCGGTGGACCTCCCGCAGGCTTCCACCAGACCCTCCGCAGGCATGCCTGCAGGAGGTCCACCGGAGCAGCCTGCTGCCTTCCTGGCAACCGGCAGAGTGCCCCCTGTGGCATGCCGCCCCAAGCACGTGCTTGGCGCACTGTGGCCTGGAGTCGGCCCTGCTTCTTACATACATATCTGATAACAAACCCTGTATTAGTTTACTTTGAATCTTACCATATGAACAATGATAGCCTCTGTGATACAGCAGACAACTAAGTTCTTCAGCCTACAGGACACTAACTGCACATTCATGGTGACAAAAATAGTTCAGGAAGCTCTAAATATAGTGAGATTCAAATATTTTCTATCACAGCCTCACAACTTGCCCATGTTTTACACAAGTATTTTAAACAGTACAAGGAAGATGGCACCACACAGGTGTGATGTGAGAGGAAAATAAACCTTAGTCTCAAAATGTGGGATGTTCCCTCTTATTTAGGAAAAGTTTGAGTTCAGTCAATTTACGGCACCACAGTAGCATAGGACTAAATAGAGCTGGGCAAATATTGTGTTTGCCAAACAATTTGTTGATCAAAACTATTCACAAATTTGCATATAGTTTTGTCCCAAAAGTTGTTTGTTTTTGTTTTTTTGGAGGGAGGAGGATTCAGTCAGTCATTCACAAAACAGAAGGAAATGGGGGAAGTGGTGGTTTTAAAAAAAAAAAATAAAAAAAAAAATAAACCAACCACACACAGACATGACCTCATCTGGAAAACGGGATACCCAGCTTCGATTTCTCCTTTTTGCCTGATGCAGAGCAGGGATTTGAACTAATAGGAGTAGCAGGATTGTTCATTAACCACTGATCCGTGGGATATTCTAGAATGGGTCTTTCTCAAGCTTTTCTGTTGAAGCTGTTCCACTCTGCGTAAACAGTTATTGGAGCAGGGATATGAACTTGAGTCTCCCACCTAGTGTGCTAACCACCAGACTAGAGTCACTAAAGTAATCACCCAAAGCACTACAATATTACTTCATGTTAGCTGCAATATTCTAGAGCTTCAGTATAGACTCTAGTATATTTTTATAGAAGGGTAGAAGTGATTTCTTAAATATTTTTAGACCTTGGTCAACCCTTAGGACACTCTGTCCCTAGCAAATGTTCTGTCTTATGATTTACAGTGGCACCAGAATGTATTGCATTTTTTTGTAAATATAAGTATAAAGGTACCTTGCTTGCAACAACACACACTTCCTGCCTAACCAGAATGCTCTTTCTATGTTAGACATGCAATAAAGAAATCACATTTTAAAAGCTGTTATTTCAACATAAAATTACACACTGAAGGTGTAAGGGACAGAATATACCTAATGGGAGAAGTTTACTTTCCATTTGTCTGAATATAACAAATGAGCCATTCAAGCTGAATCATGTCCAAAATTTAACAGTTTCAAAACAGGTCACTGCAGTTCTGGCTTGAGTTGTCTCTTTCCCTTATTCCTCCTTCCATCCCCCATCTCTGTTGTTGCCATGAAGACTTTGCTGGCATGCATGCCCTCCCATGTGGCTCCCTTTACTAGTGTTCTCTGCTGTTTCCATGGATCTGTACATTTTGTATCCTTTCTGCGAAGGGAAAACACCTTCACCTGTCTCAGGAGACAATGCAATGTCCCTGACTCAAAGCAGTCATTTAGCAAACAGGAATGATGGAAACTCCCAAGTCTCCTCTCCCTGTTCTGTGCTAGTTTACCTACTAGAGGTGCTGTAAAATGCAATTTTCACTTGCATACAAATTCCATAGAGAGGCAAGGACGCAGAAGACTGCCCGCCACAAAGTAAAAGGGAACCACGACACCTACGATTGCATTCCTTAGTGAGCTATTCAAGTCTGTTCCTGAATTTTCCTTCCCTCCCCCAGGACCTCTGATTATCAAAGAAAAAGATGAATAGCATGCCGAAAGCAGAGGTTCATCTATATATTTAGGCAGGGCTAGTAGCACTGCCTATTAAGCTGGCCCTACATTTCCCATTATAAGACCATTTTCAGTTGCTCAAAACTAGAGCTCAGGCTGGGAGAGGAAACACTTTTCCCAGCCAAATAAATTGGGATTTTGAAAGAAATTTCTCTGTAAAATTAGGATAAAAAGTCAAAAAACAAAGTTCAAATCAGTTCAGGTCAATCTGGCAGTGATCTTGGGGGGGTATGATGACTGTCTGAGCAAGAAGACTGCTTGAGAAGCCTCAATAGTGGACACTGGGACTGGGTAGGCAAGGAAAATGGGATGTATACAACAAGAAGTCAGCACTGAAGAGTCAAGGTTGAAGTAAATGGGCATAAGTAACTATGTCTACTACAGTACAGTCCCCTGCATAGCCTGCAATCCCCAAGTTTTACCTTTCTCCAACTGTCCACAAATATCTGTGAAACCCACTGGCAAATTCTGATTTATGTAAGGGCTAAGCATTCACAGTTGCAACTAAAGTCACTGGGAGTGGTGCTTATATAATGCTAAAGCACTTTATATGTTCAACAGGTCCTAAATCTTTCAGATTGGATACCCTAAATTCCAGGATACTTTTCACCTTAATTTCTGCCCCTCAGCTCCCCATCCATACAATGGAGATAATACCCCTTACCTCAAAAAGATATTGTGAAAACAAATTCCAATACAATAGTGATAAATACCATAGATAAGCCCATGAGAACGTAAATAATCTTGTTTTTCAGAGCACATTTTGAAGAGCATGCAGCAAATAAGACCTAGGGCCAAACAGTGAACCGTGAAGAAAAAGCAAAATATTGTGTAACTGCTCACTAATTAAGCAGAATCCATCCCATGCCACAGATGAGGACGAGGTCTTATGGGAAAAAAATAGTTGTGATGAATGTTATGAAAGACTAGAATGCATAACATTCAGTGAGCCAAATTAAGGTTACCTTAATTCAGAAATTACCTAAATTTTGATTACTTGACTTTGCTACCTTAATACTGTTCTTAAACAGATTAGTGTGTGCGCACGCACCTGTGCGCATTTATATAGCTGTTAGTCATTACAATAACCTTGACATTCCTCCCCACATGAATCACATCTCAAATTAAGTTCCTATCCTGTAAAAGCTTTTTTTTATGGGTCCGATCCTGCAGTGGTAGGTTTGACTGATTTCAATGGATGCAGGATCAGGGTATTAGTGCTTAACTCTAAATCATGTTATTGGTCCTCATTCAAGGTGGGTGGGTAAACAATTAAAAAGGTTGCCTTTGAACATTAAAATTTTGATTTTAACAATTTACTTCTATGCTTAATTCTTTCTTGAACTTCACTTTCTTCAGTTAGAGTAAGTAATTAGGGCTAACATCACTGGGACTGTTCACATGCATAAAGTTACTGAAATGGTTAAGTGCAGAACTAGGACCTAGGTCACTTTCCCTTTTCCTTGTGCCCAGTTTTCTAAATACTCTTTTTACATTCTATTTTTCATGTGCTGGCACAGTGCTGTTTTATGGTGGTTTTCCCAACACTGCAGAATACCTAAAAACTTAATATTTAAAAATAGTTCGTTTTTTGCCATACCACCTTAAACAAATTTCAATTTCAGAAATGAACTACTAGGAAATGTCAGGACTACCTAGGGTGACCAGACAACAAATGTGAAAAATCGTGATGGGGGTGTAATAGGAGCCTATATAAGAAGACGACCCCAAAATGGGGCTGTCCTTATAAAATCAGGACACGTGGTCACCCTAGGACTACCAAAAGATTCAGGCCAAAATTTTCAAAGATGATTAATGATTTTGGCTGCCCAGCTTGAGGAACTCAGAGTGTAGGTGCTCAGTGATTTCTGAAAATTAGGCTCCTTTCTAGTTACGTTTTCAAACCTTTTTCCCAGATTTCAAATCCTGTGAATGTAGGTAGTTTGAGCTCACACCATGCAACTACTTCATGCTTTGTGCTGCTACTCCACTCTTCATGTTGCAATAGTCCATAAAGATGTGCAAGTCTTGCATTGCTTATCTAATTGAATCTGGGATAGTTTGGATCCTAATAAGAATCAGCACTTTCCCAAATTACAAGCCAGACCTATTAGTTTTTCCACATTATTAGGTAATATTTTACCTGTCTGCAAGACTGCTTATTACAAATTTTATTGTAAAAGCAATAAGTCTGAGATTATTATTTGTGTGACACCGGAAGATCTGCAGTTATACATTGGGGACAATTTAGAGATTTTAAGGACATTGAGCAAGTACTGTTTCACTGAACACTTAAAGCAGATGTAAGGAAGAGGCTGTCTTCCAGCCATTTCCAAGTACAGATCTTCTGCAAACAATAAGTTTAATTTAAAGTTTTCAATCCACAATTGTAAGGCGTACTGACAAAGCAATCACCACTTCATATTTTTCCCCTTTACAGTGAGAAGGATAAAGACTTATGGAAATTTATCTCTAAACAATATTTTGGACCAAATAAGTGAATCAGTTACAATAAAATATCTGACTGAAATCCTTACCCAACAATTTTTGCAATGCTGAAAGTTTTAGGGTTATTTTGATTTGGTCCCTGCTCCATTCTCCCCTTTCCATTCTACTACTACTACCACCGTTTATTTGTAGTGGTGAAGCACCTAAAAGCCAGTGTCATGCACTAAGACCCAACTGTGTTGTACAAACTGGAACAAAAAAAAATAAAAAATCCCTGCTCTAAAAAGCGTACAATTTAAATAAATACACCTACAAGTGGTTCTTGCGAGAAATCCTCAAGAATTTTGGGGGGTTCATCTAAGCACCCCAAGCTTGGAGACCTTAACTGCCCAGACTCTCCCAATCATTTCATGCTTGCCTATAGTTAATTTTCTGCCATTACAAAGCAAAACACACACTCTGAGCCACTAGTGCCAATATCATCTCTGTGGTATAATCTGCTTATCTCTATTAGGATATACACCTCTAGCTCGATATAACGCTGTCCTTGGGAGCCAAAAAAAAAAATCTTACTGCATTATAGGTGAAACCGTGTTATATTGAACTTGCTTTGATCCACCGGAGTGCGCAGCCCCCCCCGAGAGCACTGCTTTACCGCATTATATCCAAATTCTTGTTATATCGGGTGGCGTTATATAGAGATAGCGGTGTATTTTCTACATAACAGAGCTCTAAATGGAGTTAAATCAACTCTCTTGTTTCAGAAAAGGTAGCTGCCATTCTTAGTTGAGAGGCAACCTCCTGCAGAGAGACATGCTGGGTACTCTCTCATGGAGTTCTGACTTAGTTCTTTTCTTGTTTTTAAGTTAAAAGGTAGTTCTGAGTAAAAATCTCTTTAAAATTTTGTTTTTGCCTAAGATGCAAAGTTACTGTGCATTTGTCATCAGCTCTTGTGGTATAAGGGATCACACCACAAAACCATGTATGTTGTGTGGTTTCCAGTACAGTCATGATTCAACAACCTCTCCCTCACCTCCTTCCTCTGGTTTCCATTCAATTAGAAACCATACTGTGCAGCCTAAGTTGCTTTTGAAAGGAGAAGGGAAAAGAACATCCAAATGAAATTCAGTATTCTCCTAACAAGTTTTGTTACTTCATTTTGTAAACTGAAGCTAAAGTTAGCATCTGCGATAAATGTGATACAACAGAATCCAACATCCTAAATATAGCCACAGACACAGCATCAGTAGTGGCAGTGCATGCTTCTGATAATCATCCTCCCTGTATTTCATCAACCTTCCTTCTGTTCTGGAGAGTGCAACCTTTACCAATGGAAGGAGACAGAAGACACTAGTCCTGGTCTTCTCTGCTGAACTGTCAACATAGATGCCATATGTGCCTGCTTATGTGATGTTGGCCCCTATGGCCTAAATGGTTTACTTTTTAGAGATATGAGGCCTCACCTCTCTTCTTTGTTTGACTGGAAGTCCTCAAGCAGATCTTTGGAGGATCCAAATAGCAACATGACATGCAACCAGAATATGAGGCACAACTCTCCCCACGTATTCATTGAGCAGAGATGGAAAGGAGAGCTGCAACTCAAAATACTGTCTTGTGCATCATCTCTGTTCAGAGCATCCAAAGACTTTGTCAAGTGCTTCCTGATTTCTGGTTCTTTTGAAAGGGAGGTCTTTTTAATGAGAAAATATTTTTTGTTTGAGGGCAAAAATTTGGGCCCACTATTGTATATTATAAAGGAATGAGATGGAATACAAACTATTTTAATACTTTATTTGGTGGCAGCAGACTTTGGATGAAAGCTTAAAATTAAGTAAAATATTTAAATAAATTAAAATCCATGAACAAGATCATGATTCACTTTTTTCGTTGATTCTTTGACTCTTTGGTATTAAAAAGGACCAAAGCTCAGAATTTCATATTTAGCACCTAGTTAAACAACATTTAATGGCACAGCACCAGGGAACTGGAGGTCCCCATAGCAGTGTACTAATTCTGTCATGATCAAGCAGCAATCATTGCCTCAGAATGATTAGGCTACCCTCAGAAATATCCTAAAGCAGTGGCTATTCCAATTCAACCTGTTATGATTAAGAGGAGCATTCTGTACTCTAAACTCAGATTTTCACGGCAGAACCAAAAAGCATTTCAATATTCACCTTTCTTTTAAGTACAAGATCGACAGCATGACAAAGGCCTGGATTGCAACTCTAGGGAGTCAAAATGCCAGTTCTGCCCTCAAACTGCCATCAGAAAGGCAGAAATGAAGTCTGGTAATAAACCATCAGGCTAAATTGAAGAAAAAAGCTTGTCAGTAGCTTGCAGTCTCATTTTGCTTCTGGGGAATAGCCTCAGTTTCAATTTGTTGTACAAGATGATCAAGAAATGGTAAGACTGGGTCACCAAATGATTCTCCTTATGAGATATCTGACTAATTTTTTCTGTATTTGATAGATTGAGGTTCAAATCTGGATGTTCCCTCAGGAACCAGAGCCTCTAGCAAAGGGGGGTCATAATACAGGTTACCAGCTAGAATAGCAAGGAAGAGGTCAAAAGGAAGTGACCTTACTCTTTGAACCAGACATTATATGTGCTCGGTCTTTCGCAGATACCTGCAGCAGTATGTTAGCATTAGCAAGTGATTATTAGCAATAATAGATTATTCTGTGGGTAATCATTTGCATCTCCACAAACCCTGGTGTAGATTCATTCATCTTCTTTTACTATTGAGATGTCTGCATCTCTTCTCTGATCCCTCCTGTAGCTACACATTTCATATTAAGCTCCTTGTCTTCAACCTACAGGTTCTGCACATTCCTGCCTACAACTCTGCTCTTGTCTCTTTTGATCTACCCACACTGCAAATCCATCTGGTCCCTTTGTATCCTTTCCCCACTCTCATCTTCCTCTCATATTTGCAAACTGCTCTGTATCATGGTGCACCTCATCTCTTTCAAAATTCTCCTCAGAATACATTCCATTTACCACTTACACAGCCATTTTCAACTTCACAGCAGTTTACACACATTACATAATTGACCTTCATCCAATTCCTTTGAGGAAGACAAGCACTATCCCATCAGCACATATGGGGAAAGTGAAGCAGAGTTTAAAGGACCCAATGCAATAAGAGTATCAGGGATACTGCCAAGATTAGAATGTGTGTGTCCAACTCCCAGACCTTGCTCAGATCACATCTATCTGCTGTAATATATTTGTTCAATGAGACAAAAAGACTTAGTGTGCTACAGTGGTTACTATTAAAAAGTTAGATACAGTTACTAGTGTTAATTCTTATTCCACGTATGGGGGAACAACTCATCTTGGATACCACTGTTTTTATAAACAGTCAACAAGTGGTCCCTTTTAAAATAGTGATCAGTGGACCTCTGCAGTGTTCAAGATGCCCTTTGGTTTCCCTCTTGTTCAACACGGAAGCAAGGCCACAGTATATCCAATATGGCTCCATTTCATAAGACCCTGTCAGTATGGTTGAGCAGCTCACCTAGTGACTTGCTGGAAGTGTGTCTTGCATGAAAAAGTAAACCAGCACTGACTTAATCTAGAGAAACCACCAGAGGAATATACACCACTCCTTCTATTAGCTCCCTCAGTTAGGAGGTTAGCCTAATTTTTGTTGCTTTTGTTTTAAGCTGGAATTCTCTTGCTGTCCATCTGCTCCTGAATGCACACAGATAACAGCACTGGCTGACTGTGATTTTGTATCATTTGCATCTGGGTCAGAGGTTGCAGTCTTATTTTAGATTACAACTTCACTGCAGCAATCCATTTCTCTGCCCCCTGCTGACTAAATTATTATAATACGCTGTATATGGAGTTAAAACTATAAGACCAGGTCAAAGCTTCAGCTGCTGCAAAATGTGCTGGCCCATTGTTGAATGACATTTCCCACAAAGAGGATATTATTCCAGTGCTCTGTCATCTTCATGGGCTCCTTTTCTGGGGTGGGGGGGGAAGGTATATGTGTGTGGCATTTACAGTGGACCTGCAAGAAGGAAAATGGATTTGGGGCCTCTTGCTTTCATTATTTATAAAAGAAACCTTGAAAGCTTTATTAATTGAAGAGATTTTTTTTTCTGCTTGTCTGCCACCTTAGATTTTCCTGATATTTCAAGTCTCACATGCTATGGGGTTTGTTTGTTTTTTTAGCTGATTCATTGGATTTTTCAGAGAATTGGAGTTTTCCCATCCCTCAAAAGAAACACTTTCTCCCAAGCTTTTTAGTTAAATAGATATTAACAAAAAATAAGCAAAAACCAGAGATTTAAGCAGACTAACATTCAGGTCCTCTCTCGATTAACCAGTTGTCACTTCCTTAACATCTGTGATATCATTATTAAAGGCCAAGGTCCCACAGCGTTATTTACTGTACAAGCATGTAACAACCAGAGGCTGCCTCAAAGAGCTTACAATCTAAGTGCAAGACTACAAGCAACAGGGGACAAGACATCTGGAGGGAGCACAATTATCCCATTGCTTCTCCCTTCCTCCAGTCTCCCAGGATAGACAAGACCTACATTTTTAATTAAAAACATATTCAGACCTTTATACCCACAATTCCTTTCAAAGCCATTAGCACTTTCATATACTTGGGTGTCATATTTATATTTCATTTAACACAGAGAATTATTATAGCATGCAATCATTGCAAATTAGTGAGCTCTCTTTCGGAAAAGGATGGAGAAGCCTCAAGTTGACTCATGAGAGTTTGAAGAACTCTGTGAAATTAATCAGAGAAGTGGTTTCTCAAACTTCTGTGGAACAAAACAGAAGCAACAAAACAATCCTGCCAGTGCTATGATTCTCCCTTCTTTCTCTGAGAGGCACTTAGAACTTAAGGTACCAGAACCAAACAAAAATTAAACAACATGAGTTTTGTTCAGCATTTCCTTCCCTCCCCCTTATCTTACTCCTCTGTCTTGCTAACTAACTGTTCAAGGGCTGCACTGCTGCTGGTCTGCCTCCAGGAGAACATTGGTTTGAAAGTAAAGTTTCAGTGATTTGACTGTGAAGGACGCGCTGGTTCCAGTCATGGTGTTTATGTGCTTCTATCAAAATAATCTCTTCCTTTATTATTGGACACTGACACACTGGAAAATATGATTTAAAAAAGGAGAAACTAGTGAGATGGATTTTGGCGGGTGGGCATTTCTGACAAAGGCTTGTGCTAGTTTATATAGAGGAGCACAATGACCTTCCAAGATACAGGGCCAGGAGTGTAATCTGAGACTTAGTACAATTGTAAAACTGCTTGGATTTAATTTAAAAAGCAGTGATGGATGGACAAATAGGACTTGACAAAATATATACTGAACACTGGAGGTTAGGAAAACTATTAACTTGAAAAAATACATTAAGGGTCCAATCCTGCATTCCTCACATACCCATCACTGAGGTCAGTGGGAATGGGAGTGCCACAGAAAGCAGCGTTTTTTACCTTTTTGTCTTTGTATAATAAAAACATGGTGGCAGCAGGAAGGGAAGATATACTATCCACTCATGGTATATTTGGTAGTATTGTGGTTTATTTTACGGGGGTCACTGAAGCAAACTACCCCTCATGTTTTTTCATTTAATTTGGCTATGGGGGTGTGACTCATTGAGCTAGCATGCTAAAGAGTAGTGCAGCTAGGGTAGCATGGAGGGACAGGCTAGCCGCTCTGCATACAAACCTGCCTGAACCCCCTGGGTACGGCCACTGCCCTGCTATACTACTATTGGGAGCTAGCCTGATAAAAATAGTGTAGCTAGGACAGTGGCAAGTGACAGCACGGGCTAGCCATGCTGAATACACACCCACATACTCTGGTCCATTTTTTCTTCTGAACATGAAGCTTCATATTGACGGATTTCTCTCATTAACCATTTATTTTATGCTAAGAGTGCTGGCTCTGAGCTCCCCTCTCGCCATACCCATTTTACATCAGTGTCACTTCTCTCTCTGGTAAAAATTTGGATTCCAGTGAAGAATCAGGTCCACTATGCATAAATTCACTGCCAAAAAAACCCAAAACAAACATACTACTGTCTGGTCTACTGATACAAACAATATTACACAGTAGCAAGATTTATACACACAGCATGATTTATTCATACTGCCCCATATGTCATCAGTAAATTAACATCTAGTTGGATTCACACAAAAAACAACCAATCAGAAATAAACTCAGAATGAAACAACGTGGCCCTAATTTTTTTCTCCAAGATGAAGAGTTCACCTCCCAGAGTCTCTCTTGCAAATGAGGACTGGTGACTGGAATGAGCCAATATGAATTATCCTTATTTGAAAATTCTTGTTAGAGTGACTGTATTACACCCAAACTGTTAGTACTGCTCAAAAAAAGAGAGGGGTTTAATTCTTGTTACAATTAAGAATGGGAGAAAATAAAAGCTTAAAGCGCACCTCAAGAGTGTAGTCACTGATTTTTGGTCAGTTCTCTTGTATGTGGCTTACATTCCTTTGTTCATGTGTGAATTTAGCTGTGTAAAAATAAATGAACCTGAGTGTGGGTTTATTAATTGGATAAGTTATAGAAAGTCTTTGGGGCATGTTAAGCAATAAGAAAGAGGTATAAGGAACACCAGTAGTTCTCACCACCCTGCATAAGCAATAAAAACAATTGATAGCAGTGGTGGTAGCAGTATATAAACTGAATTTGTATAAATAACTAGGCTATGTGTTACCAACAGCCCTCTATCCTAGGATAAGGTAATGAGGCACCACTGCAGTTACCTACAAAATTGAAGACAGATCAATTTACAGAAGATCATGGAATCAGAATCACAGGTTCTAAATGGAAGAGTCTGCAAGCATTTTGGAGTTGTTTTAAAGTGTGAGGGAACGGGTTTGGAAAATTCTCTCTCAGCAACTTATTATGAGAGAACGAAGCTCAGAAGGACTATTGTTCAACAGAAGCAAAACAACAAATATATATCAAAAAGTTATACAACTCATGCAAATGAGCAACAAAACCAGTCCAGCAACAGAAGTCCAAATTTGCTATTAGATGAAAAGGAAATAAAAATTAGAATGTCATTAACACCACATAACCACTCACATTGATCACCACATCAGCCTAACTGAAAAAAATTCCATCCAGATTTCAAAACAAAGAGAATGACTGACTGCTGTGAATACACTATTCTTCCCCCTTCCATTGCATGAAGTGTTTCTACAGGTTTAGGATGACTGAGTAATTCAGAATGCCTTAACTGATTAATATAATGAATTTATTCTACTCCTCACGTCCCACAACTATTTTAAATCTACCTAAGTATAGGTTTTACTACTCATCAGGTCCAAAACTTCAGTGAGAGGCTGGTTTATGTTCTTTATTATGGGGACCACAAATTTTTCCTCCTTGAACCTACAGTTTCTCTTCTTTACTCTACCCCTTTATAGGCAGATGTCCTCATGTAAACACATCCTCATTTTCTGTCCTGAAGAGCAAGATGGTGGAAACTAAAGCTAGTTTAACACTTTCATTGCAACCATATTAGTACTCCCTCTTGGGCTCACTTTGTATGGATACTACCTGCCAGCCCTGAAGGCTCTGGTTCAGCTCTCGGTTATGACATAGTGCAGCACTCATTCATGCAGCAAGCCCATCCACCAGAGATGGAACTCTGGTAATAATTTTGTGGAGCATCCTCTAATCTCTAGCCAGCATTTAGCAGGAAGCAGAGAGGACAGAGGGAATTCAGAATGAAATGTGACTGCTTCTTCTTGTGTAAAACATAAAACCAATTCCTCAAGCAAAGTATTCAAGCTACCACCACCAAGGCAGCAGAAGGCCCAAGATTAAACTCAAAACCAAGCACATGGTACCACAGAAACACAAACTGTTCCACTGGACCAGTTGAAACAACAGGTATTTGAAATCAGCTCATTTTGGGGTTCTCCCTCCTCTGCATGATTTGTAAGTGGTCCAAAGGCTTTTTGTTTTTCCCTGTGATCTTTTACTGCTCCTCAGATGCCAAAGTACCACTGAAAAGATCATGGAAATAAACTACTAGACTCTGGCACAATTTCTAATGCTGTATTATAGCTCCAATTTTCATTTTGGTATAACTACACTGTCTGAAAGCTCAATTCTTGCCTGAAGTAATTTTTTTTTAAAAACAGCAGCAGTAATGCTTCCTATTTTCTAAATAAAGTTTCTAAATTTATTATTCCCCCCCCCTTGCATTTTTTTTAAGATATGAACCCAAGTTCAGACATGAGTTACGATTTGTGATGTTTCAATCTAGGTTTTAATTGTGTTCCCATCTCTAGGCTCATTCTATTGCCCACTATGATTATTTCGTAGAGGCTCTTACAAAGGGATGCAGGAGTGCAATAAAAAAATGTAAATTCTAATTTTGAATACCAACTTAATTCTGTACAGAGCGCATCGGGAGCTTCTCCATCCTCTCTCAATGGTACTTGTCTTAACAAGATAAGGAGAGCAATAATTTATTGAACCACAGTTCAGTGTTTTTCCTACCATTACCCCCTGCACCCCAACCCCTTTGCAGTTTATGAAATACTCTCCAGGGGCTAACTTACTTCCATCAGTGCACTTTTAAAACTTGAATTGCTTCTTGTCTTCCTTCTCCTCTTCCTTGCCCAACCCTCCTCATCTCTTAATCACAATTATATTTCAAATCTCCCCTCCTCCCCCGAAAGAATGACACAAATCAAGCAACTATTGAGCATGGTGCTACATGTTCCCAGGCAATTCAGATGCAGTGGCAAGCTTGCATGCTGTATAGAAGACAAGAGTTTGGGAGTGACTTCTGGATACTTGCTTTATGGAATGTGCTGTCTCACCAAGCTAACTGTGCTTCTCAAGCCCTTCTTCTGAAGGGATCACAGTGATCTCTGGTGATTTGAATAAGATAAGCTACACAAAACAAAAATACTGGCTGTAAAGGAATCCAGTCACTTGATCTCCCACACTAAGTTAAGTTGCTAGCTACTTCACAATATAGGAGAGAGACTGGAAAGCGAGAAAGGTGACAGGAAGAATTTCGTTTACTGCACACACATTCCCAACATCCAGGATCGGCCAAAGACATACACAGAACACATTCTGGTATGCCCTCCCTCCCCCAAGAGATCACATACTATATTAACTGGATCTTAGTTGTTCAGCAGCAGCCACATGCTCTTACTATCATAAACCATTTTCTTCTTAGCTGTAGAATTATATACTGCCCACTCCCGATCTTATTAGGAATGGACTCTGTAGAAGTGTTAATTAAACAATGGATAGATACCAATGTTCCACGTGTTGAGAAAAAAAGCCATTTAGAGTTTGCCAAGATGATGTGGCTCAAAAATTCAATACATTGCCCATGGGCACGTTGATTTCATTTGGGCGACATCTGCTTAATCTCTGTGATTCTTCAAGACAAGCAAAAGGAACTTGGTTTTGGACAGCAGTGTCCCCACTGAAAAATGAATAAAGCAGCTTAGTTCTATAAAAACCCACAGCTGTGCTAAGCTGTTGACTTACATTTCTAAGTCTAGTCAAGAATCCCATTTGTGTTCCTGAGCTTTCTGCCATAGTAGTCTCTTCTGCCATCTTCGCCTCAAAAAATTCTTTAACAATGATGCCAATCACAATTACCACATAACCACTGATAATCATAAGAAAAGAGAAAATATCTGAACAGAGCAGACGAAACCACGCTGGTAGGTCATTACATTTATTGCTTCAATTAAAAATTAACTTCAAAACACATCATAATCTCTCCACTGCCAAGAGAACAGACACACAGTCCCTGAAATCTAACCACCTTCTACATGCTTCTCAAGATACAAAAATGAGGGGAACCCAGACAGATCCATCATGCCTGGCCACAGAACTCTTACTGAAGGAATATAGAGACTTTCAGAAACCATCTTGAAATCACTTACCACACGAAGGCCCAGCTTCCTCCAGGACACAACTGACTTCCTCAGCTATATTAACAACTTCCCTCAGAACACCATCTTCACCACCATGGATTGTCACTTCCCTGTACACCAACATGCCTCACAATGGTGGCATAGCTGCCTGGCTCGAATATTTACAAGACAATGGGCAATCCTCAGATATGTAGAACCAGGTTTACAATGGTGCCAGTGGTGCTGGACCCTTGCTCTGTGGCCCAAATCCTACTCTGTCTCTTCCCCCCCAAGGCCCCACCCAGTGCTTACTCTTCTCCTCCTCCTTCCCCACCCCCAAGCAAGCAGTGAACAGGGCCTCAGTGTGGAGCTTGGGCGCCAACCAAAGATTAATCCAGACCTATAGATATCCATCCCAAACAGATTGCCCAACTCCTCCATTTCATCTTCACATATAGCAGTTTTACATTCAACAACACACTTGATCCAAACTATGGGAACAGCCAAGGGTACTAGATGGCTCCTCAGTATGCCAACCTCTTCATAGGCCTCTATGAAGAAGAATTTCTAGACAAATGCACCACAAATCCAATGATATACCTGAAATCTCAATGATATTTTCATCCTTTGTATAGATGACCTCAATTCCTTCGGAGACTTCTGCCACAACTTCAGCAACCACCACCTGTCCATTAATCTCACTCTGGAACACTCCCATACTAGCATCAAACTTCCTTGACATCATGATCAGCTTCAACAATGGAACCCTGCAGACCACCATATATAAATAAATCTATGGATCATCACACCTACCTTTATAGATCCAGTAACCACTCAGAACACAAAGAAATGTTATCTACAGTGAGACACTCAGATACCGCAAACCATGCTCCAAAGAGAAAGTGTGGGACAGGGGTCCCCAATGTGGTGCCCGCGGGCAGGCATCTAAATGCACCCGCATCCTGGCTGGCTCCACCGCCGCCACAGTCCTTCGTCTGCCAGACTAAAAGGTTGGGGACCACTGGTCTGGGATATACACCTTCAGACACTCAAAACTGCCTTCACCAAACAAGGACACTCCACCAAAGAAGTAGAGTACATCATGAAACAGGTAACTTGAATACCTTGAGAGAACCTGCTTCAATACAGAAATAAAACCCCTTCTGACCACACAAGGGGACCCTTGTTGTCCCCTTAGACCGTACACTGGAACCTACATGGGGTATCAGACAAATATAGTCCATAATCACTAGGGACCCCATCCTGCAAGAAATCTTTCCTGAACCCCCTCTTCTGGCCTTCAAACACCCCCTCAGCCTCTCAACGCTAATCATCAAAAGCAAGCTCCCCCACAGACCAGGACACACCAACTAAAGGCAGCACCAGATGCTACCAGAACATATGCAAAAACCTACAGGCCTATCTCCACTTCTCTAATCATCAACATCCCCCACAACACACCTTTTAAGATCCATGGATCCAGCACATGCCTATCACAACATGATGTGTAGACATATCCTTAATGCACTGGATGAGGTAAACAACAATTAAACATCTACAACTGGCTCGTGGCAGCCAATTTGGGGTCACAGGGCTCAGGCTGCAGGGCTGTTGTGTAGCTGTGTAGACTTCTGGGCTCAGGCTCTAGGACCCTGTGAGGTGGAAGCATCTCAGAGCTGCAGTCTAGCCCAGAAGTCTACACAGCAACAAAACAGTCCTGCAGTCCAAGCCCTGCGAGCCAGACTTGGCTGGTATGCGCCAGCTTCATAGACATATCCTTTATGCCCCAACAACAATTACATGAGGCACTCACACAGGAAAATGATAGAAGACAACACCCTATCACCTGAGGGTGTTCACTTTTCACAAAGCAATCACTCTATATGTAACCAATCAGGTCTCATCCTCAAAGGATCCCTGCACAATACTTTCAAAAGACAACCCAGGAAGATTAAATTCATTATTCTGGGAGACACCAAAAATCATGGATTAAACAGACACTGGATTTATGGCTTATTGCAATGATCTGCAACCCACTAACCCCTCCCTCCCCGCCCTATTTGTCCTATGGCTGCAGAAGTGTTAACAGGGCAATTGAATGTTCCCAACAATGTGAGCTACCTACACTAAATACTCTGTTCCATCATGCATTTTGCTGTGATCATGGGAGTTCCAAAGAGCTCTGTATGGCTCCAAGAGCTTGTCTTGCTCACCAACAGAAGTTGGTCTAATAAAAGATATTACCTCACCCACCTTGTCTTCCATATCCTGGGACCAACACAGCTACAACTACCCTGCATACCTTGCATTCCCTAATCATTAGTCTGCAGACATCAGTATGAAGATGTGGTGGGGACAGATTTCTAAGATGGGGAAGATATACAATATATAGCTAAAATGGATTTTGTGGAATTGAATTAATACTCATATGGGTGAGAGGTTTGCGTGAAATCTACATCTGAAAGGGCTTGCAAAGCTGAAATTATAGACTGCTACAATGAGGGTCTAATACTAATCAACATCTCCAGGACAGCTTCACCAATTGTTTTGCCAGTTGATGGGGGTGGGGGCGGAGCAGTAAAGATGCATGCTAGCCTTTTACTGTGAAAGTCCAGATAAAATAGCTCATAATCTAATAAGAAAAAATTGTTTATCCTCAGGCTCCACTGGAGCTGCACCAACAGTTATAAGAGCAGCCACTAGAGTTAGTGGATCCTGACCCCAGCCATCTGAAGTGGTTATAATAATTTACAATACTGATCCCTGTTATATGATTGGAACCAGGCAATAAAATCAATCTCCTACAGCACTGCTCACTGTGGTTGTTAGTGATCGAATATTTCCTCCACATTCATGTGAATAAAGAAATATTGAGTTTAAGTGATTCTTAATTCAGAGTGTTTCTTCAGCAGTGTCTAAGCTTTTGGTACCAAGAATGGTGCCTACAACTGCATGCTTCTGCCCTTCTCTTTGATCCAAGGCCCAGCAAGGAGTTAAGATTTAGAGGAATGAAAGCTACCTACTCAAACATGAAGATTGCTTTCTGTAGGTGTTTCGTCTCTCCTGTAAGCACTGACCTGGTTCCATTATACTGGGCTTCGTGGCCCATCCATCCTGTCAGATCTCAGGAGTATTTTTCCAGTATAACCAAACCAACACAACACTTACTGTAGGTGGGCCTTTTGCACACAGATTGTAAAAATGAATCAATATGCATTATGCTAGATTCATAAAAATCTATCTGGCTCACATTCAACTGACATGATTTACACAAACCAATCTACAGAAATTCTTGTTTTAAACAAAAAAAAATAAATTCCCACTGCCTCTTGATTCTGCTAGGTATCAATCTGCTTTCTGTGTACCACTCCCTTATAAGCTCTACATTCAGAAGTAGAGCAGAGTAATTTACCGTAGGTGATGTACCAGGTAAGACTACACAAGTCCTGTATATCAAGACAACGTCCTTTCCAAACTATTTAGAGCCTAACAAGGTATAGTCTGGATTCTGGCTCCTACTTCACTTGAATGACACCATTCTGGCAGTGCAAAGCCACTGGTAAAACTATTTTATGTGGGAATTTCCTTTGCACAAGGGTGTAGAGCCAGTGCAGTGCCTGTGTTATTACCTCACACTACCCTTGATCTCACTTTACTGGATGTGGCCAGGCCGAAGAGGGCATGTTGGAACACCTCCGTGATCCAGCTATTCCTAGCTGCCAAGATTGCACTTTAGGGCCATGAGCATCCAGGCATAAAAATTATCCCAAGGACTTGATTAGTCTCTGGCTAGCCCCTGAATCCAGGAGCCATGAAGGCAGAATACAATTCTCCTTAAATCTATGCTGATGAAACTTGGTCTCTGGGTCTCAAATTAAGGACGAGCAGAGCAGTAAGAAAACCGGATACAGTACATGCAGAACTTATAAGAAAAACCTCTAGCCAATCTAATCTGATTGTGTAATTAACGCCTTTCTAATGATGGAACTATATAGCTGGTAGTTTGTAGGCACTGCTTAAATCATACACCCTTTTGAAGAAGAAGTTGGAGAAGTGAAGCCAGCTGGTGTTCTGCTGGAATCAGGAAAAGAGAGAGACGGCCATAAACAACCTCCACTCCTACCCTTCAGGGATTTCTTAATGAGCATTCATATCAGAATGGGTCTTGTACAACCTTGAACTGCTTCCTCTGCTTCAGTTGACTTACATGCACTGCCTAGACCTGACCACATTGTGAACTGTTTAAGCAGCAAGTTTAGAAAGAAATACAACTTGCCGAGAAAAGTTTGAGAAGGCACACCTGAAGGTGGGAGGGAAAACGCCTCAAGGTTATCCGACTTTTAAAGTTTCTTTTTTTGTTTCTTAAAGTTTATTTATTCTAGGTCAGTACTTTAGCATGCAAAGAGAAAAAAAATAAGGGACAGTTTCTCTCTCTCGATGTACATCTTTAGACTGCACAACAAAAACAAGAACCTTCTTCCGTAAAACAAAGCAAAAAGAAAACCACACCACACAAAAATCCTCTGAAGTAGTAAAATTACTGTCAACCCACAACCCTGGGTTAGTTTTTACTGGAAAGATAGAATAATTTTTAATTCATGTACTTTAGAACAAAGTGCCACAGAGAATCAACGCAGGCTTGCTGACTGAAAATGAAGCCTCTTCATTTATTTCATGTTCTTTGTACGCAGTACATTTTGTAAGTTCCTGTGTAAATCTGACAGTTTAACTCAGCAGGAATTTTCCCTATCTCAAATGCTTCAATTTATGACACTTACAATACACCTAAAAATCGGGGTGTGCATTTTAATGGACTATGCCAATAGAAATGCCTAGTGTGTATGTATGTATTTTTTACTCAGGCAAATTTGCATATCAACTTGGATGTCCGAGAACTCTGAAGCTTTGCCAAGTTTGTTCTGCATTAGTATTCCTGATTCAGCTTGTGCCCCAATCAGTACAGATAAACATCAAAGAGATATAAATCCAATATGAAATAATATTTTCATAAACATTGTCAAACGTTATACAATAGGGAACTTGATATTCAAGACATGTTTCCAACACAGGATCCACGTTCAGGAATGGAGCTCAATGGCATTTTCTAAAAGCTTTTGGCAAATGCCCTGTTTCTGGAGCCAAGTGCTAGATGGAATGCAAACTCCCTAAGAAGTGGCTTTTTAAAATTTGTGAGACTTAACTGCATCAGTCCTGGGGAAGACTGCATCAGTCCTGGGGAAGACTGCATCAAGTAATTGAAGTTATATAATAAGGAGGGTAGTGTTATATGGATCGGTGATATGACTAGATAGCATGCCAGATTTGTCACAACATTGAGTTTTATCTAGAGGCCACTGGAATTACAAACATATTTGTAACTGAAACAAAAGTTTCTGAACAAAAAAAAGTTCTCTCTATAGACAGACAAACATATAAACATACTTGATCCTTTAAAGCATATTAACTCCCCATTTTGGTTAATCCAAATGAATTTTGCCTGAATAATGAATTAGAGTTTCACACATTCTTATGTTACTGCAACAAGCAGGGAATTTCTTACCTCTCAGTTCTTATCTCTTCATGTCTCTCAGTTACTTGGTTAACATCGTTGTTGTATTAGTTTCACCTCTACATTAGCTGCATGGGTAGCAGCCAATCACGTAAATCCTCTCTCGTTCCCCAGCCAAGACCTTCCAGAGCTTAACTTACTGAAACATGAACATTTCATTATGTCTCCTCTCTTCTAAGGCCAAACAGCTAAGAGGGTTGCCAGGTCAGCAGTGGAGTAAGCAAATCACGGAAAACATTCTGGAAGCGTACATGTGTCAGATTCTGAATACCAGTCTCAGGCTGGTGATGATAGCCCTTTGGGGGCCCTAAGCAGGAATATTTTGGGGGCCTCTCCCCCCACACAACATTATTAGGGCCCCCTTGAACTGCTGGGGACCCTAAGCAATTGCTTAGTCTGTTTATGTCTAGTGCCAGCTCTGCCTCAGGTTACGCAATATGTCAATGGTCAAGTCAGGAATTCAATTAAGGAATTTTAGTAGAGTTGATTTAAAAAAAAAAAAAGAAGGGTGTCTCCTCCACCGTAGAAATCAACAAAAAAAATTGTTCTTGTGAATTTTCTGTAGTCAATTTTTTTTGGCAGAAATATGAACACCAAAAAATTTCAGCCAAAACTGAAATATTTTGCTTTTTCATCTGACCCCCAAAAGTATTCCGTAGAATGCAGACAACTTTCCTGGTGATTAAATTAAGTCAGGACCACAAGTTTCCATAAAAACAAAGTTTTTGAAGGAGATTGTCAAAAAGTCTGAATTCTTACTTCCTAGTATCTTGTTCTAACAACCACTGCCACTTATCTTGTACTCTGACTGAAGAAAGATTGAAGCTCTTTCAAAGGAATTGCTGAGAAATCTACAACTTCATCATGACATTCTGCGAAAGTTAGTCTTCTTCTTGGACAAGACAATTTATTGGACCAAAACAGTTCCTGGTGTAATTGAAGCTGCACTCCCTCACACTAAATCCAACGATGTCCCAAATGTATTTTAAATACAAAAAAAAGAACAAGATTTAACTATTCAGTCATCCAGATAGATAGGACAACGGTATTCCACGGTCCTGCTGCCACCGCCATCTTCACATTGTTACTACCCGTTACACATTTGCCAAACCAAACTGAGAAAGCAGGGAGCCTATGATGAATTACAGATTGCTAGCAACTATTGGGATATAAAGATAGTTGCTGAGAAGAAGAATTCAATGTCTTCATCTTGAAACACTGACGTTTTTTCATATTTATTCATCTGTACACAGATGGGCATGAACATCTGCACATAATTGCAGTTAATGAATCTATGGCTTTTCCCCCCTCCACTGCAGAGATACCATGCAGTAAGTTACTTGCCAACACATGGAATCAAGAAAGCTTGAAAGGAATCCAAGGGGAGTAACAAGAATTCTGCTGAAAAACAAAACACACAGAACTGCCATTGGACAAACTGCTACACTAAGCCATGGGAAGTCACCTGGCCAAGGAGCTTGAATGAGATGCTTTGAAAGCCAGATTTCATGCACAATCCCCTGTGATCAGCTGCAACCTGCCTACCAGAAGTGGAGGAGAGCAGCCCAATAACATACCACTTGTGTGAACAAACAGAATGGAACCGATACGATATACTAGTAAATACTTATCAGAAACAGATTGGATAGACATACATTGTCATTTAAGCACCATGCTTCTCTCTCCAAATTATTTGATTTGTGTGTGATAAAACGTGGAACCATATGTTGAATCAAATAGCTCCTCACATTGTACTTTTTCCCCTTGGCTTAAAAGCACATTCCATGCTCTCTTCTATAGGCACTCGATAACCATGGTAATGGTACAAGGCTTAGAATAGTATACAGTACTATTCTGAATCATTTCGTGAACTGTTTGTATGAACAACACTAAGCAGAAAGCTTTTATTGAAGGCAGATATCTGAATCTCTGAAGTTCTCAAATGCTTCGGAGCTTTTCCAATTGCTACAAACCTAAGTAAGGACGGCAATGAGTCACCTAATGACTCCCTAACTACTTTGACTGGTTCATCAGCCTGGTAACAGAAGTGTTTAGTTCTCTCCCCATTTTTCACATTGCTAATGTGCTAATGGCTAAAATAGATAACTCCTCACTCCCACAAGGCACTGCCCAAATGATTGAACCATTTGCAGTATATTTCCAAAATTGCTTAACATGTGGAAAATAATCAACTCATCCTCTTCTCGGACATGAGTTTGATTCCCTTTCTGTGGAATTAATGAAGTGCAGTGTAAATGGTTCTTTCAAGTAACTACACAGCAGGCATCATTTTTCCATTTTAACAGTCAATGGGCATGGTTGACAGTTTTGTAGAAAATGTTTAAGGACTGTGGTGGTATAGAGACCAAATTACATCCCCTATAAAGCCAGCTGTCACATTAGGTCCATTTGGAGGCTATCAGTGAAATACTGTCACAGCCATCTCTTACAGACCCTTAATACGATTTTACACCAGAATTTGGGGTTTTACTTCATGAAAGTCAATTTAATGACTTACACTACCACTAAATAACTTGTCAGGTTGGTTTACAGTGCTTGGAGCTAAAGGCTGATACCTGTTCCCTTTATGTTTCAAAGTTGGTCCTAACATTAGAATTCTTCCTTCTCTCCTAAAGTGTTGTTTCTAATATTAGTAAGCAGTAAACAAAAGTAAGGAGAAAATTGCAAGACAAATTAATTCCTTATTCCACTATAAAGCACTATTGCATGAGTATGTACAAATATACATAGGATCTTATATACAAAAAAGTTGAACTGCATATGAATATTAGAACAGAAAAGGGAAAGCTTTGTACACAGATGAAAAGAAAATCAAAATTAACCTGAAAGAATTGTTCATCCTTAGCAATATCTATTCCCATAAAATTTTAAGTAGGAAATGTTTATAGAATGGTAGTGCCAAAATCCCAGTCTGGATTGGGGCCCCATCGTACTGGGTGTTGTAATAAGATTCCAAAGATAATTATACCAGAATAAAAGTCACTTTTATTCCAGAATAGAACATCCTCACAGGGAGTTATTGGCACACAGCTGTCACATACCAGTCAATTTCCCCATGCAGACAAGTGCTAAGGTGGTTTAGGATATCCCAAATTTTCCACATTCACTCAGCATGCCAGAGCACTGAACACTGTGTGAATGAAGCCTTCTCCTCTTAATTCCAGCCAGCCAGAACGATTAAGTACCATTTCTGTGAGACCCTTAGCTTCAAACTGAACTTGGGAGCAGGTTAAAAACTCCCTAGTACTGATGCATGGAATTTATCTCCATGTATAGCTGTGTCTTACCACTTGTATGTCACTTCAGATACTACAGCAAAGACATTCCTTTATCAAATTGCACAAAGACATAGGAATTATGATACTGGACCAGATTGGTGGCCCTTCTAGGCCAGTATCATATTCAGCTACTCATTAGGCCCTGGCAAGATGGCAACGAACAAAACATAAAAACAACCTATCATCACATTTCTTTAACAGTTATTACAACTTGTAGTCCAGCTTTCAAGCTCACATTAACCTCTGATAACAATTCAGTACATTGTGGTTTTAAAGTTAAAAACAATTGTTTGCAGTGGTGTAGCCATGTTGGTCCCAGGACAGCAGGTAGAATCATAGATCATTAGAGTTGGAAGGGACCTCAGGAGATCATCTAGTCCAACCCTCTGCTTGAAGCAGGATCAATCCCCAAATCCCTAAATGGCCCCCTCAAGGATTGAACTCACAACCGTGGTTTTAGCAGACCCATGCTCAAACCACTGAGCTATCCCTCCCTCCATAATAACTTTTGCTGGATCAACATCTGTTGCGGGATATTGTAAGCTTTTGAACTACAAAAACCTGAAGAAGAGCTCTGTGTAGCTTGAAAGCTTGAACCTTCCACCAACAGAAGGTGTTCCAATGAGACTAGGTGAAGTAATCTCTCAAACAAATAGGATTTATTAAGACTTGTGGCTACATAGTACTCAAAAATACATATAAACCATTTCAAAATCAATGCCACAACTGGAACGTAGTTCCTGTTCCCAACATTTACCCAGGAATATGGGTGGTGGTGGTGAGGAGGACATGGAAAACCTCCTTTCAGGACACATTCATACACAGGAAGTAATCTAGCCATCACATGGGTACTTAACAGACTTGCCTTCAAACAAAAATCTATTATAATTAAGATATCATTTTAAATTAAGGTGACCAGACAGCAAATGTGAAAAATCAGGACAGGGGTGAGGTAATAGGAGCATATATAAGGAAAAGATCCAAATATCAGGACTGTCCCTATAAAATCGGGACATCTGATCACCCTATTTTAAGTATAAATACATGCTGAACTACACATGTTCTGAATTGCAGTTTTGAATCTAACTCCCACACAGCTTCCTCTAGTTTGTTAACCTCCAACATTTTGGAACCTGCCTACAATCCCAAGACTCCCACAGGCGTTTTCCTAGGGTACGCGTGGATATAGCTAAATACACCTTGTGGAATGTTGTGCTCCATCAGAACACATCAGATTGCTGACCCTGACCTTTATAAAAATGCCACCATAATTAACAGTCCAAAATACCATTACAGGAATAAGACAGTAGACATTTCAACCCTGTTAATCCCCCAGCTCTTTCAAAGGCAAATAGTTCAAACAACAGAAACATTTCATCCTCTCCAAATGGCACCCTAATAGATACATAGAGACAGATCCTGATCTCAGTTGTATTGTTATTAGTACTGCCTTAATGCTTAGAGATCCTTACAGAGATTAGGACACCATTGTGCTAAACGTGATTATATTATTTTATATAATTTTACACACACACACACGCGCACACACGGGACAGTCCTTAGCCGAAAGAACTTATAGACGAAATAAACACAGGACATATTTTCGTCTGTGATTGTGAAATGGAGAATTCAGGCACGGACAGGTGAAGCAGTTGCCCAAGGTCACATATGCCAGCAAGAACACAATGTTGATATTCTACCTACAGCAAGAACCAGTCTGAACCTTCCTCCAACTAGGGTCCAAGATTTAAAGATGACATATGCCTTTACGCTTTCTGATTTCATATGAAACACTGAGAAGTTCCAGATAGCTGAGTAAGATAGACAAAGATTTGGGGTTATATTAAGATACAGGGAAACATATGTGAACTAGAGCCGGATGAAATTTTTCAATAAAAAAATTGGGGTGGGGGGAGAAGGCAAAAATGCAGACTCAAACCAAATCACTTTGTGAATTTGCATTGAATTAATTTAACTGTTTCAGTCTAAAATATTGCCTATTTTTTTTAAAACATTTTCAAAACAGTTTTAAATCACATTGACTTTTCATTTTGAAGTTTCCGTAAGTTATATTTTGTGTGTTAAAAATGCTGTAATTCAAAAATGAAAACATTTCTTTCAAATCACAGGAAACATTTTGTTCAACCCAAAATGGTTTTTTTTCGACTTTTTAGAATAGCCAGCAAACCAAACCCATGAATGATGTATACGGCTCTAACCTGAATTTTTGATGGCACATCCAATCTTAAACTTCAAAAACACTTAACATTTGATGGTAACTTAGGGATTCCATACTACAAACCCACCGACTTTAATGCACAGTAAACCAACACAGAATATATCCAAAGAGAGAAGGCTGAGTGAACCACTGAGTGAATGGAGAATTACTCTCCTCCTTGCGAAGATGGGGATACCTCAGAAGCTATTTGCAAGTGGAGCACAAACAGCAGGGTAAGGGGGCTTGCTGCCAAGAACATACCATGGCACGTCATCAGCAGACCCACACCGTTAAGAGGTAGAAACCAGGAGCAGGACTCACCACTTTTTTCCAGACAGGAATCTGGGCACTTACTGCCGTTAGGGCTGGTCTACACTGGGGAGATGGTGGTGGGGAATCAGTCTAAGACACACAAAGTCAAAGTATCTTAGTTCAACTTACCCGGCCATCCTCACAGCAGCAAGTTGACCACCACAGCTCCCCCGTCGACTCCGCTTACTCCTCCTGCCGAGGTGGAGTAAGGGCGTCGATTAGGGGATCGATTTATCGTGTCTAGAGGAGATGCAATAAATCGATCCCTGATAGATTGATTACTACTCGCCAATCCTGCGGGTAGTGTAGACATGGCCTTATGGTATTAGAGTGGGAACACTATCTCATCTCATTAGGTCAGGCTGTTTCAACAGCAGGGAACAACTATTAAGGAAGAATTTGTCTTGACTACACTTTCACTAGTGGAAGAAGATTATAGTCCCTTCTTGGAAAATATAGAACCCAAATTCAAAAAGGTGTGGAATATCTACAACTCCCATTTGTCTCAGTGGAAGCTGCAATTGCTCAGCGCCTCTAAACAACTAGGCCTATAAAGCTAATCAAGAATATAACCAGAATCTCGAGTGCAGCCACATATCTGCATTTGCGCACCGCCTCCGATCTGCATTTGGCCAGTCACTGCATTACAAAACCACCTGCCATGTTATAAGATAACCCGCTATATGGCTTATACAAAAGGTAAGAGTCCTAAGGAAAGTATAGAGCTAGAATGCTCTAAAACAATTTCTTGTAATTGAGGAAATAAATATCACTTTTCAATTTAAAGCCTGCATGTAGCATGCACACTACCAACAGGCCAATTGACTAACATTTTTATTAAGCACCCAAATAAGTTCAGTACGGACACCTCATTTACTCTTGCATGATTGGCTTGTGAGTAGAGTCACTGAATATTCGGATATTGATACAAGACAGGTGTTAGAAACATGAAACAGAGGAAACTCCAGAAGACAATGCAAGCCTGAAAGGAACAGCAGATACAATAATGGAAAATGGCATTAGGTCTTGAAAAGAAACAGATGTAACGTTATATTTGCAATGCCACACTAAAGGTTGTGTCAGGGCCAGCCTTTTAAATCCCACAACTTCATTGTTTCAGTGAAAACTATATATTTGAAATGACATGTGGCTGCACTGTTCTAAGCAACAGTGTCCTCACTCCAGGGCATTCATCCTTCTAGTATGTTTGAGTAAATAGCTTTGAAAAAAAATTAACCTCTCCCAGATTTCACCACTCAAACAAACAACTCCCCTGAAATTATACTATGTAACAAGCTTATTTCTTCTTTCTGAATTTGCCTTGCTGAAACTACAGAGCTTATTCTACTCACTGATGCAAATATTCTCTCAGCAGTAGAGTAGCCATTACTGACCCCGCTGACACTGGAATGCCATTCTGGTAGTCATCATACATACACACATCAAGAAAGTCCCAGACCTGAAGAGCTTACAGTCTAATAAACAAGACAGACAACGGTGATGCTTAAATTCCCTTTGTGCTACCCTAAAGTCTAGTGTGCTTCAGCAGCAACTGTGGGAACAGCAAGCTGTGGACTACAAACTGCAGCATGCTGTTGTGTATTTGGTTGTCATGGTTTTTGTTTCTATGGCAACTGAGTTAGATTATTAGGGGATAGCCCAGCCAGCTTCAGCCCGTTAGGCGAGCTCTGTGTCTGTAAATAAAGGGTAGTTTTGTTAGCTGTCTGCTGTCTGCTCTCAAGAGATTTCTTCCTAAGCCGGCTGCCCCCAAGGATATAACAAGTGGCGACGGAGGATGGGATTCCAGTGCTGCTCCAGTAACAGAAGGAAGTAGAAGTCAAGGTAAAGAACAAACAAACAAAAAAACGGCTTGTTTGCACTGACAGTGAAAATGAAACTAAAAATCATGGCTACTCTGACCGGACCACTGGAACCTTTTGATGAGAATATAGCGCAGTGGCATGTGTATACTGAGTGTTTTGAGCTTTTTGTTATTGCAAATGACATTACAGAAGCGAAGAAGGTGCCAATATTCTTCAGTGTTGTAGGGGCTAAAACCTACTCCCTGTTACACAGCTTACTACACCTTGTTAAGCCTGAGACTAAATCTTACAGTGACATCGTGGAAATCCTGGGGTCCCATTTTTCCCCCAAACCACTGGTAATTGCTGAAAGATATCGGTTCCACAAAAGAGACCAAAAAGAAGATGAAACAGTTGTACAATTTGTAGCAATTTTAAAAAAGCTAGCAGAACACTGTGAATTTAAAGAGATGTTAAATGATGCCCTGCGTGACAGGTTAGTGTCTGGCTTCTACATTGAAGCTATACCGAAGCGCCTACTGACAGAGGCTCAGATTACATTACAGAAGGCTGTTGATATTGCTGTCTCCATGGAACTGGCTACAAGGGAGGCGCAATACATCGGTGCATCGCCTAGGGTGCAAAAAGTGTCACAAGAACCTAGCCACAAAACTGTGCAGAGTCAAGAATGTTACCGCTGTGGTAAGCCAGGTCACCAGGCATCAGAATACTGGTGTAAGGACCTGTTATCTCGACACTGTGGCGAAAAGGGACACACTGAGTGTGCCTGTAAACAGAAGAAAAAGAGGCCTGTGGTCTGGCAGACAAAAAGAGGAACCCTGCATACCCTAGAGCAGACCCAGGATGATCAAGGTGACACCTCATCACAAGAGGAAGTGCCACTGCATGTTTTGTCTTTGGCGGTGGGCTCACATGAATACTGGGTAACGCCGTTGCTGGATGGCAAACCTATATGCATGGAACTGGACACTGGTGCAGCCGTCTCGCTGGTCTCCGAGACTGTGTGTAAAGAAAAGCTACAGCATCTTCCGCTTAAGGCAACAAAAACTGTTCTGAAGACGTATAAGGGAGAAGCTGTGCCCATGTTGGGCACTATTGATGTTAAGGTGGAGCTCAATGGACAGGCTGCTAAATTGCCACTGTTTGTGGTGAGAGGTAATTACCCAGCCTTAATGGGTAGGTCTTGGCTTGGGAAGATTCAGCTGAACTGGGCAGAAGTGCACCGGATAACTAAAGAAGAAACTAGTCTAACCCCTATACTAAGGAAACATGCTGCTGTTTTTGGAGATGATTTGGGAAGTATGAAGGGAATCACTGTGACATTGAACATTAAACCTGACAGTCCACCAAAATATCTGAAAGCCCGAACTGTGCCATATGCCATCAGGCCAAAAGTTGAAGCAGACCTGGAGCGCCTGGTCACCAATGGAGTCCTAATACCAGTTATCCATAGCTCATGGGCCACTCCTATAGTTCCAATAGTGAAGAAAGATGGCTCTCTCTGGATTTGCGGTGATTTTAAAGTCACTGTCAAACCTAGTGTTGTGTACAGGGCAATACCCACTTCCCCGCATCGATAACCTCTTTGCAAGCCTGGCTGGGGGACAAAAGTTCAGTAAGATTGATCTGAGTCAAGCATATTTACAGATGCACGTCGATGAAAAGTCCCAAGAGCTGTTGACTATTGTGACTCATAAAGGGCTTTATCGATACGGTCGCCTACCCTTCAGAATAACATCTGCTCCCGTCCTGTTCCAGAGGGCTATGGACCAGATCTTGTGTGGCTTGTCAGGAGTTCAGTGCTATCTGGATGATATCCTGGTCACTGGAAGGAACGAAGAGGATCACTTAAAGAATTTAGAGGCTACCCTACAAAGACTGGAAGAGTATGGCCTATGAGTTCGCAAAGACAAGTGTGAATTCTTCAAGCCCTCTGTTGAATATTTGGGACATATCATTGATTCTGCAGGTCTTCATAAGGCCCCTGCAAAAGTTAAAGCTATTGTGGAGGCTCCTCCACTTCGAAATGTAAGCCAGTTGCACTCGTTTCTAGGACTACTGAACTATTATGGAAAGTTCATCTCACAGTTAGCCACACTGCTAAAACCACTTCATGAGCTCCTGGGGCAGAACAAGGCCTGGAAGTGGACTGAAGCCTGTGGGGTTGCATTTAACAAAGCTAAGGATGCATTGCTAAATTCTGAAGTTCTAACGCACTTTGATCCATCCTTACCCCTACAATTGGCCTGCGATGCCTCCCCTTATGGTGTGGGAGCAGTCGTGTCACACTTTATGCCTTCGGGAGAAGAGAGACCTATTGCTTTTGCTTCACGCACTCTAAGCAAAGCAGAAACTAACTACGCCCAAATCGAACGTGAGGCATTAGGAATTGTTTTTGGAATTCGGAAGTTTCATCAGTACCTGTTTGGGCAAAAGTTTGCTCTTCTCACAGACCATCGACCTCTGACATCAATTTTTGGACCCTACACAGGCATTCCCCCATTAGCTGCTAGTCTTATGCAACGTTAGATATTGTTACTTTCAGCACACACATATGAAATCAAATATCGGAAATCCACTTTGCACGGCAATGCAGATGGCCTCTCAAGGTTGCCTTTGCCATTCTAACATCAAGGTAGTGCCCAAAAGGAAATCATCTACTGTGAACAGGTAGAGAATACACCCATCACTGCTACTCAGATAAAGAAGGCAACTCGCGTTGACCCAGTATTGTCCCAAGTTATGGACCTGGAGATGCATGGAAAATCTCGACAAACCTCTCCGGTCTCACCCGATCTTGTTACCGACATGTCCAGGAGGACGGAGTTATCGGTCCAATCTGGTTGTTTGTTGTGGGGGAGACGTGTCATTATTCCACCACCGCAGAGATCACAGATGTTAGAACAGCCACATTCCGGTCACTGTGGAATAGTGCGCATGAAGGAAATTGCACGAAGCTATTTTTGGTGGCCTGGATTGGACAGTGCTATTGAAGAGACGGCAAAAGCTTGTATGTCATGCCAGGGTGTGAGGAATGCACCTCAGTGGGCACCCCTACACCCATAGGACTGGCCTGAGAACCCATGGCAATGTATTCACATTGACTTCGCTGGCTCCCTTGAAGGAAGCATGGTGGCAGTAGATGCCCATTCTAAATGGCCAGAAGTCTCTCTAATGCAGTCCACTACTGCAGAGAGTACTATCCAAAAATATGGGGACTCTTTAGTCATTTCGGTCTACCAGAACAACTTGTGAGCGACAACGGACCGCAGTTCATCTCTCAGGAGTTTCAAAATTTTATGAAGGCAAATGGGATACACCACATCACGTCAGCACCATATCATCCATCCACCAACAGATTAGCTGAAAGATTTGTGCAGACAATGAAATACGCTTTCAAATCAGCAAGGGGACAACACTCCATTCAAAAGCGTCTGGATACCTTCTTACTTTCCTACAGAAACACACCTTGTGCTACGACCCAAGCATCCTCGGCCTTTCTAATGATAGGATGACAGCTGCGCATTTGCTTTGATCTGCTGAAACCTTCTGAAACCAGACAAATTGTGCAGCATCAACAGCAATATGAAGTCATCAGACGGGCACCCAGAGCAAAAGACCAAACCTTTAGTCTGGGACAGCCAGTTTTGGCTTGGAATTATACTTTCAGAGCTAAATGGGTCCCTGCCACGATCATCACTCAAACAGGACCTGTTTCCTACACAGTCCGGACTGCAGAGAATCTTACCTGGTGGTGACATGTAGATCAGCTGCTGCCAGGTCATGCCAGTCCTCAGGACACATCTGCAGTTGAGTGGTCTGACTTCACCTCTTCCGGTGAGACACCGAATCACGAATCACCTGTTTCTGACTGTTCTCCTCCATTACTGCTGGCAGCTGAGATACTCCTTTGCCCAGCACAAGCTGATACCACCTCCTCACCTGTTCGTGCTGCGGACCCTGAGCCCATGGTACTTTCGGGTGTAACAACACCAGAAGTTCGCCATAATCCACCTAGAGACAGAAGGCCTCCTCATCGGCTGGATCATTAGCTAGGGCGAACTCACAGTTATGGGGCAAAATAATCCCCAGGGTTTAGCCAGGAAAAGAGGCAGTCTACCCTCCTTCTCTAGTCTAGCATGTGTTTTATTTAGAGGATGTTCTTATTGGGGGGAGGAATATGTTGTGTATTTGGTTGTCATGGTTTTTGTTCCTATGGCAACTGAGTTAGATTATTAGGGGATAACCCAGCCAGCTTTGGCCGGTTAGGCTAGTTCTGTGTCTGTAAATAAATGATAGTTTTGTTAGCTGTCTGCTCTCAAGAGATATCTTCCTAAACCAGCTGCCCCCAAGGATATAACACATGCTGTGAAAACTTCCTGGTTCCTGCCAGAAAGAATGCTCTGCCCTCTCAGCAGAAAGCTTTAGCACCAAAGCTGGTAGCATGAGGCAAGTAGAGAGGTGGCTGTTGGACTGGAATTGTGTTCTAGGTTTCCTTAGAAAACAAAAACTTCATTCTTGGTGGCTTGTCTCAGAGCAGGGGTAGCTCTATGCATTTTGCCGCCCCAAGCACGGCAGGCAGACGACTTTCGGCGGTGCACCTCCAGGAGGTCCGCCAGTTTCACACCTTTCGGTGGTAATTTGGCGGCGGAGACTCTGAAGCCGAGGAACCGGCGAACCTCCCACAGGCATGCCGCAGAAGGCAGCCTGACTGCCACCCTCACAGTGACTGTGAGGCCGCCCTCCCGCGGCTTGCTGCCCCAGGTACGTGCTTGGCGCACTGGTGCCTGGAGCCGCACCTGTCTGAGAGGAACACACTGGCACACAATACAGAGCACATTGAGCAACCCCAAAGTTGTGTAAAAAGCCACAAGACAGACTTACCCTATCTCTAACAACTTTGTACTGGAGTGGGGCTTACATAAGTAACTGTCCACATGGGGAAATGAGGCAAAATAAAAAGATGAACCGTGGTCTTCAAAACAAACACTTAGGCATGCGCCTAACTTCAAGCACCAGTAGTCCCATTGATTTAAATGGGATTCCTCATGCACTTAAGTGCCTGGCTGAACTGGGACTTCCATGACTTTCCAAAGGTCATGCAGCCTGTGGCAGAGCCAGGAACTGAATCCATAGGTCCCCAATGCCCCAGTCCTTTTCCTTACCCATAATACCAACCTTCCTTTCCAGTATTACTAATGAACATAGGTACTCAGATGCCACAGTGAAGACAAACAATCTATTAGGTCAATAGGAATGGTCATGTACAGACTGAAGTAAAGCCCAATATTCCATCTAGTCTGGTGTCCTGCCTTTAGCAGCTGTCAGTGATGGTATGTTTCCCTGCAATATCTCATATCTAAAATTAAATAACTACTCGAACAAAGTTATTTCACCCTTCAGATGAAACAATAGAAAGAATGCTTGAGTGTTTAGAAAACAGTTCAGTAGTTTCCCTCCTCACATTTACATCTGGAAATTTGAAAGCTTACCGAAATGTTTTCTTCGAATCAGATGTACATTATTGAAGGGATTATTTTTAATATTGGACTGCTGGACAATGATTTTAAACCAAAAAAACAAGCAAACATAGGATCTAATTCAAAGCCAGTGGGAATACTTCTACTGACTTCAATTAAGTTTAAATCTGCCCCCCTCGCCCAAATATGAACTTTGCAAACACACAGAAGGGATAGCTGTAAACAGAAGTATATAACATTTTGCCCCACCCCCACACTTGAGACATCTTTTCTAAAGGAGAACAATTTGTTTAGTAAAAATAATTGTAAGATGAGGAGCACCTAATTTTTGAGCTATTCCATTTTGTTTTCTTTTAACTGATGCCAGGCAATCTCAGATGTCTACAGTGCTCCCTATTCTGTGTGGCACAGACAGAAAATCTCTTTTCCAACATTTCTGAGAAATTATCTGAACTATCCTTAGATGCCAATAATTACTAAATTGTGCTAATGGCCAAACAGTCTCATTTAACTTGATTAAATCCTTTGGAGATTGTGACACAATGTGAACTGTATATCACACAGTGTGTGTGTCAGGCCACCATTAAATAAAAGTCTTTGATTTAGCCTTTTCCCCTATTTTGATAAAATGATTTTTCCTTAACCAAATTTAGTAACGTGTAATTGTTCTGCAAAGCAGGGGATTATTAGCTCTCTTTCTCCACTATACTTCCCTTTTCCAGGCCAGGTAAGAGGAAAGGTCCTGAATGAGGAAGTGGTCTGGCTCTGTTTGGGAGTGGGAGCCACATGGCAGTAGGGAGCTGGAGAGATGCCCCGTGTACAGCTCTGTCCACAGTTCCTGAGATTGCCAGATGATACAGCTAGGTGCAGGCCTGTGTGGGACTTATGGAGGAGCATCAGCAGCTCAGCAGGGAGTCAGTGCAGAGGGCCCCAATAAGAAACAGTAACTGAACTCGGCTTGGAAACCATAGGGCAACCAGACAGCAAGTGTGAAAAATCAGGACAGGGGGTGGGGAGTAATAGGAGCGAATATATGAAAAAGACCCAAAAATCAGGACATCTGGTCACCCTAAGAAGCTTGCAAGGGCTTATCTGCAGAAATAGAAGCCGGGCCAGTGAGGACACCACAGGCACTAGGGATGAAGAGCCCTGACTCTCAAACCGACTGCCCACAGATGCAAACAACTGCTATTGCTCACTTGAACTGTAACTATTAAACCTCTATACCTAGATTATTTGCCAACTCTCTTTTTCCTGACAGCCCTAGTAAAACACTTTTCACTTAGCCATGTGTCTGCATGGTTATTGGGACCCACCAGGGCTAGCACCAACAAGACCTATCCAAGGGGTGGGCAAACTACGGCCTGCAGGCCAGATCTGGCCCCTCAGGGCTTTGGATCTGGCCCTCAGGATTGCCACCTCCGTGGCACCGTGGGCCCCACGCCTCTCTGAGAAGCAGCCGGCACCACATTCCTGCAGCCCCCGGGCGAGGGGACAAAGGGATCCATGTGTTGCCTTTGCCTCCAGGCACCGCCCCCCACAGCTCCCACTGGCTAGGAACAGGGAACCATTTCGGGGGAGGTACCTGGAGGTGCAGCAAGGGCAGAGCACACGGAGACCTCCGCCCGCCACCCTCTACCCCCCCCCTCCCACACACACACACAGGTGCCGCAGTATTTCCTGGAGTAGCACAAGGCCAGGGACAGGGCAGGCATGCAGGGAGCCTGACCTGGCACGCACCGCTGCCACCTCAGAGCCGCTTTAGGTATGTGGTGCCAGACCAGAGCCCGAATCCCTCCTGCACCCCAACTCCCTGCCCTAAGCCCCCTGCCTGCACCCTGCACCCCTCCTTCACCCTAACCCCCTGCCCTGAGCCCCCTCCTATAGCCCAACCCCCTGCCGTGAGCTCCCTGCTGCACCCTGCACCCTAACCCCCTGCCCTGAGCTCCCTCCTGCACTCCGCATCCCTCCTGAAGCCCAACCCCCTTCCCTGAGCCCCCTTATACACCCAGCACCCCTTCTCTGCCCCAATCCCTTGCCCTGAGCCCCTTTCTGCACACCGCACCCCCTCCCACATCCTGCACTCACTCATGCAGCCCAATCCCCTGTCCTGCATACAATTTTCCCACCCAGTTGTCGGCCCAAAAAGTTTGCCCACTCCTGACCTAGCTGCTAATGCACATACAGTGGTGGCCATGGAGTTGCAGTACACCCGACATGCTACTGCCACCCTAGGGGTTTGGTTTCCTTTGCAGCCACAATAAGTACAAAGCAAAGAGCTAAGGAGCATGGTACTGCACTCTGCATCCTGGTGACCTGTCCAAAGATTTTTTCCCTTAACACTCAAGAGACAGATTGTACTTGTGCTTCACGAAGTGAGTAACTAGTCAACGGGTTATAAGTTCTTATCCTCACAGTCTAGGGCTTGTCTTACACAAGCGATCAGACTAGATGATCGTAATGGGGTTCTTTCTGACCTTAAAATCAGTTTAAAAAATTAAGTGTATAACAGTCCCATTGCTATATCAGAAACATTGTCCTGACAGTTTGCACCTGAAGGCCAAATATAGCTTTCCACATGGCACAGAGGCAGAAGTGTGCTAATTCCCTTGATGCACTTCATGCCAAACTCCTTGGCTGTACATGGCATGGTTTTACATAGGAGAACAGCTATCTGATTTGATCTGCTTTTTACATAGACCCAGTTCAAGTTGAACAAGAGACTAGTAAATGACCATTTGACAAAGAACAGCCAGACAAATAAGCCATTTAACTATCTTTTCAAGTACTTTGTCTCAAAATTCAGCTTGTGCTAAGAAAAATATAATTTGACAGCACAACTGTTGAGAATAAAAGGGGACAAAATAAGACCCTGTAGAATGGCTGTATTATATAGTTTTAATTTCATTACAAATAGTTCAATATTTAAACATTCCCCTGCATTGCTGGAAATTAAAAGGACAAGGGACTAGAGAGTCTTGCCTAGCAGTCACAGCTGGGCTGGTGTCCATGAGTCAGCAAGCAGGGACCAGAGTAATTGCTCGAGCCAGGATCAATAGGCCAGAGTCAGGCCTGGGATGGGGACTGGAGATGAAAAATAGTTGCCAGGCTGGCATCAGGATGCAAGGTCACAGTTAAGATGGGAGTCAGAGAATGGGGATCAGAAAGCAAGACCAGTCGTAGAGATGCAGCAAACAACAAGTCTTCATGACTGCTCAGACACCTTCCTGATATACTCTCCAGGGTTAAAAAGGGAACACAGGCCAATCAGAAGGCCACAGGGTGCTGTCACTCCACACCCATTGGCAATACTTCCTGCAGTGCCTCATCTCTACAGCATTCCTGGGCTATGGCTCTGCAGCCTCCAAGAGGCAATGTGAGACCGTTAACTATCCCAATGCCTTCAGACAAGGGTTCTAGGCCTGTGGATCCTCAGAAACCCAAGTAACAAGATATTGTACTAGTGCATGCAACCTAGAAAGTGAAACCAATTAAAAACAAATGGAGCTGCCATCCAAACTGAGTGAAATGCACGAAAGCACAAGCAGTAGAAATAAGAAGTAAATCCTCACCTTATTAAGTCAGGTTAATGCCTTTGTAGCTGATTGATCTATGCCAATTTACTCTGGATAGTTTTTTAAATCCTGACACTTAATACTAGTAGCACAACTAAGGATATTGTAATTAGAACTGGTTGAAGTTTTTCCTACAACTAGTTGGTTTGTCCCAAAACTGAATTTTTTGGTAAACAATTTGCAAAATACTTTCAGCTGAAAAAGATTTTTGAAAGTCAAAACATTTAGTTTCAATATTTTCAAAATACAAAATGTTTCAACTTTTCATTTTGAGGTTATGAACGTGCCCTGCCATTTACACTACAGGGTGTGAATAGCAGTATGCACCAAAGAGCTGCTTTGTAACTCTGCCATTTTGATGCTGTGGATATAAATTAAAAGGTTCCTACTTTGCATTAATATAGTTCTGTTTGAAGAGGACTATGTTAATGCAAACTAGGAACCTTTTAGTTCACACCTTCAGTATCCATATGGAGCAGCATTTCAGTTTGCACTTCTGTTCGCACCCCATAGTCCATACTGTGGGGTAGTGTAGACATGCCTGATATTTTATTTTGACATTTAGATTTTTTTTTAAGTGCAAAAAAATATAGATGAAGATTAAACTAAAATCAACAATGGGTTTGGGTCAAATGTAATATTTTTGATTCACTGAAACATTTTGTTGAACCCAGAACAAAAGTTTTCTGTTTTGACAAGAAAAACTGAAGACTTCTGGTTCAGGTTGACCTGAAACAGAATTTGAGGGGATTTATAGGTTTGGCCACCAGACTGAATAATCAGTTACTAAACTCAGCTCTTAAGCTATTTGAGGGTTAGGTTAGTATGTCTAGGGTCATTCCCACCTATGTTTGCTCCTTCTATCCCACATATCCCAGCCACTTTAGTCAGGGCAACAATTTTGCCCACAGACATTAAATGATACTACGAAATGATTGGCATTACTGTAGCGACTGGAGGTCCTAGTCATAAACCAGGACCCCATTGTGCTAGGTGCTGTACAAAGAGAACAAGTTCTTACCTGCGCCAAGACAATTATCTATTCTGCAATCTTGCTCCCACTGAAAGCAACAGGAGCTTTACCTTTCTTTCTATAGGGTAATGATTTTTATGTTTAAGATAATGGGCCAAATGTCTATTGATGCATTGACGACTGTTCCCAGAGAGCATGCTCAGTATGCTTTAGTATTCAGCATCATCATCAGGTCTGATCACCTTCCGGGATTTTAATTTTTTTGTTTGCACTTGACCGTATGAAGGACAGTGATACCAAAACTCCAAATACATTATGAATTGCAAATTATTTTTAACTTCATGGCAGTTGACATTAAGCTTAATGAGGCTGTGCAGGCCTCAAAACAATTTTCAAAAACAAGTAATCCTACAAACTCATTTGGCCTCATCTTTGCTGCTTTACTTATTTTAAAAACTTTCTAGAGTATTTCCATGCCCAGTGCATTGCTACTGTAATTGCAGACCAATAAATAAATAGAAAGCTTTTAAAATTTTCAGCAGAGGATTAGGGATACAGCAGATCACGAATGAGTTAATGCCTCAAGTCCAGGTTAATTAGAGAACTCACACAATATATCAGGGAAACATAGCATAGAAAGACTTCACTAGCAAACATCACTGCATCGAAATATATTATACACTACCATTTGAGGCAACTTCTCATTAAAGTAGACAAATCAGTGACTTTTAAACCTTTACTGTCCTATACAAATACTGCTGATCTACAAATGTTCAAATGTTGGTTTAGCGACCCTTGATCAATTATAAATGTGTTGTGCTAGTTCAGTTGATTAAAGTTACATTAATAGCTCAGTTATGGAGGACAGAACTAGTGTTAAAAATGCACTCATTAGTAAATTGGTGCCAATATACAGATCTGCCAAAAACGTAACAAGCTTTCAGCTAAACTGCAATTACCTCAAATGATTTGGTTTTCCATTCTATAATTATTTCTCATGGAGTATAGTTCTTTCAAGGATGTAATTGACGCAAATAATTTAGGGATGGACTAAAAAAAGTCTCAAGATCTAATGGAAAGATTAAACCAATCAAATGCATATTCAGCATATGTATATGTTTTACAGATGACTGAAAACATCCTCCATAACCTACAGGTCACAGAATGCATCTTGTAACATACTATAATATTGCAAAATAAAATGGAAACACTTGCTATAAAACATGATCTAAAAAGCTTACGAGCAGACAAAAATTACAACATTAGAAAATAAGTGACAACTAGGACTCTGCTTCAGAAGTTAGAAACACTGATATTTTATATGAATTATGTGGTTAACCCATGTAAAATTAAAATCTAATTTTCATCCTAGATCCCCTAAGAATTTGCATCAGTGTAAGCACCCAATATTCAACTCACATAATACACTACAGATAGATAGCTCAAGGGACGAGCAGTCGGACAGTTTTCAACAACTCAAGGTTACTGGTTCACATCTAGTCATTACTTTCTGATAACTATTTGGTGCTGTGTGCGAAGTGAGCTGATGCTGTCAGTCAAGTTTCTATCAGGCAGTTGTCCACATCTCCATCTCCATCAAAAATGATGAAGCACAGAGACCAAATTGCTTTCATGTCATCAATAGGAAGGATGATCTTGTGGCTTGGGATTTGGGACACTTAGGTACAGTTTGTGCCTCTGTCACAAGCTTCCTATGGCATTGGGCAAGTCACTTCTCCAATCTGTGCCTGTATTCTCTGTTCTACTGAACAAGGATACCACCTTCTTTCTCCCTGTCCTTTTATGTATTGTCTCTTTAGACTGCAAGCTCTTCATGGCAGTGATTGTCTCTTACTAAGTACACTTATAGGACAATGGGGACCTGGTCTTAGTCAGGACTCTACATACTACTGCAATTCAAATCACAATAATAGAAACAGTTCAAGCATATTGATGGACTTCATAATTTAATCACATAAAAAATTTTAACTTCAGTGATGGCTGATGCCCAACAAGGCTGGCCTCAATGGCAGAAACCTCTCCTTTTCCTGCCCACTTGTCTCCCAAGTAAGAGTTTATATTACTCCACAGACACACATTTTTGATCTTCCAAATAAAATCTCAGTTTGGGGTTCTTCCCTCTTCTCGAGAAACAAGTTGCCCTCCCAGCAGTTCTAACTTTCCACTACTCCTCTTTCTGCACCCTCCATACTACCCACCATAGTTTTGCTCCCTACCTCAACCCCAGTAGGTCAGAGGCTGCTTTGTTCCACATTCAACCTCTCTACCAGGTCACTTCCACCTTCCCCCACCATGACTGGGTCATAGCTCCTCACCCCATTTCTGTTTTAAACCACCCTCCTATTCAGTTCTTCTGAGAAACTAACTAGATGCCTCTCTACATCACTAAGCACCAAAACACCTTTAAAAATCTGGCCCCTGAAGGCTAAAATTTTTCAAGTTCCACAGTGGCCTGTGGGGGAAAAGCAGCCCATGAACATGCATATGTCTTAGATCTTCTCTATACTTACCATGAAGGGAGCTGTCCTCTCAGAGACTAGATCCCTACCATTACCTCCATGCCCTGTACTCTTAGGTTATGTCTGCACTGCAGTTATATGTCCATGGCTGGCCTGTGTCAACTGACTTGGGCTCAAAGGGCTTGGGCTCTGGGGCTGTTCACTTACAGTGTAGATATTGAGAATCTTCCTGGAGCCTGCTCTTTGGGACCCCGCAAGATGGGAGGTAATGTCTAATCATATGGTATTGGCTCTCCTCATTGTCAGCAGCTGAACTGCAATAAAGCTCTCTAGATAGTCACAGAGTATTCTTCTAATGTTATTGTGCCATGTTAACTATTGCTGTAGTTGTCACAGAGCTGTTATGGGACTGTGGTGGAAGAAGAGGTGTTACAAATAACTGTGAATGGGAGGTAGTGTCTTGCTCAACTATGGACCAGATTCTCAACTGGTGTAAGTGGGCATAGATTCATTGACTAAGAAGGAATTATGCCAATTTACCTAAGATGAGATTTTGGTTTTATGCCTCTGCTGAGCTGTGGGAACCCTTGAACTAGAATATTAGTTTAGAGCCAGACTTGTTTCACTCCAGAATGTGTCTGCTCTTTCCAGGAATTGAGGTTGTTTAAACAATAATCTCATGTGCAGATGGTAGTAGTATTCTGTCACAGCACCATTCAATCTAAGTTAGTACTTTGGAATTTTAATATAACAGCAGAGCGCCAAGGCATACTCTTCAAATGCCCTCCATAAATGAGGGCCATTTCAGAATCTACATTCAAATTAACTACCACTCACTGTTATTTCACTACTGTCAGAGACTATTAAAACAATAGTAGTAAAAACTGTGTTGATATAAAAGACCATATCATTCAGACTGTTAAGATCGCATTTGAGCAACACAGTACAAGTGAACCCTATTCTCTCTAAAAATTAACTTGTCAGCAATCAGTGCTGGAGCTGCCTTCAAAGCAAACATGGGTTGCTTCTAAGGCTATGTCTACACTGAAGCTTATGTCAGCATAACTTAGGTCGCTAAGGGGTGTGAATAAGTTACCCCCAAGCAACATAAGATGCACTGACTTAAGCGCTGTGTCTGCAGGAGAGCTTCTCTCACTGACATAGCTTCTGCTTTTGTGGAGCTGGTTTTATTATGCCCATGGGAGAGCTCTCTCCTGTCAGCAGAGAGAGTCTTAACCAGACACACTGCAGCATTGGTACAACTGTGCCACTGCAGCGCTGTACATGTAGACTTGCCCTAAATAGCACGTATTTCTCGCTTTATTGCCAACACTTGGGGGAAAGAGGGGAGAAATTGAATGCTAGTTCCAAAGGTCAAATTAGACAAAGTAAAGGAGTGGGAGGGAATATTACAAAGTTCAAAGTCATATATGTGGACTTTTTTAATATTTTATTATTTATTTCAAGATACTGGTACAAAATGCTCCCAGCATGTCATTCACATGACTTGAGTTTCTCTTTCCCTTCATATTTTGGACAGGAGAATATAAACCTATTTCCTAAAACTGTTGTACTCTTCACTTGGCACAACAAATAGCCAATTAATTCTAGCCTCAGGGACGTTCAACAGCCTTGCACAAAACACAGAAAGTAATAAACTGGTACAGTAATTAACAGGATTTGTTCATCCCGAGACCCTTCAGAACTTGGTCCTCAGCATTAAGGTTCCAAATGATGTCATCATCTTCCTTCCCTTCAGGGAATACTTACCTCCTCTTCCTCCATCTCATGCAACTGACCAAACTTCTGAAGACCTACGTATTAATCTCAAATACTTGTATAAGCCCTGATACAAAGCCCACAGAAGTCAATTGGAGCCTTTTCATTAGCTTCAAGTGAGTGTTGGATCACACCCATACTGATAGAAAAAGTCATTAAGGACTCAAGTATCAGAGGGGTAGCCGTGTTAGTCCGGATCTGTAAAAGCAGCAAAGAATCCTGTGGCACCTTATAGACTAACAGATGTTTTGGAGCATGAGCTTTCGTGGGTGAATACCCACTTCATCAGATGCATGTAGTGGAAATTTCCAGGGGCAGGTATATATATGCAAGCAAGCTAGAGATAACGAGGTCAGTTCAATCAGGGAGGATGAGACCCTGTTCTACCAGTTCAAGTGTGAAAATCAAGGGAGGAGAAACTGGTTTTGTAGCTGGCAAGCCATTCGCAGTCTTTGTTTAATCCTGAGCTCATGGTGTCAAATTTTCAGATGAACTGAAGCTCAGCAGTTTCTCTTTGAAGTCTGGTCCTGAAGTTTTTTTGCTGCAGGATGGCCACCTTAAGATCTGCTATAGTGTGGCCAGGGAGGTTGAAGTGTTCTCCTACAGGTTTTTGTATATTGCCATTCCTAATATCTGATTTGTGTCCATTTATCCTTTTCCGCAGAGACTGTCCAGTTTGGCCGATGTACATAGTAGAGGGGCATTGCTGGCATATGATGGCGTATATTATATTGATACATACTATAGTGCAGTGAATGTCAATTTTTAATGGTGCTCACCAAAGCCCATGGAATTCAATTAACATCTCCCCATTGACCTCAATGGGCTTTGGATCAGGTGCTATAGAGTGTTACATTTTGACATCTGTGTCTTTATTGGGTTTGCCAGGCACCAGCAATGGTACAGCTTGTCCTTGTCAGCCTTAAGCGTTCTCACATTATATACCTTCCATCACTTTATTGTTTTTGTTTTGCCAGGTGCCAACAGGTATGATGAGATGCAGGAACTAATGAGACACCAAAGCTATAAGTTGGATGCAAGACTTTCCACAACAAAACACTTTCAACATCTATGCAACATCTAGGCAGCCCGTGCAAGTCTAGTTTGGGTTAGAATGCAAGTGTAATGAAACTGGCCTCTCTCTCTACACATAAGTCAAGTGGCTGATATTTTCAAAAATACCAGAGTGACTTAGGAGCCTAAGCCCAGTTGAATGTCAACAGGACTTGAGCTCCTAATTGACTTCAGTGGTTTTATTTTTACCCATCAGCACGACCAAGGGGCAACAAGCATGCAGGCAGGCAGAGAAGAATGTAGGGTATCAAGTAAGATTTTTGTAAGGTGGACTTTAAAGGTATTTTATTCCGTACTGCACAAATCTCTACCTATGGGAAAAATAGGCCATGTACTCTATATCTTAACTAAAAATAAAAAAATAGGACATGAAAAATGCTAGTGAAGCCATTTATTCAGTGCTTTGAGAGGGAGTAGTGGGTAAATTGAGGCACAGAGACTACAGGACTAAGGCTGAGGTCTACTAAATCCCTACCCAGTGCTCTAGCCACAGCAATGTGCTGCTTCCCATCAAAACAGTGAAAAATATTACTGTTCACAGCTCCATCATGGTGCAGATTAACCAGAACCAATCAAAAAAGACATTATAATGAAATCTTTACCTCCATTTGAGTCTGCATGGAAGATTGGGTGCAGGGTGCACAGGGTAGCAGAAGAAAAAAGGTTCTGCAAAACAACCAATTATTGTTTGGTACATTGAGTATTAGCCTTAGCAATCTAACTTATTAAAAACAGTTAATGATTTACAAGTAATGAAAAAATAAAAAAGATTGAATTCTTTAAATCTGCATTAAAGAGTCCAAGAGGAATTATCTAATGATTTTCACTGCATATTTTATAAGATACGTGATATTTTATTCATGGGTAAAAGCAAATATAACAATTAGGAATAATTAGCATTTTTGCACAGAGTGTTATCTAATAAGTTAAAATACACTTACAATTCTTCATTTAAATTCTGCAACTTTGCAATTTTTCCCCTCTGATTTAGATCTTTTCCACTTAACGCAACTGCCGCAGAACTTTGTTCTCAACTTTGATATCTTATTTCTTCCCCTCCCTTCATTTTTCACTCATCTTCCTTTTCACTTTCCTCTTGAGTATGCCTTGTCAGCTAAATCTAGAATAAACTTTCAGGAAACTTCTGTATTTCATCTTCTTCCACCATATTTCCCTGTCATTCCGAAACTATTGTGTGTAACGAAAGCTACTTAAAATCTAAACTTTCTCCTGCAAATCTTATTGCAATCAGTTCACAATTGCCTAAAATTACAGTATTTACTTTTATACAGGAAGACTTTGGTATAGTTTTAATACTACACATATACATTGTAGTTACTAGGTTATCTTGGCGTATACTGAAGTGTTACTCTTTTTTCCAGCGCTCACTTCTCCTACAGTTCACACTGTGCTTTTTATGTCATGCCAACTTCTGTTCCAAAGCAAGTATGAGGCTCAAAAACAATGACAAACACCAATGTTGCACAAAAACAGATACAATTTCCCCCTTTTCAGCATCACAAAGTGACACAACATTGCCAAAGTCCCACCTCTTACCAGAATTCATATTCAGCACCCAAATTCTTCTCCGTGTCATTATCAGCCTAAAATACTTTTCTATTTAAATATCAGATGACCCAGAAAAGTAACAACTATCCAAGTCATATGCACTATTATTAATTGTTGTCTTTTCTGAACCATGCCAGTTGCCCCCTTTCTCTTTCTCCTCAGATTTACTAAGTAAAATTGACATGTACTGAGAGAATATCACAGGGGAGAGTTTTCGTGTTATCTATGCAAGGGAGCATTTTGAAAGCTGAGAAAGGGGGGTGAGAACAGAGGCCTTTTCCTCTCTCCCTCTTCATTTAAGTTTTCACCCTCTCACTTTCCAGATTAAAAACCATTATATCTTTACACTAACGGGCAGGATGGGAGACAACTATTTCCTTATCTGCACCCTCTAGGTTAAGCTACTCTAGGATGCTGAAAACTGGTGAACAGTTTTCATAATTCATGGATTACTTCAGATCTACCTCAACTGCTGTTGACAATGGCTTGGCTGCTCGCATAATTTAATTGTTTCAAACACCTGGCAGAAATGACTTGCTAGACTTTCCACATTCCATCTGGTCCCTATCATGCTTCCTCCAACACTGGTCGGTAACAACTTGAACCAGTCTACATTAGCAGCCAAGTCGTATGAAAAAGGTTAGGTAAGTCTATCAAGAGCCATTTTTAGTAACTGTGGCCTGCAATGATTTGCTTTCCTAGTTATTGATGGACTTTATATGGGGGCAGGGTGGGGTGTGTGTGGAGGTAGCTTGAGATCCAAAAGGCAACACAATAGGGAAGTCAGGGTGTCAATATGCAACAATCTGATAGGAGGATATTCCTTGAAGTGCATATGGACTTTGGAAGTAGCCTGCCAGTTTCGCTAGCTCAGATGACCATCAGCTCCTTCTAGGATAACCAGAGACCCCGATTTTATAGGGACAGTCCCGATTTTGGGGTCTCTCTGTTATATAGTCTCCTATTGCCCTCACTGCCATCCTGATTTTTCACACATGCTGTCTGGGCATCCTAGCTCCTTCTAATGTCCAAAACATCAACAGGTTCAAAAATAAGTAAATAAATAATAAATAAATAAAACCACACCACCACAGACACAATGATATTCTAGGTTTTCAAGGGCACAAGGTAAATATATTTATTGAACTCTTGCATTACATTGCCTGATGGCATTTGGCACATTAACACTTTCCATACATCAATACTAGTTAATCTGTAGATCTTATTAAGATCATGTAAATGAATTTTCTGGATTTAGACATTTTTTTCTGCTTTTTACCAATACAAACAATTTCCATTTACTATAACAAGTCTACAGCCCCAAATTGATCAGGAATGTTTCAGACATTGCCCATGCCCTCAATTTGCACCACTGAAAATTGAACACCTTTCTGGTATTTTAGTGTATATAAATTATAAAATTTTACAATTTTATATGTTAGGGTAAGTTGTGTTTTGGCAAATTTTAGCATAAAACCCAGAAACCATTATAACCCATACCAAGATAAAATTTGTCTCTCTCTTAAATTTTGTCTCGTCTTTTTGTCAATGCCATTGTTAAAAAAAATAATAATTTGCTACAATAAGGTAAAACAACTAAACACAATGATCAACAGTACAAATAGCCGGAAAAGGCTAAATAATAAAACACATTTTTAAAAGCCCCCCCCCCCCCCCCTAAATTCTACAAGCTGTCACCGCAGATAATGTAAATTCAGAGCAGGCTCTAAATTTATGCCTTTATCTGAGGAGTAACTCAATACCACATGCTTTGGAAGATGAGGGAGAAGAAGAGAACCAAACTTAACACCTTTGTTCATTAAGTTAAACAAACCTTAGTTAGTATATTTACACTGGAACAGTCTCAGCCATAAGAGATTCTCACCACCACACACAGAGTATTTTCAGAGATAGTACTATGAGACTATAACTAGTCATTTGAAAGCATACATAATATCAACGGTTGACATGTTAAAAAGCCATTTGAAATAGGATGTTTATTTGTTTAGCTGTATACAGTACGAAGACCCTGAAGTAATTTAAGCAGCCACTAAGATACTAAAAGCAGTCATTTAAGTCTTTTGAGTAAATCATACTCCCTCAGCTATGGGCCTGATCCAAAGCCTACTGGAGTCAAAGGACAGACTCCTGTGATTTCAGTAGGCTTTGGATCAGGCCCTATGTGACGGCAAAGAAACACACTTCAGAAAGCAGTGACACCTAATGGCAAACATGTCCTTAGAAGACAGCAACGAGCCATAATCTATGCACAGAAGATTTTCCCTTCTAGGAATAGTGTAATTAGCATTAAAAATACATTATAGGGACCCAAAATGGTGTAACAGTGCTAAACTCTTGGAAGAGAATTTCAAAAATAATGCATATAGAAGACATTAAGCATGTAGTGTACAATATATTTTGGAGACTCTCAGATATTAATAAAACATACTAGCTGCTAAACATATGCTATGCTGTGTACTTCATGACTTCATAGCATAGTTAGAAAAAGCTACCCTGGCGAATTATAGTGAAGTGTTGAACAGAAAACTGAAGGCTTTTTTGGTCTATTCAAATACTCATTTTTTCCTAGTATCATGTGCCTGTTTATTTCCTGTACCATATAAAACAGACTTCCACAAATATGAAATATTTGTGGGACTACAATATTAATGAGTTATTGAGGTACAATACATCATTCTTAGCAAGGGCCGTATTAATCACAAGATCAGTCACAGTATCTATTTAATAATATACTACATAGGTGCAGAAACATGGGCATAGGAAGCAATAAGTATAAAAGGGTTGTATGCAAAATGGCAGGGCTTATGCTGATATACTGTATGTGAGAAATGTCTGAGTTTATAATGAAGTATATAAAACAAGTTCTATACTAAAGAGATTTGCACAAAACTTTACTAATAAGGCACACTCATCAAGGGAGCTGATCAGATTCTTATACTGACACACATCTCCGCAGTAAACAAGTTCCTTTGGGTGGTACTAGCCAGACTTTGTATTAAGCAAATCCTGAGATGCAGATGTGTATACTTCCATACTAGTTTTTTCACTTTTCCTGCATAATTTTTTTTGTGGGGTAGGAGTGGTATTTGAAGGATGTCACAAGATCTTAACAGAAACAAAATGCCTCCACTGGATATACAAAATGTCCCTCTATTAAAAATGTAGAGAGAATTAGTGTCTACACACCTTAACAAGGTTGGGACCTAGCTATGCACTTGACTTCCATCGAGTACAGGATACTCCCTGCTGCAAAGAGCTTGCCGTCTAAAAGCTTTGGTGTATTATTGTTTTTCCAAAATTCTGTTATTTAAAAAAAACTGCAAGACACAAATTTGAGTTTTGAACATTCCACTTGATATGGATAAAGTTAGGAACAGCATGCTATTGGGTATTATTGGGTGGTGAAAGAGATACAATATAGAGTAACCTTGACTTCATTTGCATACTGCAATCTTATTGGTTAAAGCAGTACTACAGTTGTACTGCATTATTCTTTAAAGTGATTGTAATGACATTTTACACCTGCGCTCTTATATGATAAAGATTTTATTTGCTACCTGACTCAGACAGCTTTGTTTCATCTGATACAGGCATGTGTTTGTGTATTTATGCATTACATAAACACATGTACACCAAGATATTACTGTGCCCATATAGCAAGATAAAGGAGTGAGCACTTATTACAAAATATAAGACCCTTGGCAGAAGATATGAACCATACACAAATCTTGCAGTAGACTAGAAATGCCGCCTAATCCCTGCTTAATTAAAAGCACCGTTCTAAACTCCTGTTGTGTTTAGGGAGTAAAGAGTGTGGGACGAGAGATATATATACGAAGAAAATAGCAGGCAGCGTGGCTAATCTCAAAGACTTTATTGCTTTTGAGCTACATAAATCAGAGCCACTTTTTGAATAGACTCATAAAACACAGTATCATTGCCATTCTGCTCACGGCTTTTGAGTTCTTCCTACAGCATACAGATCATTAGGAAACTTCTAAGCAATCAAGTAATGTGAGTCTGATGAAATTACTGAATCAATGCACAGGCTCAGAGAGGCGACAACACAGAACTGCGTAATTTTGACATGTCATACCCCCCTCCTTTTATATAGGGTAAGTATAATTACAGTGGAGGTGATTCATTTCAACATTTTCACAAGCATGCTTAATGCAGTCTTTCTGAACTGCCAGTTCCTATTTATAATACTTAGCCAACAGCAACATGTTAACTATGGGCAGCCCTATCAATATTCAGAGGAAGATATTTTGGAAAATAGACCGATTTGCCCTAAACATTATCAGAAAACACAACTAGAATAATTTAAAGTGTTAGTTTGGAAGAGAAAAATGAATCAGTACTCCATAAAACGCAAAAAACTCCCCACACCACCCCCAACATATTAATCACAGCTTGCTAATTCTAGGTAGCCATTCGTGTTGTGGTAGTCTACTCAGCTGTCTGATAGGATAGTTACACATTCAGAAATACAACCGTTTTATGTTAAATATATCAAATACTTAACATGCAGTCAAGTGAGGCAGTTAGTGCACTATAATGAGGAGTATATACTATCATAAAGGAATACATGTGCAAAGGATTAGTATGTTAGTTCTATTTCTTCTCAAGATTCTCTCCTCCCCCCTCCACCCAACCTCCTCTGTACATGGGCTCTCTAGATTAGAAATATTTTCCACTTGAACAGAAGGAACATGTTAACATTGTAGAATTATGAAAATAGCTTATTCTTCTCATTGCCTGAGGGCATCTGTATTACATATCTGTGTTACTTTTACTCCAGAATTTAAACCTTTCCTTTTCTTCTTTGGCTTTGAAAATCCCATCCACAAGTATTAAAATAATTTGTTGATTGATTCTCTCCCCCATCCTTTATTATTTAAAATATTAATACTAAAAAAAATGCCGTCTTCAATTGACAATGACTTTTCATTATTCTTGCTTAAATACATTATATGTAACTTAATATTACCTATACATGGAACAAAATCTAATTAGGGTTTCATAAAACCTAGAATACAAAATTTAAGGGTCATTTGGGGTATTATTATGGTTTTCACCTCTGAGTTCTACAGGATTGCCTGTTTTAACTGCTGACTTATTAGACATTCAAGTATCTGTAATTGCAGGGCATTTATTTTCAGTTTTAAATTATAAACGATTTAGAGCTATGTGTAACAATTATAAATTTGCCAGTATCTTGGCAACATAAAGCAGTCTATAAAAAGAGCTAATCCCCTTGTCAAATGTACTAATTGTCTTTCAAGTCCAAATTAATTGTGTGAGAAGGAACCACTTCGGTTCCCCACCCACTTACCCAGAAGATTTATTATGTTGATGCATCTACCAACTAATGGCATTTTAAAGAAAGAGGGAAGCAGTAGATACTTGTGTCATACATGCCAGATACAATAAATAAGTTTAAACAATAACAAATAGAAACAACAATTACCGGTGCAGAGAGAAGAAAGGAGATATTTTCCTCTTTCTGAACTATACCCAACAGTTACAGTACATGCAAGCTGATCATTTAATAAAAGAGACTGGATATAGTGCATTCACTTTTCCCTCATCAGGTAGATTGTTAGAGGGTAAAGATGTCACCCCAAACCCTAAGATGTGGTCAATTAGTGATAAGCTCCTAAAATCAAAAGCACTAGGCAGTGTGACTTATAGTTTACAACGGCAAAGAAATTAGTAAGCCATGCTCTCTTTAAAAAGAGGGCATATTGCTCTGCCTCAGTAGAAGACTGGAGGTTCCAGTCAAGGCTAGCTATTAGGATTGACCCCTGTAAAGTTCTGTACCCATGGGGATTGATAGTCGGTGGGCACCTGCCAATCTTAAATGAAGGATTGGACAGCTGCCCCAACGCTAGTGTCACTTTTAAAGCTGCAAGTGCAGGGATGGAATGCTAAATTCGGATCTTACTTTCCCTGTTATACACACTGCGGCTACAAATGATAGGCACAGACAGATATGTTTACAAAGGCAACCTCAGAGAGCGGGCGAGCCCCCTGGTTCTACGGGGCCTGGCGCTGGAAGTAAGAAGGGATCCGAGGCAGAGCACTAGCTGTATTTGCACACCCAGGCTCCCGCACGGCAGACACCTGAGAACAAGCTCCCCCCAGACCCAGCAGAGGGATTGGTCTTTTTTTTTTGTTTGTTTTTTATTGCCCGCCTTGCAGGCAGGCATCCACATTTGTACGCTCTTGTTTCGCCTGCCTGTTTGGCTTACAGATCACTCAGCGATGCGGGGGGGTGGGAGTTGAGAGATCTCCCCTCCAGGTAAATCTCCCCCAGGGAAGGCAGGGGAACCCGCGCTGTTCCCTGGAAGGGAGAAGAAAATGCCCGCAGGAGAGGCTGGGACTGTCCCCTGGCAGGCCGGCCTGTCACATGGGGGGGGGGTCCAGCTGTCTCTCGCCCCTATGCCCCGCTCTCTGGATAGAAATGTGGGTTACAGCTTGAGCTTGCTGCGGACAGCGCTGTGAATAATAATCGTACACACACAGCGACTTCCTCCCTCCAGCTCTCTGACTCCCCGTGTGGCCATCGTGCTGCCAAGAGGTGGGGCCACGAGCAGCTCCAGGGCTGGCTCCTTAACCCCTTCCAGGGCAGCAGCAGAGCAACCCCTAGTCCCCGTAACTCCGCGGCAGCGCTGGCCGAGGGGACGCCCCCACCCGCCTCCGCTGCCCTCTCTCTGAAAACCGGGCCGGGGGGAGAGATGGAATTACGCCCCGCTATGCACCTCCCTGGATCGGGGACGGAGCAGAGGGAGGTGCGTCTGGCCCCCGAGTTCCCGTCTGTACAGCAGCTGGCTCTGAACCCTTCCGGGAGAGGGTTTACGCGGCCCCGGCTCGCTGCTGCTGCGCCTCCTCCAGCTGGGATAGCAGCAGCGCCGCTTACACTGGGGCGGGGGGGAAGGAACGGTTAGCGGGGGGGCTAAACGGAACATCTTCCCCTTGCACACACAGCTGCTTTCCGAAACCCAGCAGCTCACGTTGCCAAACCACCTGTTCCGCCGAGGCGGCGGGGGGTGGCTGTGGTTATTAGTCTCCATCTGGGGGATACTTTGGGGTTCCCAGATAGGGCAAATTAGTGAGTCGCGGGGAAAGGGGGTGGGATTCGTGCCAAGGGCAAATTCAGGGTGTGTGAACTCTCCCGCTATCCCCCTCCCCGTAAAAAACCCTCCAAGCCACTAGATACGAAACCCAGGCTTTAAACACACATCATCCATCAAGAACCATTTATAAAGAGCAACTGTAAAAAAAAGGGAGGGGGAAGCAAAGACCTTTATGGGAAGCAATGATACGGGGGGGGGGGGGGGAGGGAGAGCAGGAAAGAAGATGGCAAGAAGGAAAAGGGACTGCAAAGAGAGCGCGAATGAGAGACAGACATTGCAAAGGGGAGCTCGAAAAGTAACCAGCAGACGCAGCAGCCCCCTTACCTATATGTATGATTGAATCTGCAATCGCCGTTTCCCAGGTTCGAATCCACCAGACAGACACAACCAAGATGAGAGAGAAAACTTCCATGTCCTCCTGGGGTTTAGGTTTTTTGTTTTTTTAAAAGAGTGGCAGATCTCTTCTTACAAGGAGGATAGTGAAGGACAGCGCAGCAAGCCCAAGAGTTGGAGATGCAGGAACACTGTTTAAATCCCGATTGCCTGTGTACAGCGGCTGATGGGAGAGCCCAGGGTTTGGGGCGCCCCTCTCCTTCGCAAGAGCCCCGCGTTACTTCGGGGGGCTTCTGGGCACAGCGACCACAGCTGCTGTTAGTTCGGGCAGCAAATCCATCCAGCCCGATTGCTTCTCTGGGCAGCAGGCGCCTCTCTTCGTCAGACCACCTCCATCCTTCCGCAGGGTCCAGGGATCCGCTCAGTCCCGGTTCCTGCACAACAACTTCCAACCCACCACACACACACACCGCGCGCGCGCACACACATACACAAAAAACCCCTCTTGGCCCCAGAGCCCGGGAGCCCGCAACAAATAACTCGCCTTCACTAAGGAAGGAGGCGGAGCGGGGTATCAAGTAACTAGGACATCCCCGTTCTAGAAGCCAGATTCCTGCAGGAAAAGCCCCCCCAGGCCAAAAAATAAAGTGAAATTCAAGGTAATGCAGATAGTAATGCAGAGATTTTCCCCCACCCCCTGCTTAAAAATTGCTTCCCACAACTGGTGGAGAAATCTGCAAATCAAGCCCAGCGTGCTGTGTCTGTCGCGCAAGGTAGTGGTTGGACAGGGCAGGAGACAGAGAAGCAGTGCCTGGAGCAAAGCAGAGGGAAGCAGCTGATGGTCCGCAGGATGCTTCAGAGCTTGCTTTGGTGGTGGGATGCAGAGAGAGCTGGCAGCTCCAGCACCAACCAGCACGTTGCCTAGAAATGGATCACTTAAGAGGAGAAAAGCGAGCGAGCGTGTTATCAGCTAGAGAGACGGAGAAAAAGCGGGGGGGGGGCCCGACCCTCTAATAACCACCTCCTCCCCCTATCTGCAATACAAGGGGGAAGCAAACTAGAGCTCTCATCTTCCTTGACAGCTTCAGCTGGGAAGGAGTAAAAGACAGGCACGAGTGCACGCAGCCTAAAATGCACTAGGGGAGGAGGAAAGACCTTTTTGAAGTGTAATGCTCAGCTTAAAAAAAAATCCACCCCCTTTGTTTAACCTTGTAACTCCACCGCAGGTATCAAGTTCAAAGCTACGTGGACACTTCTGCTTTTCCAGTCTTTGACAACTGAGTCAGGGACATTGCTTGAAGGGAAGGGGAAAAAAAAATCAGGGTCACCTGGTTGCAGAGGAATAAAAAAGATCTAGAAAGCTATTTATATGATTTTAATTATCTACAATTTTGATTGAATCCTCACAATTACTTCAAAACTGAATTGCCCCTTCCCCCCTCCCATGAGGGCCAATGTAAAAGCTATGGGAAACTTGCACTTACATAGCACTTTTCATTCTCAAGGCACTGTAAAATCCTTAACTGTTTAATCCTCACCCAGTATATATAATTATCCCCATTTCACCACTGGAAACCAATAGCACAGAGAGATCAATTCTCCTATCATCATATTATTCCCCAGGTGCCCACTTCAAGGTTTCTTGCACTTTCCTCTGAATCATGCTTATTGGCTCCTGTTGGAGACAGGACAGTTGACTAGATGGAGAATTGCTCTGATCCAGGACCATAAAATTTATATTCAACATGAGCAATTTATAGTACACAATGTGGAACCTATGTGTAAGCTTCACTCCCACCTACAGCATAGCTCTATAAACATCCCTTCTGTGTCATTTCTAGCCCTCTCCTTAGTAGAGACTTTTATAAGAGATTGATATTTTTGGCAGAAGCTAGCTGAAGATCACCAAATTTGTGACCTGTTCAGTTCTCTAATGGAGAACAGTTACTACTTTAAATTATGAGCTGCACTCCCATAGGCTTACTTAGGAAAAGTAATCAAGGATTTAGGACAAGAAATAAAAATAAGTTCTTGACAAAAAATAAAGCATTAGTGCATCTGCTAAGGAGTGAGATATTGCTTGCATATTTTAAATTTTTAGCTTTGCTTAGATCCATACTTCCACAGATGGTGATGTTCAGAAGATTTAGGGCAGATCCAAAGTGTATTGAAGTCAATGGCATTCGTTCCATCAAACTAAGTGGGCTTTGGATAGGGGCCTTAGAGTATGGCAATCGTAAATCAGACAGATGCATCATGGAGGTGAATGCCTGGCTGCGAAGACGGTGTCACCAGGAGGGCTTTGGCTTCCTTGACCATGGGATGGTATTCGAGGAAGGACTGCTAGGGAGAGATGGCCTTCACCTTTCGAGGCAGGGAAAGACCCTATTTGCACACAGACTGGCTAACATAGTGAGGAGGGCTTTAAACTAGGTTCGACGGGGACAGGTGAGCAAAGCCCACAGGTAAGTGGGGAACATGGAGACCTGGATCGGAAACAAGAGGGGAGCATGGGCTATAATGGCAGAGAGAAAGGAGGGTCAGGGCAAAACCGGGAGGCAAAATCAAACCGGTATCTTAGGTGCCTATATACAAATGCGACAAGTATGGGTAATAAGCAGGAAGAACTGGAAGTTCTAATAAATAAATACAACTATGACATTGTTGGCATCACTGAAACTTGGTGGGATAATACACATGATTGTAATGTTGGTGTGGATGGGTACAGCGTGCTCAGGAAGGATAGACAGGGGGAAAAGGGAGGAGGTGTTGCCTTATATATTAAAAATGTACACACTTGGACTGAGGTGGAGTTGGACATACGAGACGGAAGTGTTGAGAGTCTCTGGGTTAGGCTAAAAGGGGTAAAAAACAAGGGTGATGTCATGCTAGGAGTCTACTACGGGCCACCTAATCAGGTGGAAGAGGTGGATGAGGCCTTTTTTAAACAACTAACAAAATCATCCAAAGCCCAAGACTTGGTGGTGATGGGGGACTTCAACTATCCAGATATATGTTGAGAAAACACCACCACAGGGCACAGACTATCCAATAAGTTTTTGGACTGCATTTCAGATAACTTTTTATTTCAGAAGGTTGAAAAAGCTGCTGGGGGGAAGCTGTTCTAGACTTGATTTTAACAAATAGGGAAGAACTCGTTGAGAATTTGAAAGTAGAAGGCAGCTTGGGTGAAAGTGATCATGAAATCGTAGAGTTTGCAATTCTAAGGAAGGGTAGAAGGGAGTACAGCAAAATAGAGACAATGGATTTCAGGAAGGCGGATTTTGGTAAGCTCAGAGAGCTGATAGGTAAGGTCCCATGGAAATCGAGACTGAGGAGAAAAACAACTGAGGAGAGTTGGCAGTTTTTCAAAGAGACACTATTTAGGACCCAAAAGCAAGCTATTCCACTGGATAGGAAAGATAGAAAATGTGGCAAAAGACCACCTTGGCTTAACCACGAGATCTTACATGATCTAAAAAAATAAAAAGGAGTCTTATAAAAAATGGGAACTAGGTCAGATTACAAAGGATGAATATCGGCAAACAATACAGGAATGCAGAAGCAAGATCAGAAAGGCAAAGGCACAAAACGAGCTCAAACTAGCTATGAGAATAAAGGGAAACGAGCATACTTTTTATCAATATATTAAAATGCAAGATGAAGACCAAGGACAGGGTAGGCTCACTGCTCAGTGAGGAGGGAGAAACAGTAACAGGAAACTTGGAAATGGCAGAGATGCTTAATGACTTCTTTGTTTCGGTCTTCACCGAGAAGTCTAAAGGAATGCCTAACATAGTGAATGCTTATGGGAAGGGGGTAGGTTTAGAAGTTAAAAATTACTTAGAAAAGTTAGATGTCTGCAAGTCACCAGGGTCTGATGAAATGCGTCCTAGAATACTCAAGGAGCTAATAGAGGAGGTATCTGAGCCTCTAGCTATCATCTTTGGAAAATCATGGGAGACAGGAGAGATTCCAGAAGACTGGAAAAGGGCAAATATAGTGCCCATCTATAAAAAAGGGAAATAAAAACAACCCAGGAAGCTACAGAGCAGTTAGTTTAACTTCTGTGCCAGGGAAGATAATAGAGCAAGTAATTAAGGAAATCATCTGCAAATACTTAGAAGATGGTAAGGTGATAGGGAATAGCCAGCATGGATTTGTAAAGAACAAATCGTGTTAAACCAATCTGATAGCTTTCTTTGATAGGATAACGAGTCTTGTGGATAAGAGAGAAGCGGTGGATGTGGTATACCTCGGCTTTAGTAAGGCATTTGATATGGTCTAGCATGATATTCTTATTGATAAACTAAGCAAATACAATTTAGATGGGGCTACCTTAAGGTGGGTGCATAACTGGCTGGATAACCATACTCAGAGAGTAGTTATTAATGGTTCCCAATCCTGCTGGAAAGATATAACAAGTGGGGTTCTGCAGGGGTCTGTTTTGGGATCGGCTCTGTTCAATATCTTCATCAATGACTTAGATGTTGGCATAGAAAGTACGCTTATTAAGTTTGCGGATGATACCAAACTGGGAGGGACTGCAACTGCTTTGGAGGACAGAGTCATAATTCAAAATGATCTGGACAAATTGGAGAAATAGTCTGAGGTAAACAGGATGAAGTTTAATAGACAAATGCAAAGTGCTCCACTTAGGAAGGAACAATCAGTTTCACACATACAGAATGGGAAGAGTGTCTAGGAAGGAGTACGGCCAGGGATCTTGGGGTTATAATGGACCACAAGCTAAATATGAGTCAACAGTGTGATGCTGTTGCAAAAAAAAGCAAACATGATTCTGGGATGCATTAACAGGTGTGTTGTGAGCAAGAGAAGTCATTCTTCCGCTCTGTGCTGCGCTGGTTAGGCCTCAACTGGAGTATTGTGTCCAGTTCTGGACACCACATTTCAAGAAAGATGTGGAGAAATTGGAGAGGGTCCAGAGAAGAGCAACAAGAATGATTAAAGGTCTTGAGAACATGACCTATGAAGGAAGGCTGAAAGAATTGGGTTTGTTTAGTTTGGAAAAGAGAAGACTGAGAGGGGACATGATAGCAGTTTTCAGGTATCTAAAAGGATGTCATCAGGAGGAGGGAGAAAACTTGTTCACCTTAGCCTCTAAGGATAGAACAAGAAGCAATGGGCTTAAACTGCAGCAAGGGAGATTTAGGTTGGACATTAGGAAAAAGTTCCTAACTGTCAGGGTATAAACACTGGAATAAATCGCCTAGGAGGTTGTGGAATCTCCATCTCTGGAGATATTTAAGAGTAGGTTAGATAAATGTCTATCAGGGATGGTCTAGACAGTATTTGGTCCTGCCATGAGGGCAGGGGACTGGACTCGATGACCTCTTGAGGTCCCTTCCAGTCCTAGAGTCTATGAATCTATGAATAAATTTTGAGATTCAAATGCAAGTAGGAAGTATGGAACTGAAAGAGGAAGAAGTTGCTCAGCAAAGTGAGCAGACTATCTCAAAGAATAGCATTTGTATGTTACATGCACTCCAAGCCCAGGATAGAACTCCTTAGATAGACCTGTTTTGTTACCAACAGCAAAAAAGCTTTTTGTGGTATATAGCAGTTGACACACAGCATATGCAAATGTATTGGGCATTGACTTAACTAGTAATAAATTAGAGAAACTTTAGAAGCTACTTTACTCATTACTACTTCCCCACAAAATAACAAAGTTCATAAGAAATGTTAATTTGCTTCAGATGAGGTACATATAAGAGCAGTACTCTTTAATTATGTACTGTGCACAGTAGGCAGAATAAGAAATGTAATGAAAAATCTTCAGAAAAATTTATTTTAATTTGTACTTTAGGTAATGTTAAGAATTCTGGTGCCTTATCTAAAAGTCAGCTGTCCTCACTGACTGTTTAAAACATCTAGTAAATCTATCCTAGATTAACCTACACTAAGGACAACTTCCATTCAAGGTTGTGGTCCCGACTTAGTAGGGCAGGAGGCATAGCTGAAAGATTGTAGATCAACAACTCATTAGATTCTGGGCAGTATGACTCATTTTATAAAATTGTACTAAGAATAATAAAGTTAATTTTTGAATGCTGATGTGAGAAAGTCACATGGCACACTTCCTGAAAATTTGGAGGGAGGAAATCCTAGGTTAACTTTATTCAAATTAGCTTTTGAACAAGGTTTATTGAATTAAGAAACAATTATTGAATTAAAATGCATCCCTGTAAAGCATAAGAATCAGTGCTAAGTCTTTCTGAACTGAGAAATACTGTCACCTACATATGTAGATTGAAATATACTGTACTGGAGGGTTTTTTTACTATAAAATATTTGTCAGACAATACATAATGTACATACTTTCCATAAATTCTTGGTGTAAGTTTTCAGTTCATTTTGAAGTCAGAGACTCATCCTGTGACAATGTAATTTTGAAAAGACTACTGGATTTTAAGTACAAATTGTTTAAATAGATGCAAACATATTGTTGTATGGATGCTGGTGCAGTAATGTGAAAATTGATCATTGCAATGTTATTAATTTGCTTCAGTTCAGATTCAATCAGAGTCTAATCCAAGCCCAACCAAGTCAATTGGCATCTATTGAGCTGACTTTGAACCAGGCATGTAAAGATGCACCTGTGTGGCTGAAGCATACTGTTTCTACATTGGACTTTTTCCATCTATATTTCCCGTTGTTGCTACTACCATGAGAGCTCCATTGCTACTATCAATGGTGAGAGACGGAGCACTAGCATAGACCAATGACAGCATTAAAACAAATTCACTCTGTCCTGCTCAGCCAGGATCTAGACAGACCACACAACAGTTAATACCCTGGCAGCTACCAATGTGCTGGTTACTCTAGTGCTCCCAACTATTGCTACTGCTGGTGGAACAAAGATAGGAATGTTTTGTCAAGTCTAATGTAGATAAGACATCAGAGGCGAACTCCATCTATTTTTTCCAACTCTCTCCTCTAAGCCAGCAAGTGACTTGCTTCTGCTTTATTTAATATACAAGCAGTATATTTCAAAAATCTAGAGCTCTAGTCTAGTCAATTGCTCCATGCGTCTGGATCTTTGTGCCTGCCTGAAAACCCACTGATTTCAGTGGGTTTTCATGCAGGTACAAGGGTCTAAGCATGCAGAATACTTAGACAAATCAGGACCTAATTGACGATCACATGCACACTGTTTGGTCTAATATTTGCTTAATTCTGAGCTCTACCAGTTTCTGCAGTGACTGAACATAGCACCAAATCAATCATTTATAACCCTCTGTTGGCTCATGTTAGAAGGTAATTAGAATACTGGAACATTATAATGAAAGTTCTGAATTACATAGTAAACATTAACATTTGCATAAATGAAGACTAATTTAAACGTTATTTCTGCAGTAGATTTTATATTTCATAGTGTTTGTTAATGTACTGCACACAACTAGAACATAGGATTTATCCATCATAGATTAGTCCATCTGCTCTTACATCCAGCCTCCGGCAGTGTCCAATACATAGTGCTTCAGAGGAAGGCAAAAACATAATACACCTAGCCAACTGAGCCATGCTGTACTCAGCAGGAGAGGGAGGGGATATTCCTTTCTGACCTGAACAAGACATCTGCTTGATATTAATTTAGCCTTTTTTATCATAGCTTGCATAGTTACAAATCTTAACCATCATGAAGTTACCCTTTAAAAAAATTGATGACCATGTTTAATTCAATTCAGTTACTTTCTGTGGCAATGAATTCCAACATTCCCCTGGCTATGAAAAACAACATTTCCCTCACACAAAAATTCAGAGTTTACTGCCCTTTCTTTCAAAGAATGGCTCAATAGTTGCATTATGGGGCAGGATTAATAAAAGCTGATCAATCCTGAAAGGGAACCATCAATCACACATGCATAACAGGCATATCCAAATGCTTATTGATGTCATCTGAGCAAGGGATAGTTGCCAGAAGGACCCATCAACAATCATTAAAAATTAGCTTCTATTTCAAGACTTTTTATGTCATTTATTTTAGTTTTTCGCTAGAGCCTGTTCTTTTTAGACTCCTTAAAAATCTTTTAAACAGATATACCTGACAGAGAAAATTAACAGTAACTTTGTGTGTGTTCATATTTCTTTGACTACACAGGAAAATGGGCTTGCTTTCATATTCATCCAACATTGTAACACGATTTGTCCCAATATAGTAATGTTATGGATAAAGCCACAATCTCTTAACATTTGCAACATTACATGCCTCACAAACTAAAGGTAGCAAATCTGTAATTGGATAGACATAGGCAGACAGTTGCAGAGCCACATTTCAAAGGAGTTCCAGGCAAGTGCAGCATCCTGCCTATGCAAATCCCATTTAGGATTGAGTTCTAAATCCTCATTTAAGTGACAGGAGCTAGAGATTAAATATTGTACCAATTAAATAATAGTATATTTAAGAGGAATTAAACATTGTTCATACGTGATTTTTAAGAGTTCAAATAACTTGAAAGCTTGTTGCACTGAAGACTATTCACCCAAACTTTTGACAGTAAAACAAATATGAAAAGCCTCACTAATTTATCACAATATTGTTAATTGAACAGAGTATCAATCTTCACACCATAGAACATTTCCAGTTTTACAGGCTTTACATCTGATTGACCAGAAAGTCCCCTCACTTCCCCTTCTTTTTTTAAGATGTCTACAGTGCTTGCAAAAGGTTTCTGATTGACAGTCCTGGAAATGAAGTTCTCTGTCTACAGAATATAATGCTGCAAGCGCACACTGCTCTGCCAACTGTCTCTGCACTCTGACTTCAAGGGGGAAACTGCTAGATGTGAGATTAGTTCAGTTTCCAGGTCAGTCAGTCAGTCTTTGGTCTGTCTGGTATTGCTTCAAACAAAGGGTCCAGCTGGAAGGGTTTTAGTTAAGGGAACATTCGTTCACTAGCCAATAGATTTCAGAGACCACTAAATAACTTTTCAAATTGTAACTTCAGTCCAGAAGTGATTCCAAGGCGACAGGCTCTGTATTATGAGAGATAGTTTGGGTTAATAGTCAAAGGAGTAGTTTCTGCATCTAACAGTGTCTCAGACATTCACTCCATCATGGCTGTGAACAAAATAAATACTTTCTCTGTGCCTCTGTCATCCCATCTGTATAAAAGGAATATTTACTTTTCTGAAAGGAATACTATAGGGACCAGTTAGTTCATTTTTTACAATGCACTGATGATGGCAAATGCTATCCCATAAGTATTATATCCCATGGTCAGTCTCCCAAGTCATTCTGTCCCCAACTAACCTAAAAGTGTGAATGCATAAGAATGGATAGAGATTTCCTTTGATGTTTTTGCAAGTGAACACAAAATAGGTATTTATATATTTTACTAAGTTTCCTTTAGAATACATAGGATTACCTCTAAACCCTTATCCTAAAGGTAAACACACTAGACCATCGCCACGTGTCATTTACTTTGTATTCTGTGAAAATAAGTGAGAGAGAGACAGCAAAAAAAAATTGCTAAGCATTTCGCTTTTTCTAATACATTCTTACTGAGTTTACTTGAGAGCTTATGCCTCATCCTTGAACCTCACTGAAGTTGGAAAGTGATTACGGAGTAAAAATCAACCCTTAAAGCAACCAATGTTATCAGAATGAATTAGCAGGGCCTGCTGCTGAAGTGGATTTATTTTGCCTACTTTTAAGCTCCAATGTCATAGATCTCCCATGTTGCTTGAACCATCCTTGTATACACTTTACTTATGAACTTTTGAGCTACTGGAGAGTGCTGTCAGAGCGTAGTGCCAGTGAGATTTCCCTGGGCCTGTTCCAAACAAAAACAAACCTCAAAATTATATGAGTTATGTTGCTGAAAGTTGTATATTTTGCTGGCAGAGGGGACATTTAGGGTAAACAACCTGCTCTCAGGGACCTGTGTACCTTCATCACTGCATACTTTAAAGATCTGTGATAGATTTTTATAAGACACACAGGCTACAAAAGCAAATATATAGGGCTAAATGTTTTCCATCTGACTCAAGGAAGTGGCAGCACCCTCCAGGAGCAGACGAGGGAGTGAATTGTGATTCTTACACCCCCTTGCTCTGGATGTGGGTCGCTTATGTTACTTCACTGCTTGTCATGGAGCAGCTTGTTACTTCTTATGTGCCCAGCTAAGTACCCTGGCCAATGAGTGAGTGAGGCAGAACCAAAGCTCATGTCACTGCCTACTCTTCTCTTGCCTTGCATCCTTCCTTACCACCTGGACTCCGCCTTCTCTCCCCTCCTCACCCCTTCTGGAGCATATCCATCTCTGACACCTCCCTACCTTTTGGAGATTCGCTTCCTCCCAAAAGTCTCATCTTTCCCTCCATTGTTTCTCCTTCGTTCACTCATCGCCTTCTCTGGCTCTACGCTGTGGATTTTTAAAAGGTGTTTTAGTCATTGCATTGCTCAGTATTTCTGTGCTTTACTGACTTAGGAGCCTATGTCCCATTGACTTTCAGTTCAACATAGGCTCCTAAATTATGCGTTGAAATGCTGAGTGGAGCAACACCTAAAAGAATCTTTGCACAACTGTAGGCCTAAATGCCTCTAAGGTAATAAGGCGGCCAGATCCCCTGTTGCATCTTCAGAACAATGTCCTGAGAGGCCACGTATCTGGAGGATCCAGGATTAGGGTTGCTGCCTTCTAGCTGGGCAAAAACTAAGATCTCTTTATACCAGGGGTTCTCAAACTGGGGGTCAGGACCCCTCAGGGGGTCACAAGGTTATTTCATGGGGGGTCACGAGCTGTCAGCCTCTACCCCAAACCCCACTTTGCATCCAGCATTTATAGTGGTGCTAAATATATAAAAAGAAGTGTTTTTAATATATAAGGGGGTAGCACTCGAGGCTTGCTGTGTGAAAGGGGTCACCGGTACAAAAGTCTGAGAACCACTGCATGATACAAAGCCATGATCTTTTATACTGAAGCAATAAAGGAACCTTCCTACTAGTGATTGGTGAAGGACACGTGTGCGCTGCAATTTGGAGAAGGGCAAGTGAATTGGACCCTGTTTACCAGATGGTGAAGGAGAGGAAGTGTAAAAGGGACCAGGAGGAGAAAGTGAAGAATTGGCTCTGGGAACATAAAGGGTTACAGCACGGTGGGATCATGGTACACTGCAATCCTGTTCTGAGCTGTTCTTGATGTGGCCCTTTAGTGGCACATGACTGAAGAGATAAAAATGGGAAAGGGGAGGTTTGAGGAAAGAGGGAATAGTCAAGGAGAAGCAAGCCATTTTCATGGTCACTATTCTAACCTGATTATGCCTCTCTCATAGTTGCTGAGAAGAAAGATGGGGAGCAGTTGCACTCCTGGCTGAGACTGTAAAGATTTAAAAAATAATAGAAAAGCCAGTCTGAAGGAATTCAACCAGAAATTCCACACCTGGACCATTTATCATCATCCTCCAAGAACCAGAATCAACTCACTCTTTACGTCTTCCATTGTCTACCATAGTAATCAGATTGGCTCAGGGAGAAAAACAAAAAGACATTGTGTATTGCTAACTGATTTTAAAAAAACAAAACAAAATGTTTTTCTAATCCTAAATTACATATTTTATTTTTCCACTTGGAAGGGTGATGTGGGATCAGGAGGAGTGTTATTTTCTTAGAAAATAAAATCAAAACATGAGAATTTGATGCTTACGAAAGTGAAATACTAGTAGCACAGGTTACAATCAGCCAGCACACGCAGGAGCTGTACAAGTTTTCCCACCAATATTACTTGCAGTATTAGAGAAGCACATAATGGTCCCAAAATTGGAACGTCATTGTGATAAGTACTATACAAAAAACATACAGTAGAACAACCTCTGCCACAGTCTAAACAGACAGGAGAAACAGGGTGGGAAGGGAAAGACACAAAGTGGAGTAACTTGCCCAATGTGACAACAGGTGTGTGGTAAATCCAGAAAAAGAACCAACATCTCCTGAATTAATTCCAGGCCAGGGCCTACTCACTAAACACTGCCCCTACTAATACACTTGTGTGAGCACTCCTGGACATTTCTTGAGCAGAGACTTTCATAGCTGCAAAGCTATAGAACCAAGACAAAATGTGAGCCAACTAATTTTCACCTGTGAGCATCAAGGTTGAATACTAGAACTCCTGAAGTGTATATTCAGCAGTTTTAATCAAGTATTTTAAAACATAAGCCCAAGGTAAGTATGTCCAGTGGTTTGTGATGGGATGTTAGATGGTATGGGATCTGAGTTACTACAGAGAATTCTTTCCTGGGTGTCTGGCTGGTGAGTCTTGCCCACATGCTCAGGGTTTAACGGATCACCATATTTGGGGTCGGAAAGGAATTTTCCTCCAAGGCATATTGGCAGAGGCCCTGGAGGTTTTTTCGCCTTCTTCTGCAGCATGGGGCACATGTCACTTGCTGGAGGATTCTCTGCAGCTTGAGGTCTTCAAACCACGATTTGAGGACTTCAATAACTCAGACATAGGCTAGGGTTTGTTATTGAAGTGAATGGGTGAGATTCTGTGGCCTGCATTGTGCAGGAGGTCAGACTAAATGATCATAGTGGTCCCTTCTGACCTTAACATCTATGAGGTCTGTGCCATTTTCTGTATTCCCCCAATCTTTTCAATTTAGTATAGTGCTACCCATTCTCACCACTGACTATGCACTTGGTGATGTTAGAGTGATCACTACAGGATTCTTTCAGCCACCATGACATCCAGAATCAAAGAAATCTGGATCAGAATACGACATATGAGGGGAAAGGTGACTGATAAACGCAGCTGATTCTCATATATAGGGCTTTTATATTGTGACTTCTGTTGCCCTAAGCATGAAGAAGGATGTAAGTATCTTTTCTGGCCCACGTTGATTGATTATTGTTCCTAAAAACTAGAAAATGAGAACGTGTTCATTTGTTTCCTTCATTTAAGTGGAAAATGTGCTTCTAAACCATGTTGCCTGTAATCAGTTATTACGTGTATATGTTAAAGTTTTTTTTAAAGTAATGAGAACCCCTCTCACTGTTCCCCCCAAAAATAGTTTATGACTATAGCTGGGATAACCTACTTCAAATGTCCTGCTTTGATGCATTAAACATAATTTCTTGCTCACTGTTTTCCATCATGACAAACAGCATCGTTATAGTTGACATTTACCTTATTCCACAGTATTTCTGTCATAAATTAAGAAAGAACCATTAGATCAGATGACATGACAGGGAAGAAGGCATCTAACTAACATGATAAATTATTTGTAGTGGTTTAAGATAATTCAATTTTGCCTGTAAAATACCTGAAATTAAAATAGAGAAGCTATTTTTCTCAGCTAAAGCTGGATTTCAGAGCTACTTTTCCACTTACCATCTACATTGTATAGACATCTCAAAAGGCCTGTAAAGGCCTCACAGCACAAACTGTTCCATTTTGTTTGGGGAAAAAAAGGAAAGAAAGATAGATATGAAAAGGTGTAAGATTCACTAGACAACATGCAGTTCTAAAGAAATTTTACCCATAACCACTTCCCCGTGCACCCCCACATTATCTTCTGATTATGACGTACTTTTCCTTCATGTCTACTTACTTAATTTGGAATTAACAGCAAGTAAATTTTGAAAAGAAAAATACTGCATTTTCTGTTTTACTAGGTTCAAGTTTAATCCACAATGACAAAGTCAAGCTGATATGTAATTATTTCTATTTGTGTGACTGTAAAATCTATTTTGATTAACCCTCTAGACTCTGCATCTGTACCATGCCCATCACACAAACATAATTCAAACTGGCTTCCAGGTTGCATGATTGTTATGGCTACCTGTATCATCCTTTAAACTCTTCCTGTTCACCCTCTTTAGTCTCCAGGTTATGTGTTTTTGTATTGTGTTAAAAATCACATAAAATTAAGTGGTAGATATACTTTAAAAGTGAGCAATGGAATAAAATCTTTCCTACCATCTGCATTCTGAGTGGAACATGGAGAACAATATTACCACAGGAGATGGTGGCATATTACCCCAATATATTATCCTTCCTGTTTCAGCCTCATGGTGTATTCTGTATGACAAAGTGGTAGCCTACACTTAAAATCCTTAACTTTACTAAGTACTGAAAGGACACAATCAACATTTTAATATCCCAGGAATTAATAAGAAGGTAACTTCAAAGGATCATTCCAAGAAAATCTCATTTTAAAATTCATGAAAGCAAACTATTGTCAATAAACTTGGTTCCAAGTCTTGTTACCCATAATTATAAGACATTTATCTGCAAAATGAGCTGCAGATCTCATCACTGTACAGCACTTACACTGGTCATTTGGCAATGGAAAAAGAAGGGGCTCGCTAAGAAAGCAAAAATGCATGCCAACACCTGTATCACATCGTGATAATAGCAAAACTTGAAAGCTTTGCGAGACCTGAGGCCAAAGGGCAAGTGCTTCTAAGCACCTGAAAAAGTACTATTCTTACACTCTTTAGACAACTTTTAAACAAAGTATAAGCTATTCTCTCAGACATAGGAAGTTGCCAGCAAATTATTCTTGTGATTAAGCATTTGTGTGAACACAATTACATGTTTGAATCTCAGTGGACATATTTCAGGGGCACAGTTCAGGCACCTCTTGAAATCTTTAATCCATTTGACCCTAAATGTCTTTGGCTCGTGTCTAACATTATAACAATTCTTTTCTACAGCATCTTTCATCTGAACATCAGAAAGTGCTTCAAGAACCCTGAGTTACGCCTCACTATACTTCTAAGAGGAGAGGTTAGTTATTCCCAATTGCCTCCCATTTGGTGTTTGAGGACTTTGAAGCACATTTAGGTCAAGGGAATAGATTCTGATCCCCTTAAATACATTAAGTAACACTTTACTCCTTGGATAATCACAGTGAAATAAAAGGGAGTTCTTGAGATGCTAAATACTGCTGAATGTGATAAGATATCAGAATACAGTCCCAAGTGACTATGACTTAGTACAATCTCAAAAACATATTCTATCCTTAACTATAGCAGAACACCTTAAGAAAAAATATTGTATTAAATCATATCAAAAATATTTGCAAACAGACAATGTCTTGACTGCAGTTGGAAAGCAGCAAATTGCCTCAGGATTTATTGTTTGTCAGGATTTTACACACACACAAACATGCCCCAAGTGCAATTTAATCACTAAAAGTCTGCAGGATCAGGGCCTACCACAGGTACCTAACTTTACGAATATGAGTAATCTCATTTAAGCTGAGAAATGGCTCATGAGCAGTAAGTACAGTGCATGAATATATTTTTGCGGGATGCAGCCCATCTATAGCATCCACTATTGCTATTAATTTTATATGAAGTCCCTGGTAGGACTTAATGGAGTCTTTTCCTTTTCAGGGTCAAAACTGACTGGGATGAGATTTTTTTTTTGTAATGGGGATCTTTTCGGGTAGAAGGGGCTTAAGGCTTAGAACAGGGTGTCAGCGTTGAGAGTTTTATTAGTTAGGAACTTCACAAACACACTGGGAAAAACATCTTTATCAGCTCTGGGCAAAACTCCTAGGCTCAGTTTAGTGTCATGCTTTTTACACTATGTGCCCTTGTTGCCAATAAGGCTAATGGAATTTTGGGCTGTATAAGTAGGGGCATTGCCAGCAGATCGAGGGATGTGATCATTCCCCTCTATTTAGCATTAGTGAGGCCTCATCTGGAGTACTGTGTCCAATTTTGGGCCCCACACTATAAAAAGGATGTGGAAAAATTGGAAAGAGTCCAGCGGAGGGCAACAAAAATGATTGGGGGGGTTGGAGCACATGACTTATGAGGAGAGGCTGAGGGAACTGGGATTGTTCAGTCTGCAGAAGAGAAGAAGGCAGGGGGATTTCATAGCTGCGTTCAACTACCTGAAAGGGCGTTCCAAAGAGGATGGATCTAGACTGTTCTCAGTGGTACCAGATGACAGAACAAGGAGTAATGGTCTCAAGTTGCAGTGGGGGAGGTTTAGCTTGGATATTAGGGAAAACTTTTTCACTAGAAGGGTGGTGAAGCACTAGAATGGGTTACCTAGGGAGGTGGTAGAATCTCCTCCCTTAGGAGTTTTTAAGGTCAGTCTTGACAAAGCCCTGGCTGGGATGATTTAGTTGGGGATTGGTCCTGCTTTGAGCAGAGGGCTGGACTAGATGACCTCCTGAGGTCCCTTCCAACCCTGATATTCTATGATTCTAATTAGAAAGAAGAATCTGATTTCAAGCTCTCTCTGAGAAGGAGGTGGCAGCTGTGCATTCACAAAGGAGGATGATCCTTATAAATGGCTACCAAAATTTGGATACAAAACTTTAGTCAGCTCATCCAACGCGTTACACATGTAGAGAAACAGTCAAGCAGCAGAAAAACAATGAATTTAAAAAAAAACCAATCAATTAAGGAACTAAAACAAGCCTAATTGAGTTTCTTTTTTTTTTTATCAAAGTATGTGTAAAATGAGTACTATTTCAATATCAAAATTTTAATAGAATGGATGTGAGAACTGGAATTATCCCAGCCCTACTAGAATCATATGTACCAGATAACACCTATTCTACACATTAGAAAAATGAGCTTTTTTTTTTTTCCCTTAAAAGTGGGATCTGGGAGGATGTATCAAAGAAATAGGAAAAATTTCAGAATCTAACTTAAAGAAAAAATCCCCCAGAAATAGAAGGACAATATAATATTTTTATTCCCTCCCACCCCAAATTGGGGACCGAGTACACAAGTATAAAGAATGGAGGTAGTCCGTTATTAAATTGGGAACACAATTCAGCACAATTAGTAAGTGCCTCTATTTGAACCAGTGAAAGTTGGAATCCAGTGTACTGTTAAAGACTATCTGTTGTGGGATGCCAAGTGTAAATCTATTGTTAAATCAGAGAGAAAGATAACTGTTTCTTGGAGACTCCAAAAGACAGTGTGTAAATTCCATTTCTGTTTCAGTAAAGGGAAGGATTTAATTAAATGCCATTGTGCATCCATAAAAAACTTTTGGGGATTGTGAATACTGACCATTTATCTTTCACTGAAAAGTATGCAACACACTAAGTATATCAGATTAGACAGTAGCATCTCTTTAAGCCCCTATCTTGCAAGTTCACCTAGCATGTGTATGGAATCCCACTGCCAAGTTATGGAGGCCCCCTGTGCATGGGAAGCTGCTTTTACCCACACAGATTTGATTTCAGTATTTGGGCCTTAGGCTGCTATCAAGCCCAAAAGAAAGGTAATTTTGTGTGTCATGTAAGCACCGAAAGGCTGCATAAGCCAACTGTATATCCAGATGAGTTTCCTGCTGGTTACCTAACATGAATTGTTAATAGGAGTTCTGAAAATGAGCACCCCATCTCTGAATAGTTATATCACAGAGAGAAACCCTGTCCCATTGTAATAACACCATATATGGAATCAGTGTACACTAAATAGAAGGTGTGCGCTATGGAAAAACTACAACTCAACAGGCTTCCACACAGCTCCTGTGCCAAATTTTCCCCGTTATTTACCAGGCACACATCCTGTCTATAAGTTTATAGATCACTCACAGACATCTAGTAGCTGAATAACATACTATATGTAGGCCTGGTTGGGAAGAAAAAAAAAAACAAAACCATTTTTACAAATCATCACCCAAAGAAACTAACACTTCCTTTCACAATGGGAAAAAAAGTCATGAAAAAGTGGTTGGAAAAATCCCTATCCCCTTTTTAACATTGCCTCCCATTTTTCTTGAGATTTTTCAAAAATGTTGATCAACAAGATTGAGAAAAAATGAAAAAATGCCACTAATTCTCCCTTCCCACCCCCAGTCAAAAACACCTTTGATTCAGTTTTCCACCCTCTGTAACTGAATAGTCACATTACACCCAAGCACCGCAGGTTAAAAGAAAAAAAAAAAGACGTCAGGCAGAAAGTGTAACTAGGGTACTTATGCAAGGAGACAACCAGGAGAACAAACCATGGAAGGGTGCTCTGTGGTAGCCAAGTTCCAGGAGATCCCCTCTTACAGTCCTTAGACTTTCAGAAGCCGAGTTTGCCCTTCCCGTACCAGAAGTAGTTAGAAGGCCCATCCCCCAAACCTGAAGAAATTCCCAGGCAGCCCCAAGAGACCAGTACTGCGCCCACGGACATCCTGTGCTCCAACACCAGCTCTAGCCCTAACACATCCCCGCCCCCCATTACAATGGCAGTGAGACTGTCGGTGGCTGCAGCTTCTTCTGGAACACTTGGGGGAATGCTCCATGAGAAACAAAATCTGGGGCTTTACAACTTATCTGGGTCATCTCCAAGGAGACGGGGAGTTAGGGGATAAAGCGCATCACCAAGCACGCCCCAGTCCACCTGTCAGGTATATCATTAACGCTGAGATCATGTGTGACTAAAACCGCACACTAGAAATCTTAAAAATGTGGAAAAGTACTTGCACTCAGAGTCTACTTGGAGTAGTCTTGAGGGAAGGAGAGAGAACAGTGTTATGGTAGTAGCTAATCTTCACCACCTACTGTGTAATAAGAAGGTGAACAGTACAGGGATGGTGCCCCCTGTGTACAGTTCTAGGATGATGTAGGCCATTCTGAGGCCATGTTTACAGATTCTAGAGCAATTAGCTGGAATATTCTTACTGTGTGTACACATGAGAAAAATAATGACCTTCTTCTATGAAGATACTGAAATTAGGTACTTTATTTCATTTGTGTTGAGTACAGTTGATTCAAAAAGCTCAAGTAAAAAAAATTAGTAATAGTAACAGAACAGAAGAGATTTCAGGCAAGTTATTTTATCTGGCTACTTATATGGTTTGGATACGAAGCCTCATGCAACCAAATTTTTTTGAAAAAAGCACTTTTCCAAAGCATGCATCTAGCAAAACTTAAGGTCAAAATCCTCCTATCTGGTCACAGTAATTTGCAAGATGACTAGGCTATCACTGAGGCAATTCTTGCATGTCTAGTTTTCCGGCAAACATTCATTTTTAAGATTTCTAGTGTGAAGTTTTAGACACATGATCTCAGCTTTAATATTAATATATATATTAATGAAGTTCCAGTCTTGTTTATGATGAAGAGTGTGGTATAAAACATGGTTGAAATAAGTAACAAACCTGTAATCTGAAAGAACAGTAGTGTTCTGAATTAGAGAGATCACCCTGTCAATTAGAGGTCATTACATGGTTTGTTCTTCCCTCCTCTCCCTATTTAAAAAAAAAAAAAAAAAGGTAAGAAAGGTCTTTTCCTCTAGATTTGTTTCTCTGCAAAGTCAGGTAAGGCTAGATTGGCTAAATTATTCCTAGAGGTCAGTTTGTCCCAACAGGAATATTGCTCCCCTGACACTTCTGAGATTCCACTTTCTGATGCTAATCCAATGTCCTAGAGACATTTTAGCAACTTGTCTGGATGAATCAAGTCATCTCCACAATATTTTGTTCATTTTCAGTCAGTCAATCTAATTTCTCAGTTGAACTTTTCATTAAATTTAAAGCTCCCAACATGTACCTTGAATTCTCAATATTTTAAGATTTTATCCTGGCATTAAAAAACAAACAACAACAAAAACCATTGGTTGGTAACTCTACCCAAATCTCATATAGGGATTGCTTAGTCTCAAAGTTGTGCATCTAGATTTGAACTCCACAGAATATTAATTCCATTTCTAATTGCTGGTTGTTAGATTTGTTAGTCAACATTTTAAATAAATAGCTATCCCATTAGATCATCTCCTCCTTAATAGCAAGTTGTGCTTTACAAGTTGTGCCTCATTACTACAGAGGTCTGGAAAATTGCACTTTTTTAGACAGATGTGAACAGTATAGAATATTAACATGCAGAGCATTTTTTAATTGCATTTGGTCTCTGAATTGGAGCGTTGGGAGGCATACAAAGCCACAGAAACTCTCTTGAACAACAGAACTAAACTTCATTGCAATAGAACAGTCATTTATGGTAACTTCTCCAGATGAATCCTTAACTTGCCTGGGCAGAATTCTTCTCTCTCTGTACAACTTTCCCCAGCTTTCATTTGCCCTGAATCCTCCTTATATTGGACTTCTCTGCCTGGCTCACGGTTTAGCCAGTAAAGGGAAAGTCCTCTAATCATGATGAAAAATATACATGTTCTGACTAGCCTCTATTCACTCCCCTTTCTTCTCATCAGCTTTCCTGCCCCCAACATATTCTCATACAGTATTGCCCAGAATAGCCTTGTGGCTCACCAGATAGCAACCACAAGGAATTGCTCCCCTGATGGTCTAGTTTGGATCTATACCTACCATTTTAATTTCCCCTTTTAAACAATGTTGAGTGGTGGGTTTTAGGACATACCCCTCCACTTTGCACCTCACGGAGGAAAAGCCTAGCCTGCTGGCTTTTGTGTAAGGAGACTAGGTGCCCAACTCAGTCTTACACAGAATTGGTCCGATACTCTATTACACGGAGAGTCATTCTTGATTTACACTGATATTATGATGATAGCAACTAGGCATCGAAGTCCCATTGTACTTGGCACCATGCAGACAAGTGAAAAAGACGACAATCACTGCCCTCACAAAATTAAAAAAAAAAATAGATAAGAAATCAGAAATCCAGGTCAGGAGACACACTATAGCATACCATATAGTCACCAAATACAATCTAAAAAAGAAAAAAGAAGAGAAAGTTAAAAGGTAAAGCACAAAACTTGCTAGCACATATAGAAGTCTTATTAGAAAGTTATTTTTTAGCAGAATAACTAATCTCACTCTTAAATGCAATTCGCATGCTCCACTACGCTAAAAATATTCTCAACTTTTGTGTTAATTAAAAACAGAGTTTCACTGAATCTTAGCTAACTGAGAGTTCCACTGTATTTTATAACAATTTTGAACCAATTTGGCCATGCACTGAGTCACCATTTTCCCGCACAAATTCCAGTGATTTCTGCAGTTTGTCCATCTAGTGTCAGTTTTCTGTGAATTAGCGATGGAAAAATACAATACTTTATTGTACTGTACATAATATTTCAGATGGCTTTGATAGAGTACGAACACAGAGTGTGCGTTCTCTCACCCCATCCCAAACCTGAACACTGAGAACAACCTCCTATAAACAGAGCTAGTAGTCTCTCGTCACCCCTTTCCTTTCTTTTTCATTCAATCCATTTTAAATACATGATAATGTCAAATGAACTATACTTTAGAAGTCAGAGAATGACTGTGTGTAAATCCTATACTTCTCCTTCATTGTCTGTCAACCTTCAAATGATACTTCTCTGCATAATGGAAGATTTCCCTCACACACTGACACTACTGAACTTTAAGCACAAACAATGCCTATTCCAATGGTTCAAAATGTACATAGCTTTTAAAAAGCAGATTGATGTGGCTCTTGAAAAATCAAAATATTTTTATATTATATACACACACACACACACACACACACACACACACACACACACACACACACACACACACACACAGCATTGCCAGAACTATTGGTCAGATACAGGTTCAAAACATCTCAGGATATGATGATGGGCTCAGTTTATAGTTATTTTATTATTTTTCAATACCTGGGAATACAAGAAACATGTTTCTATGAAACTGTAGACTCTTGTAGAGAATAAAGGACAACATAATGTAACATTCTTTCCAGATTCACGATCAGGCCTTTGAAACAACCAAAGTAAAATCTGCCAAAGAATCCAGCCTAATTTGCAGTACAGGGCGTGTGGGAACAGGACATTGGGAGATTATTCAGTGCTGTGGGAATGTTCATGCACTGCAAACTTAATGATTACTGCAGTACAGACTTGATCAATAAAGCTCCAGAGTGACAGACCTCCCTATTGTGCATCTTGATTTAAGAAGCCACCTAATAGTCAGGAACATTTAGAGATAGACCAAGAGAATTACATTTTTATCATAGTACAGAGGAGGGAAAGTTAGATGCCTGCAAGTCACCAGGGCCTGATGAAATGCATCCTAGAATACTCAAGGAGTTAATGGAAGAGGTATCTGAGCCTCTAGCTATTATCTTTGGGAAATCATGGGAGACGGGGGAGATTCCAGAAGACTGGAAGGGGGCAAATATAGTGCCCATCTATAAAAAGAGAAATAAAAACAACCCAGGAAACTACAGACCAGTTAGTTTAACTTCTGTGCCAGGGAAGATAATGGAGCAGGTAATCAAAGAAATCATCTGCAAACACTTGGAAGGTGGTAAGGTGATAGGGAATAGCCAGCATGGATTTGTAAAGAACAAATCGTGTCAAACTAATCTGATAGCGTTCTTTGATAGGATAACGAGCCTTATGGATAAGGGAGAAGCGGTGGATGTGATATACCTAGACTTTAGTAAGGCATTTGATACGGTCTCGCATGATATTCTTATAGATAAGCTAGGAAAGTACAATTTAGATGGGGCTACTATAAGGTGGGTGCATAACTGGCTGGATAACCGTACTCAGAGAGTAGTTGTTAATGGCTCCCAATCCTGCTGAAAAGGTATAACAAGTGGGGTTCCACAGGGTTCTGTTTTGGGACCGGTTCTGTTCAATATCTTCATCAACGATTTAGATGTTGGCATAGAAAGTACGCTTATTAAGTTTGCGGACGATACCAAACTGGGAGGGATTGCAACTGCTTTGGAGGACAGGGTCAAAATTCAAAATGATCTGGACGAGTTGGAGAAATGGTCTGAGGTAAACAGGATGAAGTTCAATAAAGATAAATGCAAAGTGCTCCACTTAGGAAGGAACAATCAGTTTCACACATACAGAATGGGAAGAGATTGTCTAGGAAGGAGTATGGCAGAAAGAGATCTAGGGGTCATAGTGGACCACAAGCTAAATATGAGTCAACAGTGTGATACTGTTGCAAAAAAAGCAAACATGATTCTGGGATGCATTAACAGGTGTGTTGTAAACAAGATACGAGAAGTCATTCTTCCGCTTTACTCTGCACTGGTTAGGCCTCAACTGGAGTATTGTGTCCAGTTCTGGGCACCGCATTTCAAGAAAGATGTGGAGAAATTGGAGAGGGTCCAGAGAAGAGCAACAAGAATGATTAAAGGTCTTGAGAACATGACCGATGAAGGAAGGCTGAAACAATTGGGTTTGTTTAGTTTGGAAAAGAGAAGACTGAGAGGGGACATGATAGCAGTTTTCAGGTATCTAAAAGGGCGTCATCAGGAGGAGGGAGAAAACTTGTTCACCTTAGCCTCCAATGATAGAACAAGAAGCAATGGGCTTAAACTGCAGCAAGGGAGATTTAGGTTGGACATTAGGAAAAAGTTCCTAACTGTCAGGGTAGTTAAACACTGGAATAGATTGCCTAGGGAAGTTGTGGAATCTCCATCTCTTGAGATATTTAAGAGTAGGTTAGATAAATGTCTATCAGGGATGGTCTAGACAGTATTTGGTCCTGCCATGAGGGCAGGGGACTGGACTCGATGACCTTTCAAGGTCCCTTCCAGTCCTAGAGTCTATGAGTCTATGATAGCTCAGTGGTTTGAGCATTGGCCTGCTAAACCCAGGGTTGTGAATTCAATCCTTGAGGAGGTCATTTGGGGATTGGTTCCCCTTTGATCAGGGGGTTGGACTAGATGATCTCTTGAGGTCTCTTTCAACTCTAATAATCTATGATTCTATGAGGTATTTAGCCCTTGCTAAATGGGAATTGAGATAAGAAAGGTTAAATCAGCACACACTGGGTTATACATGACTACTGTAACACTTAAGTCAACAAAACATCTGTTGAGACTTTAGTAAAATACCATGGAAATCACAGAAAAAGTTATTTACCTGCAATTCTTGGGGTTTTTTTTGGAGGTAAGGGAGTTAACATTTATATTGTAATAACAGCTTAGATTTCTTGCGGTAGTGACTTTGGCTCAAAGAAATTCCAGGCCTTATGGGCTGATCCACCTATTATAGACCATCCAACAAGCTTTCAGAGCCAGATCTTAAACATAATGGTACTTCTTGAAAAAAGTGACTATATAAACAGCTTTGTGAGGCTCCCTATCTACTGTGCTTGATTGACTTCCACATAAAATATTTAGTTGTTTAAAAAACAAAACAAAAAAACAACTGTATAAACTCTCCTTGAGCTCTGACAGTCACACACTTACTACAAGTTACAGAAAGTCTGCAGGCCAAATTATGCAGCTAACTTCATTTGTGCAACTCCTTTGCCTTCAGATTATGCCCTCAGCAACACCTGTACACCCCCATTAGTCTTAAGTGGGTTTGCACAGGTATCACAAAGGGAGTAAATTTGAAGAGAATGGGGTTGCACAGCAGAAGCTGAAAGTATTAACAGGCCTGCACATCTTCTATTACTCGTGATGATATATCAAAGCCCAGAATAAACTTGTACAGATAGATGCAAGCTTTCATTATTTGCAAACTAAGCACATTTGCTGTAGAAAGAAATGAATGATATATACTGAATATAGAATCCCATTATACAATATACTTGGCTTGATAGGCCCCACCTCTTCCTGCACAGGTAAGCCTCTCTGTAATTAGCTGCCTCCAGCCTAAAGTTCCCCTGTGTGCAGCCTAATTAGCTGATTGGGTCCACCTGGCTTAACTACTTCTTGCAGGGCCTGTGCGGGGAGCTCAATCCTATCACAGCTTCCACGTCCAAACACTTTTCTTCTTAGGTGCAAGCACAGTTTATGTCAGGGCTGCCCAGAGGATTCAGGGGGCCTGGGGCAAAGCAATTTCAGGGGCCCCTTCCATAAAAAAAAAAGTTGCAATACTATATTCCCATGGGGGCCCCTGCAGGGCCCAGGGCAAATTGCCCCATTTACCCCCCCTCCTCCCGGGGCAACCCTGGTTTATGTAAAGAAATTTGAACATAGCTTTGTGCTGGGCATATTGGTGAACAAAACTTGCTTTCAAGAGTTTAGAGAGGACCATGCTTGCATTGAGTTGGAACTGTTTTCAAACACAGCTCTCGCTAGTTCTGACAAAGGATGAGATTTGCAGTAGGACTTGTGCTCTGAAACACTTCAGTGCTCTTTGAAAATCTCACACAGACCCTTACTGATGAAATCTATGGCCCAGAATGAGACAAATGAAGAAAGTGGTCAAGCAAAACAGTCTATCAACTCATTCCTCTGCTCAAAGGGATTAGAATGTAGCTTCAGGGGCTCTGTTACCAAACTTGCACCAAAGTGTGTACCATCAACACTGAATCTCAACACCCAACTGAGATATCTGACTGTGACTTGCTGGAATCTTTCCTGGTGGACTTCATGTCAGAATTAAAAGAAGCATCAGGGAGGTTAGGGAAGCTTTTAGGTGCTCACTCTGATCTGACAGCTCACAGCAACAGCTGGGCACAGATCTCCTAGTTAAGCCAGTTCTGAGAGACTCAGCATCAAAACAAACAGAAGTCACGTCTGGCTGCAAGGGATATTTTACAACTGCATTGGGAAGCATATCTTCAAGCCACAGTGCTGCTTCCTCTGACTTTGAGAAGGGAGAGCAAAAATATACAGATAACAATCCAGAAATAAGTAGAAAAGGTTGGCAGAGTTCATTTAGATGAGCCAAGGGTCAGCAAAACACTGCCAACTTCACCCAGAGCATTCAGTAGCTACACATTTAAAAAAGTTAAACAGAAAGGCTCCCTTTGGAAAGGATGAATTCTCCTCAGGCAATGAAGAGACAGTGAGACCACAGCTCTGATACATCAGTAGTTGGTGTCAGCATAACCTCAACAGAAAGTGTTTTCACCACTAGTGTTAAGAAACGAACTGACAACAATCAGGATCACTATGGTTCCTCAGCTGAGGTGGCCTGAGGTACCCAAGTGGAGCCAAGTACAATAGAACTCCAAGGTATAGAAACTCTTGCCAGTCAATGTCATGCTAGACGTATGGCCACTGTAGTGTTAATCTGTTGTAACTGGTGAATTTTTATTTACTGAATTTGCCCTTTGTCATAACTTGTCAAACTTTTTTTTCTGATTTCTTTTGTCTTTCAGCAGTTCACAGGAAGTGTTGGAATACGTGTTGAGTATGGAGGCTGGTACATAGCAGGTTGGGATTCTTATTACAGAGGACACTGGGAGTATAAAGTTGGTTGGGGTGGTTCAAGAGGGATTAGCAGCTGGGATCAAAGTCAAGGTCTGATCTTTTATTAGAGCTGGGTTAGCTTAGTTTACATAGTCTCTCTCTTCCACTATTAAAGCAAAATTAATATTCAACACTCATGAGTTGCCTTTTGTCCCTAGCTTATTTTAAGGATTTGAAAAGTAAATCAAGTAGAGAAATACTATTATTGTATTATAACATAAGCTATATTTGTTTTAGAAAAAACTCACCTGACTTGGCAAGGTGTGACAAAACTTCCATTCAAATCAGATAAAACCAGTGTTAAAAATCCTGTCATAGACTCTGGGACTGGAAGGGACCTTGAGAGGTCATTGAGTCCAGTCCCCTGCCCTCACGGCAGTACCAAATACTGTCTAGACCATCTCTGATAGACATTTATCTAACCTACTCTTAAATATCTCCGGAGATGGAGATTTCACAACTTCCCTAGGCAATCTATTCCAGTGTTTAACTACCCTGACAGTTAGGAACTTTTTCCTAATGTCCAACCTAAATCTCCCTTGCTGCAGTTTAAGCCCATTGCTTCTTGTTCTATCATTGGAGGCTAAGGTGAACAAGTTTTCTCCCTCCTCCTGATGACACCCTTTTAGATACCTGAAAACTGCTATCATGTCCCCTCTCAGTCTTCTCTTTTCCAAACTAAACAAACCCAATTGTTTCAGCCTTCCTTCATCGGTCATGTTCTCAAGACCTTTAATCATTCTTGTTGCTCTTCTCTGGACCCTCTCCAATTTCTCCACATCTTTCTTGAAATGCGGTGCCCAGAACTGGACACAATACTCCAGTTGAGGCCTAACCAGTGCAGAGTAAAGCGGAAGAATGACTTCTCGTGTCTTGTTTACAACACACCTGTTAATGCATCCCAGAATCACGTTTGCTTTTTTTGCAACAGTATCACACTGTTGACTCATATTAAGCTTGTGGTCCACTATGACCCCTAGATATCTTTCTACCATACTCCTTCCTAGACAGTCTCTTCCGATTCTATATGTGTGAAACTGATTGTTCCTTCCTAAGTGGAGCACTTTTCATTTATCTTTATTGAACTTCATCCTGTTTACCTCAGACCATTTCTCCAACTCGTCCAGATCATTTTGAATTTTGACCCTGTCCTCCAAAGCAGTTGCAATCCCTCCCAGTTTGGTATCGTCCGCAAACTTAATAAGCGTACTTTCTATGCCAACATCTAAATCGTTGATGAAGATATTGAACAGAGCCGGTCCCAAAACAGACCCCTGCGGAACCCCACTTGTTATACCTTTTCAGCAGGATTGGGAGCCATTAATAACTACTCTCTGAGTACGGTTATCCAGCCAGTTATGCACCCACCTTATAGTAGACCCATCTAAATTGTACTTTCCTAGTTTATCTATAAGAATATCATGCGAGACCGTATCAAATGCCTTACTAAAGTCTAGGCATATCACATCCACCGCTTCTCCCTTATCCACAAGGCTCGTTATCCTATCAAAGAACGCTATCAGATTAGTTTGACACGATTTGTTCTTTACAAATCCATGCTGGCTATTCCCTATCACCTTACCACCTTCCAAGTGTTTCAGATGATTTCTTTAATTACTTGCTCCATTATCTTCCATTGCACAGAAGTTAAACTAACTGGTCTGTAGTTTCCTGGGTTGTTGTTATTTCCCTTTTTATAGATAGGCACTATATTTGCCCTTTTCCAGTCTTCTGGAATCTCCCCCGTCTCCCATGATTTCCCAAAGATAATAGCTAGAGGCTCAGATACCTCCTCTATTAACTCCTTGAGTATTCTAGGATGAATTTCATCAGGCCCTGGTGACTTGCAGGCATCGAACTTTTCTAAGTGATATTTTACTTGCTCTTTTTTTATTTTAACTTCTAAACCTACTCTCTTCCCGTAAGCATTCACTATATTAGACATTCCTTCAGACTTCTCAGTGAAGACCGAAACAAAGAAGTCATTAAGCATCTCTGCCATTTCAAAGTCTCCCGTTACTGTTGCCCCCTCCTCACTGAGCAGTGGGCCTACCCTGTCCTTGGTCTTCCTCTTGCTTCTAATGTATTGATAAAAAGTCTTCTTGTTTCCCTTTATTCCCATAGCTAGTTTAAGCTCATTTTATGCCTTTGCCTTTCTAATCTTGCCTCTGCATTCCTGTGTTATTTGCCTATATTCGTCCTTTGTAATCTGACCTAGTTTCCATTTTTTATATGACGCCTTTGTATTTTGTGGGTCACGCAAGATCTCATGGTTAAGCCAAGGTGGTCTTTTGCCACATTTTCTATCTTTCCTAACCATCGGAATAGCTTGCTTTTGGGCCCTTAGTAGTGTCCCTTTGAAAAACTGCCAACTCTTCTCAGTTGTTTTTCCCCTCAGTCTTGATTCCCATGGGACCTTACCTATCAACTCTCTGAGCTTACCAAAATCCGCCTTCCTGAAATCCATTGTCTCTATTTTGCTGTACTCCCTTCTACCCTTCCTTATAGTTGCAACCTCTATGATTTCATGATCACTTTCACCCAAGCTGCCTTCTACTTTCAAATTCTCAACGAGTTCTTCCCTATTTGTTAAAATCAAGTCTAGAACAGCTTTCCCCCTAGTAGCTTTTTCAACTTTCTGAAATAAAAAGTTGTCTGCAATGCAGTCCAGGAACTTATTGGATAGTCTGTGCCCCACGGTGTTATTTTCCCAACATATATCTGGATAGTTGAAGTCCCCCATCACCACCAAATCTTGGGCTTTGGATGATTTTGTTAGTTGTTTGAAAAAAGCCTCATCCACCTTTTCCACCTGATTAGGTTGCCTGTAGTAGACTCCCAGCACGACATCACCAGTGTTTTTTACCCCTTTTAGCCTAACCCAGAGACTCTCAACACTCCCATCTCCTATGTCCATCTCCACCTCAGTCCAAGTGTGTACATTTTCAATATATAAGGCAACACCTCCTCCCTTTTCCCCCTGTCTATCCTTCCTGAGCATGCTGTACCCATCCACACCAACATTACAATCATGTGTATTATCCCACCAAGTTTCAGTAATGCCAACAATGTCATAGTTGTATTTATTTATTAGCACTTCCAGTTCTTCCTGCTTATTACCCATACTTCTTGCATTTTATGTCATGTATCTTTAAGGTTGGTAGCTGATGTTACTTGAATAATAATTTCTCCTGGAAGGCTCTACTGGAGTTATATTAATTATTATACATAAAAAACCTGAGTTAAAAGAATGTTATTAATGTTGTAAAGTCAAGCACGCAAAAGTTAGGAAATGTCAGAATTAAGGTTGCATTATATTACAGTCTTCAATTATATCACAACATACTATCGTCCACCCCCCCCCCCGCCATCCCTGCCTCATTCAGTGCAGAGGATGGATAGTGCTCACTTAATGAACAGCTATTCAGTGTTCTGTTTTCTCCTCATTATTCAATATGTGACCTTATTTGCTGCACATGATTCAAACGCTGCGCCAAAGACATATTTGTTAATTTCCTCATGGCATATTTATGATATTCATCGCTACAGTATCTGAGTGTTTCACAAACATTAGTGAATTTATTTTCACAGCACAATGTTATCCCCATTTTACAGATGGGGAACAGATGGGGTACAGACACATTAAGGTCAAAAGTTTTGGGTGTCCAATTTGAGATACCTAGGGTCTGATTTTTCAGGAGCACTTAGCATTACATAGCACTTTATATATTCAAAGCGCAGCTCCCAGTGACTTAGTTTCAGTGAATACTCAACATTTTTGCCAATCAGACTCTGAGTCTCCAGTCAGACACCCAGAAGATGAAGAACACAGAAGTGGTGAGCACTTGTGAGACATTTGGTTTAAGTGACTTGACTACAATCACATAGGAACTCTGTAGCAGAGGCAGGGATAGCATCCAATTCTCCAGAACAGCATTCCACTGCTTTAATCATGAGACTATCCTTTCTCTTCCTGCAAACTTGTCATAAACAGATAGCTAAGGGTTAATGTCTCTTTCACCTGGAAAGGAGTAACCTGAAACACCTGACCAGAGGACCAATCAGGAAACAAGACTTTTTCAAATCTGGGTGGAGGGAAGTTTGGGTGTGAATTCTTTGTCTTGGGTCTGACCCTCTCGGCGATGAGAGTGATTTTTCTATCTCCAGCTTTCTAATCTTCTGTTTCCAAGTTGTACGTACAAAAATAGTACGGCAGTAAGGTTTATATTGTTTTCTTTTGTATTTACATGTGTGTAGTTGCTGGAATGTGTTAAATTGTATTCATTTTGGATAAGGCTGTTTATTCATTTTTTTTCTTTTAAGCAAATGACCCTGTATTTGTCACCTTAATACAGAGAGACCATTTTTATGTCCTTTTCTTTCTTTTTATATAAAGCTTTCTTTTTAAGACCTGTTGGAGTTTTTCTTTAGTGGGGACTCCAGGGAATTGAGTCTGCAGCTCACCAGGGAATTGGTGGGAGGAAGAAGTCAGGGGGAAAATCTCTTTGTGTTAGATTTACTAAGCCTGACTTTGCATACCCTCTGGGTGAGGGGGGAAGAGAGATTAGCTCTTGGTACTTCTGTTTTCCAGGACTGGAAACAGGGAGGGTGGAGTCCCTCTGTTTAGATTCACAGAGCTTGCTTCTGTATATCTCTCCAGGAACCCAGGGAGGGAACACCTGGAGGGCAGGACGAGAAAGGAAATGGTTTATTCCCCTTTGCTGTGAGACTCAAGGAATCTGAGTCTGGGGGTCCCCCAGGGAAGGTTTTGGGGAGACCACAGTGCGCCAGGCACTGTATAGATTCCTGGCTGGTGGCAGCTTTACCAGGTCCAAGCTGGTAACTAAACTTGGAGGTTTTCATGCTAACACCCATATTTTGGACGCTAAGGTGCAGATCTGGGAAAAATGTTATGACATGGTGGCAGAGGTAGGATAGATAGAAGAATCCAGAAGCCAGTAGAAATATTATTTTCCTTTTCTCTGCTAGGGGCTTTTAAGCAGAGAGGGTTTGGTTTTAAAAGGAACCAGAGAGATTTTTTTTCTGCTCTCTTGCACAGTTTTTGGCTTGCATATTAAGCAAGGAACCATTAAGCTGTGACAAACAGGTCTTTTGTCAGACAATAACACTCCCATTAGGAGTCAAGTACCAGCACAATACACATGCAACTAAAGTGGTTTTTCTGGTTTACTTTACATTTAAAAGATTAGCTAGAGGAAGAAAGGGAAAACGGCACTGTTGCTAGGCAGACCCCAGGAGGCAACAGAGCCAGCAGTTCTCCCAGATCTGGACCTTAGCGTCCAAAATATGGGTGTTAGCATGAAAGCCTCCAAGCTTAGTTACCAGCTTGGACCTGGTAAAGCTGTCACCAGCCAGGAATCTATACAGTGCCTGGCGCACTGTGGTCTCCCCAAAACCTTCCCTGGGGGACCCCCAGACTCAGATTCCTTGAGTCTCACAACAAAGGGGAATAAACCATTTCCCTTCCCGTCCTCCCCTCCAGGTGTTCCCTCCCTGGGTTCCTGGAGAGATATACAGAAGCAAGCTCCGTGAATCTAAACAGAGGGACCACTTTGAGGAGTGGTGGGTGCTGTCCAGGATTCTCTTTTGGTGTCCATCTCTGACTCTCCTTTTTAACCTTTGACTACACTTCCATTACTGTTTTCTCCTTCATTGTCCCCAGGACTCTCTTATGATCTAGTCTTAGTGTTTCCTCTCTCTTAGTTGAAGGTGTGGACCTTTAGTCTTGGGGGGACTTCAACCCACCTATCCCAGTCCTGCAAATAATAAGCACCTTCCAACTTCTGCCAAACAATGAATGGGAGCTGACAAGCACGAGCTTTCTTCACTATACAACCCTGATTCATCTCCAGAGCGAGTCAATTCTACACACTGAATGAGGCAAGGGTTCTATGGAAAAAAATAGCATAAGATCATGTAATTAAAGCCTGTATTTGAGTATTTGACTTTGCAGCCTTAGTGTTCTCTTAATGTAGTTTGTATAAGTTCCTAGGTTTTAAAAATCAAACTGAGAAGAAAAAAAGAGTTCCATACTACGGCATTATAGTGATATCCACATGGTTTATCAGCAAGGATGGAACCTTTAGATCCACCCCACAGAACTCTGAACTTTTGAGCTAATAGAATAACTGATATAAGTAGTTGCTTTTCATCCTCTATGTGGGCCAGCACTAGAGGGAGAAGAGAAAAGGACTTTGCCACCTGGGTTCACAGATATGTGCTGACAGCAGACGAATGAGATAAGACTCATGAAACATAAATTCCATTCCAGACTCTGAAGAGGAATCTTTCCTAGTGAGCATAGACTCTTCTGTGGGACCCCCGCCCACCAAGCTTGATCCCTTCTGCCCTATGCCCTGCAAACTGTCTCTGTCCCAGTGCTGTTGTTTCTCCACTTCTGGTTCCTTGGCCTAGTCCCATTCTCTACTCCTCAGGCGTTTCATCCAAGTCCACGCCTTCTTGCTTAGCCAGTCCCAGTCTCCCTCTCTGGGTTCAATGTCTGAATTCCCCAACTCACAGTCCCGTCCCCCTTCATCCCCAATACCTGTTTCCTTGCTCAGACAGGCCCCGTTCCTTCAGCTCAGCTCTTCATGTGATCCATCTCCTCTCTAAGCACCTAGTCCCAGTCTCCTCCCCAAACCCATTCTTTCTGCATGCAGAAAGTGGTGATGCAATGCCCTGGCACAAATGAATATCTTATGCCTTCTCTACTGTCTTGTACTAGCATGCAGGACAGGCCACAGTCTAGCTCAAAATATTGCCAAAGAAATGGCACAACTGATGGATAATCTCACTGTCAAATAATGGTGCTCTAAAAGGGATTAATCATTTGAAAATAAATATCCTTCGCAGGTTTCTGGGAGAGGTAAAAATTGGCAATTGTTTGTTAGGTTACAGAGACATGATTTCCTATCGCATCAACTGCCTCTGTGACTCCATTCACAGCAGAGTGAGAGGAAAATTCCACAGTCCATTTGATGTTTTTGCATGAACGTGATTTATATTCTCTGTTTAAACATTGTACTAACAAAGCTCTTCCCAGTGAAGTTCCTTGTTTTGTTAGAGAAAGAAAGTAAAAAATGAAGATGTTGGTTGGTTGAGTATGTTCCCTTATTGTGATACTATACTATATTAATTACTAGGATAACTGCACCTATGCATTTGCTGGAATGTGTGGCTATTAATCACAAAGCACAGACAGCTATCAAATAACTAAACATCAGATGGATTATTCTTGTTTTTGACAATGCCATTATAGCAAGGGATAGTATCCGTGACTACTGCTTCATCTATCTGTATATAAACTATTAAATTAAAGGTGAATCTGCATTTCTTCACATGTATTCCATAGAGTTCTCTCTCCTTCAGAGACCAGTCAGTCACAGTACTGACTGGGGCCAGCATGGTTCAGTTTGAGAAGTCAACTATCAGTCACAATCACACATGTAGACCCTACTGCTGCAGGGCCCAAACCTGCATGCTATAGATTTCAAATGGGATTTCCATATATTCAGCAATTGGTACAACTAATCCTTTAAAAGCCAAACTCATGTCTATGGACAGTAAAGATTCCATGTCACTGCGTACTTTCATAAAAATAGGAGTTTGCTCAGTGATGCTAATATTATAATTCCATCCAAAAGCTATATTAATAAACTTATTTTCTTAACTACGACGGGGGGGGGGGGGCAGAAATCTAATATTCAAATCACTAGATTTTGCAATATTTCCTTTCTTCTCAGTAAGTGTCTTTTACGTTGTAAACTCCTCAGGGAAGGGACGCTTTACTTTTGTGTATTGTTAGTGATAACAAATAATGTTAAGGTTATATGGTTGAGCACTTTTAGCAGCATTCTGGATATTATTGTTTCACTCTTTTATACTTTAGCTCTGCCTTCTTATAATTCTTCAGTAAATTTTGGTTGACAGACTTTTTCTGTCTAATGTATGTCTTTCAATAATTCAGTCAGTGACCATAGCTGTACATTTGCTTTTCAACCTTCCTAAAGTGCAGTTCAGGAGTACATACATTAACTGTGAAGATAAGCTTAGGTGTCATATGCCAGAAAATTCTCATTTTTATTCTGTGGGTGAGTTTCACAAAAAGGACTTAGGTTCAGAGTTACAACGCCCAACTTTTAGGCACTCTGCTGCCAAGCAGAACAGTCCCTATGCAACATGTGGGAAGACTGAGGCATCTAAAAACGGGATTCACAGAAGCAAGCACCCTCAGAGGGGAGCCACCTAAGCTAGCTAGCCCTGTCACTCAAAGGGCATTAGGCATCTAAATCTCAGCCAGAGAGATGCACTCCTCTCTACTCAAGATCCACAGCCTTGATCCCTCTCCTGGAGTTAGGTCCATAAATCAGGTCAGGCCTTTTTCAAGAAAAATTGAGGTGGTGGTATTGGTACCCCATTCCTTTATACCCACTAGCCCAGTGGTTAGAACTCTTACCCCAGATGTAGGAGCCCCAGATTCAAATCCCCACCTTTTCCTGATGTCTACTGGATCAGGCTCTGCAGGAAAGATAGGTGGGGAATGCCTAATTTGTGAATCCCACTGTGGCAGCCATGAATTAGGAACTGAGATGTTTGGTGGTGTCAGGACTGAGTCAACTGTGAGCATGCCCAGCAGCTGAAAGGTAGGCACCTAGAGAGTACTTTACAAATGGAAAGGTAGCTGGCTAAACAATTTAGGCACCTGCAGAGTTAGGCAATAGCTGAGCAAGGGATTTGACAATTTAAGTTTTGGATTTAAGTGCCTAACCTGGCAGTTAAGTGCTTAAATCTCCCTTGTGAATCCCTCTATTTTCATAATAAATCTGTAGTTGATTGTTTAAGAGTTGTTCACTGTGTATTTTTCTATGTAAATAATATTAGTAGATTCTGTCTGACAGACACAAAGCAGTACATAATACGACAAGATGCTAAAATGACTGTCTAAGAAAAAATTGTGAGATTATAAATGCATTATTTGAGAAACAGTGTTTAACTAAAGACTGTATTATTACGCATATGCATAATAATGCAACACATTCAACTTTAAGAACTTCAAAGGCAGGAAATGACCAAGTTAAACCTGCAGCCTTAACATTTGGAGTTGATGGCATTTCTGTGTGTTTTTTTTTTTAAAAAACAAACATTGTGAGCATCAGTTTCCTTGACCATGAAATTTATAAGCTTATTGAGAAAATTCCATGCAAATTCCAGAGCTTACCATGCATGCTGGGAATGAGAATTCTCAATTGATCATAACTCTGACAAATTATAATCGAGTTTAACCGGAACATTCACATGACAGATATTAAACTGTGTGTTTCTCCCAGCTTCAGAGCTGGAGAAGTTCAAACAAAGTTGACAATCTCTCTCATTTTAGAATTTGGAAACAGTATCTTTTTTCATTTTTCGTCTGTTCTATAGTGACTAAATAGTTTTTCTCCTCTCAGACATTCTGAAAAAAAAAATCTTCACATAGATCAATCATAGAAAATATTGAACAAAAAAAGTAAAAAAATTCAGAAAATTATGAGCAATGGAACAGAGGGATTAGAATGGAAACAGTTACGCATCTTTAACTATACCTCTACCCTGATATAACACGACCCCATATAACATGAATTCTGACATAATGTGGTAAAGCAGTGCTCTGGGGCGGGGGGCGGGGCTGTGCACTCCGACGGATCAAAGCAAAGTTGATATAATGCAGTTTCACCTATAATGTGGTAAGATTTTTTGGCTCCCAAGGACAGTGCTATATCGAGGTAGAGGTGTATATTGATTGTCACTGCTGTCACTGTAATGCACTCGTTAGTACATAATTGGACAATTACTCTCTACTGATGGAATCGTAACTGCTCAACTTTGTGTCATAGACTTTATATTGCTAACAGAAGTTCTCCATTGTCTTTTTGAAGGAAAAGGCTCTGAATCCTATACCTGCTGCTTCCTTGCCACAGTGCAGCATTATGACAACTCCAAAGTCCTAGGTGGCCATATATTTTACCACTATTATGTATATTTAAAATATGACCTTACTAAAATTTGTACAATGAAGCTCAGGCATTCTGCATTTTGAATGGGAAATGTATGTCATGGCTGATCTGAAAAAAAAAAAGCTCTCTCTTATTTGGTCAACTTTTTGAAAAGAAGGTTCGGGTTTTTAATTTAATAAGTCAGTATAAGAGCACTGCTCAACCAACCATCAGAAAAAGTCTAGGCTGTCATTCTCCATTTTATAAGAGCCAAAACAATGCTGCAAGTGAAAGTCTGTAATTTTGAAATTTATATCTCATTCAAACCTTGAAAAAAATTATCCTCTTTTAGCTTAACCAATTAGCTGCACATTCCTGAGTCCTTCTTTAGTAGTTTCTTTAAATTTCAGTGTCACCCTTTCATGATGACACCCCTTCAATGATTAATATAGTAACTCCTCACTCAACATTGTAGTTATGTTCCTGAAAAATGTGATTTTAAGCAAAATGATGTTAAGCTTATCCAATTTCCCCATAAGAATTCATGTAAATGAGGGGGTTATGTTCCAGGGAAATGTTTTTCACCAGACAAAAAACTATATTTCACACACACACACACACACACACACACACACACACACACACACACACACACACACACACACACACACACACACAATAAGTTTTAAACAAACAATTTAATACTGTACACAGCAATGAGGATTGTGAAGCTTGGTTGACATAGTGAAGTTAGAGGGTGGGATATTTCTCAGGGAATTCCTTACTGCTAAATGATGAACCAGCATTTAGCTGAGCCCTCAAGGGTTAACACATTGTTGTTAATGTAGTCTCACACTCTACAAGGCAACACGAATGGAGGGAGGGGAGTCAGCATGGCACACAGAGACAGACACACATACCTGTGTTCGAGAGATAGATGCACATTGCCCCTTTAAGTACACTAACACCACTCTAAGTACATTGCCTTTTTAAGTACATCAGAAAGTTGAGACAGCAGCTGCGGCCAGCAAGCTCCCACCCTCCTGAGCCCTGTCATGTCCCCACCCTGCCCTATATGGAGAAGGGGTAAGTGAGGGGCAGGAGCAGGGGGACACCCTGACATTAGCTCCCCTCTTCCCGCCCCCCGGCAGCAAGCAGGAGGCTCTCAGGAGCAGCTCCAAGGCAGAGGGCAGGAGCAGCACATGGCAGTGGGGGGAGGGACAGCTGAACTGAACTGAACAGGGAACTTAGGGGAGTAGGGAGCTGGTAGGGGGGCTGCCGGTGCACCCTGGTTCCAAGACCCCACCAGCTAATTGCAATGGGCTGCTCTTTCTGCAAGCAGTGGACAAAGCAGGTGGCCGCCAAACAACGTTATAAGGGAGCTTTGCACTAGTTTAAACGAGCATGTTCTCTAACTGATCAGCAGCGTAACAATGAAACAACGTTAACCGGAACAACTTTAAGTGAGGAGTTGCTGTACCAAGAAAGAAAGGGAAACAACAAACATGAGATTTAGTGTGACAGGAATAGGTATGTCAGATGATAAATGTCTTCAAGGAAAATTATGTACGTCAGGATAAAACTTTTATGCTTAAGGAACAAGTATCCATGTGCAGATATTTATTACTCCTTCGGTTGAGATAGTGAATTAAAATTGTTTCATACTTTTGCACTCTTCATTGGTCAGTACTTTGGCTGGAAGAGCGTTACATGTTCTTGTGTTCCAACAATCAATTTTATGCTTTATCCTCATAGATCTTCGATACTCTAAGACAAGTTCTCAATATTCATTGTGATGTAATTACAGAAACTACCTAAGCAGCAAAGAATCCAGGATTCTTTGCTGCTCTTACAGACCCAGACTAACACGGCTACCCCTCTGATACTAGAAACTACCTAGTTTGCATTTAGGGGTCTCTCTCAGACTAAGTTATGTTATATGAATAAGTACTTTTTTAATGGATCAGAAGCTAGTATGTGTTGTTTTGAACACAAACAGAGTCAGGTGAACAATGTATAGATAGCAATTTATTTTGTGAATTTAGCATCTTTTTCTGTTCACTAATTGGCCACAAATAGATTGTGACTTTTACTAACTTGTTTTCTTTTCTTAATTACTTGAGGCATATTTTCTGTATAAAAAAAATGTATCCCTTGGATCATTAGGACTTGTTCACTATGACTTTTTTCAGCTATTTGATATTTGTGATTTAACATTCAAGCTGTGTGATTCGTCACTTTAGTCTCACAAAATTAATTCTGATCTCTGATAGGATGAACTAACCTACATAAAATTATTTTACTTCCTGAAAAAAAAATATCTAATTTCATCATTACATGAATTTCATTTGGGGCTGGATTGTAACTTTACAATCTGCTCTGAGTATGTGACAATGCATACGTACAATGCCTAGGAGCAGACAAAGGCCATCAGAGAATCACAATTCCTCCTCTGCTAACTGCTTCTCTGTAGGGTGGGGGAAAGAAGTTATTTCAGCTCTTACATGCACCAACATATTCTATCCCATGTGTAGGGAGTGGAGCCAGGACTCTTCCCATCCCCACCTCTCTCTCTGCCCACTTGCTTGCAACAAGAGGTACTGAATGATTAGGCCTGGCTTTCTCTACCCCAGCTAGCATCACCAACTGAACAGGGCCAAAAAGGGGAACTTGTTCCTTCGGACTGGTCTTTATGTTTGAGAAGGCCTGTGTTGGCTTTAATTCTAACTATGAACTCAGCTCTGTAAGACCACAATGGTCAAAGGATCAGTCCATTAGTGGGGTAAAAGGTGCTAGATTAAGATCCTTGCACTATGATATTCAAATTCCCACAAATTCTAATTAGAAATGAGTTTTAATAAATTCAGATTGTGTACTGGTTAGATCTTTTTTCCTTCACATGATATCCATCTACACAAATGGCTTCAGTCACCAGAGAAATGTATCCACTTTCACTGCACACAGTGAATATACATTGCAGTACAGGACATACAGTGAAGAAGAAGACGACTGTGCTCAATTGAAACTGCAGGAAGAATTTTAAGTTGATAGAATCACAGATTGGTATTTGGCATCACAGCTACCAATGTTGCTCTTGCAAAAAAGGGTAATGAGCTTTTTAATCATCATAAGTGTAACCCTTCTGCCCCTCTGAGTTGGCAGCAACAAGGGCCGGGTTCAGTATCCAGGGGCTCCGTTTCAATAACACAATGCATAACTGGCTCGAGCCCCCACCCAGTGACCTGGGACACTTACATATCACCCCCTCGGGCACCTCTAGGAGGCAATACTTCCCCTCTCGCAAGCACGGAGTCTGCTTTTTAATAAAGTAGGGAAACAATGCGACATCACATTGGAGAAACAGGATTATAACACAAACCATAAGCAAAAAACCCACCTCCAAGTATGTTTGGCAATGTCCTTTCCCCCTTAGGGTCTTAAGTCCAATCACCCCAAAGTCCAACAACCCAAAAGTCTCTGGTCAGTGCCACCCCAGAGTTCAAAAGTTTATCTGCAGAGTTTTACCCCCCTCAGCCCGGGTGGAAATGGGGGGGGCCCACACAGGGTGGTGGGGCCCACACAGGGTGGTAAGGGGCACCTTACATGGGCCAAGGCCAACTGCTCTGCCTCTCCGTGGAGTTCTGCTGCAGCCTTCACCACGACCAGCTCCACTACACCAGCTGTGCCGCTCCTCCAGCCAGCCCGCGAGCCATTCCAGCCGTCCCCGCAAACAGCTCCACCCCGCTCACTGTTCCATGGGCTGCTCCAACATGCTGCAAACTGCTCCACTCTGCCAGCCGCTTAGCGATAGGTCTTCAGGCTCCCGCACTAGTTAACACAGCACTCAGTGATCTCAGCTCAGCTCTTTTAGTGATTCCAGCTCTTAGCGATTTCAGCTTGTAGTAGGGGAGCTCCAGTGCTGGTGCACCATTGGCCCAACATGAATTCAGCTCAGCAGCCTTTAGATGGACTCCTAATGGAATCAAAATTAGCTCTACTCTTTAACAGTGGAGAGAGCAGGATGTGCAATTGGTGTTCCAGGCCCTCAAAAGGGGCCCATACCATCAGGTACACACACCAGTCCCCAACCTCTCTCAATTCACTGGGTTATGGAACCCATGTCCCTTGTTTAGCAAGTGTCACTTAATTTATATTGAGACAGCTCTGTCATAAAGCAGTTTCGTAGTTCCTTATTCACATAATCAGGGTGGCAATACTTTGTTACTGGGGCAGGAGGAATAAAGAAATTGGGGATCCCAGAGCTGTCAAAATAACCATCCCAGGCTGCTGTGGGCTATGCTAGGTGGGGTGGGTGTGCCAGTGCAAATACCTAAAATTCCTTTCCACACTCCCCATAATTCACCACCAGATGTCAGGGTAGGGCTCATCCTGACTCTGCTTACATCAGTAGTCAGGACTTCAGTTTTATATCTCCATGGAAAGACAACATCTCATCACAGAAGAAATAATTCCATTGCTTAACTCAGTGATACTATTTCCATAAACACCTCCTGTCTTAGCCATTTTCACAGAAGTTTTAACCAGGCCTGACTCTACCTAGTTTATGGGGTCTGGCCAGATCACAATACAAAGTTTTTTTCCTCTGCACACTGCCTATAAGGCCCCAATCAGCAATGTATTTAAGCACATGCTTTAAGTACCTTGCTGAATCAGGGCCCAAAAGGGATTGGCTAAACGCTACTTAAATAAATAAAACATCATAGAATATATTAGAAATTTGGTATCAAGCAAGAAGAAAGGTTTAATTGCAACTAGCAACACCTCCACACCAGGAACAGTGATTTAAATTAAAGTGTAAATCACCCAACATGTACCAGGGCATGTTTCTGATTCTGATTAAGTCAAAAGGCAAAATTCCCCGACTTCACCCTGATAACACCAAAATTAGCATTCGGGCTGCCAAGTCTCACATCCCATGAGACACACACATGGCAGCCCTAACATCCCTGCCTGTATCCCAGTGGAAAGGGTAAACAAAATGAGGAGTTCAGAATGAGAGGCACAGAATGGAGGCGGAAGAGCAATATACCGGGGGCTGAAGCTATCAAACCTTAGAAAATGGCAACAAGTACAGGATGCTGCAGCATGTCTCCAAACCTATCTTCTATATTCTACACTGACTTCCCATAGAATACTGAGTCAAGTACACCTCTACCTCGATATAATGCTGTTCTTGGGAGCCAAAAAATCTTACTGCATTATAGGTGAAACCGCGTTATATTGAACTTGCTTTGATCCACCGGAGTGCACAGTCCCGCCCCCCCAGAGCACTGCTTTACCACGTATCAGAGGGTAGCCGTGTTAGTCTGGATCTGTAAAAGCAGCAAAGAATCCTGTGGCACCTTATAGACTAACAGACGTTTTGGAGCATGAGCTTTCGTGGGTGAATACCCACTTCCTCAGATGCAACCTGAGGAAGTGGGTATTCACCCACGAAAGCTCATGCTCCAAAACGTCTGTTAGTCTATAAGGTGCCACAGGATTCTTTGCTGCTTTACCACGTTATATCCAAATTCGTGTTATATCGGGCCTTGTTATATCAAGGTAGTGGTGTACTTGATCCTTATCTTCAAAGTGCTCAACAGCCTGGACTCAAGATAGCTACAAGATTACTTACAGCTCTAAGAGGACAACCTTGGTCTGCAACTTCACTCTGAAGGCACAATAGGCATTTCTGCCACAAAAGGGAAAACCAGCAATCCTCCAGATGAAAGCAGCAAAGAATCCTGTGGCACCTTATAGACTAACAGACGTTTTGGAGCATGAGCTTTCGTGGGTGAATACCCACTTCCTCAGATGCATGTAATGGAAATATCCAGGGGCAGGTATATATATGTGTGCTAGCAAGCAAGCTAGAGATAACGAGGTCAGTTCAATCAGGGAGGATGAGGCCCTGTTCTAGCAGTTGAGGTGTGAAAACCAAGAGAGGAGAAACTGGTTCTGTAATTGGCAAGCCATTCAATTACAGAACCAGTTTCTCCTCTCTTGGTTTTCACACCTCAACTGCTAGAACAGGGCCTCATCCTCCCTGATTGAACTGACCTCGTTATCTCTAGCTTGCTTGCTAGCACACATATATATACCTGCCCCTGGATATTTCCATTACATGCATCTGAGGAAGTGGGTATTCACCCACGAAAGCTCATGCTCCAAAACGTCTGTTAGTCTATAAGGTGCCACAGGATTCTTTGCTGCTTTTACAGATCCAGACTAACACGGCTACCCTCTGATACTTAATCCTCCAGATGTCACTTCCACTGCCCCACATCTGAACTCAGGCAGGGAACCACCCAACATTTAAAGATGCAATATGCAGAATACAGACTCCTAACAACTTCCCTACATTTACAAAAGTAAACATATCACTAGAACCAAACTTCAAAGAAACCCAGAGAGACTGAAAGAGTGGGCTGCAGTCTACAAAGTGTGAGTCAATAGAATAAAATTGTATGCTTAGGGAAAGGGAACAACACATACTTGCAGACTGTTACATGGAAATCAGTGAGACTGAGAAACACCTATGGAGAAAACCGAGTCAACTAAATATAAGCCTGTAGTGAACCACTGCAAAAAGACAAAGTCAGGTCTATTCTCAGATATATCTATCACAAATATCCCTTGTGTATAGTTCATTCAACTGATTTTGCCCTTTTTGTGTGTTCACAAATTAACTGCAAACATGCTTTTCTTTTTTTACTGGTTTGTTCTTTTTATAATTATTAGGCAAATAAATAAAGTGAAGATATTTCAGCCCATCAGTTACTTTCAATAAATAGTTTGTGTGTATTAGGTCAAGTATTTGCAATTTGCACTGTGCGATTAGCCAGCTAGGCCACATTGTATTGTTTCTGTTCTCTTAAGTGGAAGGTTCTCAAATGCATAAACAGTTGACAGTACTGCCACTGAATACTTCTGGAGGATCTAATCATATTAATAGAATTTTAACATAGTTGTAAGAATATTCACAATAGTTTCTCTTTTCACATACATACTTGGCACACAAATCCTTGTTAGCAAGAATGTTGGCAGAAAATTAATAAAAATGTAACATTACACTCCATATTCTTTATGGATGTATGCTTATGATATGGATATGGCATAACAGATATTTTATGCAAGATAGGTCTTGAAAGTATCATCAGAAAGGTTATACTCAATGTGATTATGCAATTTGTATGCCTGTATCATTTCTGCATCTAAAGTTAGGAATATTGACTATGTGACAATTACAACTCTGTGTGTACTTGGGAGACACCCACCAGACAACAGGCCATCAACCCTGATGGACCATTAGGAAGAAACAATAAGACTTTGAAGATACTAATCTCTCCTTCCTGAGGTGTGTCCTGGAAGTAGCTGTGACACTACTAGGTCAGGTAGTCCTGTCACCTGGTACTAAACACTATCTTGGACTTCTAGTAATTTTCCACTAAAAGGAGTGGGAGGTCAAGACTGGAAACAAAGGCTTCCCACCTTATGTAAATCTTAGGCTATGTCTACATCACAGCTGGGATCAAAGTTCCGAGATCGATCCACCAGTGGTTGATTTAGCGGGTTCTAATGAAGAACGACCAAATCGACTGGAGATCACTCTCCAGTCAACCTCTGTACTCTACCCCTGATGAGAAAAGTAAGGTAGGTCGACAGGACAGTTTCTCCAGTCGACCCCCCGAGGTGTAGACCCCATGATAACTCGACCTAAGGTACGTCAACTCCAGCTACGTAAATAACGTAGCTGGAGTTGATGTACCTTAGTTGCATAGCGTAGGTCAACTTACTGCGGTAGTGTAGACATTGCTTTATGTCAGGCAAACAGGACTCTTCTTCATTACCTTCCTGCCCAAGAAGAAAGACTGCTGAAAGTGGCCGAAGAGACAAAGGAACTGAGCTGTGGGAAAGGCAAGGGCTGGGTCCAGACTAAGACAGGAGTCTAGTCTGCAAAGAGAAATAACTGAAACTCTAAACTACATAAACTCTGCAACTTGCCTAAAACAACATTTAGGGTGAAAAATTACTTCTTGAAACTGGTCTCTTTAAGATCTTAAGCTTAGTATGCATGTTTTGTTTTATTTGCTTAGTAATCTACCTTGTTCTGTTTGCTATCCCTTATAATCACTTAAAATATGCCTGTGTTAGTTAATACATTTGTTTTTGTTTATTATTAAACCCAGTTTGTGTAATTTATAACTGGAGGGGGAAGTGAGGGCAAGAAGTTGTACATATCTTCTTCCACATTGAGGGAGGGGATGAATTTATGAGCTTACATTGCATAGATTTCTCTACAGCACAAGACAGTATTATTTTGGGGTGTACTTTCCAGAGGGGAGCTGCACTTGAGTGCTTGGTGATCTCCTAGCTGAGTCCTCTCATAGAGAACTGTTTGCAGACTCTGTGTGGTTCTACAGCTGGTGCGTCCCTACCTGTGTGTGTGTGCTGCCAGAGGTCAGAGAGCCTAATTTAGGAAAACAGAGAGAGAGCGCCCAGGTTAGTGGAGCAGCCAGAATCAGTGAATTCCCAGTACATCAGGTGGCATCCCAGAAAGAGGAGGGGGGAGATCTAACCCGTCATAGTGCTAATTCAGCATTTTCAGTTGAACAAATATTGTATTTCACCAGCAGTTTTTGCCTAGTCTATACTGTGCACAGGGTCTTGGAATTACATTGGAGGACTGGGATATCACCTAACAGTTGATAAAACTGACCAGCAGTGTAATTTGTTGTGCAAAGGTTTCTATTACAAGATGATGGAAATTCCTAACTCATAGGTGATGCTACAAGAATAGACAGTAGACATTTCAAGTGAAAAATAAGTGTATGTGAACAGAAAAAAAAACTTTAAAAATAATGGGAAAATATTTTACCCTAGGAACAACCAAATGTTATAACTCTCAAATTTACCCCATATTTCTGAAAAAATGTCTCAGTTGTAAATTATTTTGGGGATAGAATTGTCTTATTTTTATGACACTAACTCAATCAGAAAAGAAAAACAACAAATACACTATTCTGGCAAGGAGATGGTCAAAATAATAATTATTTAATTTTGTTGTCCGTTCTGATGCTGTGTGTGTGTGTGTTACATTTATGGGACTATTTGTCTCCCTCTGCTGGCTTATTTGGCACCTAAAATCTCATATTATTTTGAATGAAAGGTTCTGTGAAGCCTGGTGGAAAACAAGGCTGACTTTGATTTAGAAAATCCCATTTGAAATTTACAAGAAAAGTTCTATTATTAGCAAGGGACACTTGTCAGACAGTTTTGAGCTCCAAATGTAAACCCTAATCTTGTGGTGAACTCCACATGGTCTCAGCAGTCCATCTGTAGAGAGCTCATTGCAGAATCAAGGCCTTAGATTTTGTGGAAAAAGGTACATAGAAACATTTAAATCACATGTTTTAGCTCTCTATAAATACATCGGAGGAATAAACCTCAGGGAGGGAGAGGAGTTATTTAAGTTAAATACCAACGTGGATACAAGACCAAATTGATATAAACTGGCCATCAGTAACTTTAGATTTGAAATTGGATGGAGGTTTCTAACCATCAGAGGCATGAAGTTCTGGAAGAGTCTTCCAAGGGGAGCAGTGGGGGCAAAAAACCTAACTGGCTTGAAGCATTAGCTTGATAAGATTATGCAGGTAATGGTATGATGATACAGCCTACAATGGCATGTAGCTGATCTGAGACTTCTAGTAGCAAATATCTCCAATGGCTGGTGACAGGTCACTAGATAGGGAGGGTTCTGAGTTACTACAGATAATTTTTTCCTGGGTGTCTGGCTGCTGGGTCTTGCCCACATGCTCAGTGTCTAACTGATGGCCATATTTGGGGCTGAGAAGGAATTTTCCCCTGGGTTAAGTTGGCAAAGACCCTGGGTCATGGGTCACGGGTCACTTGCAGGTTTAAACAAGTATAAATGATGGATTATCTGTAACTTGAAGCCTTTAACATGATTTGAAGACTTGAGTAGCTCAGCTAGAGGTTACGGGTCTGGATGGGTGGGTGAGGTTCTGTGTCCGCCCCTGGGCAGGAGGTCAGACTAGATCAACATGATGGTCCTTTCTGACCTTAAAGTCTATGAGTCTATGCCCCAGGAGTCACTGCAGCCGGGTAGCATGGTAGTACAACCCTCATTCTTTTACAGCGTGCACCAAGGAGCAGCCTAGCCCACAGCAGCTCCAGAATAGGAGAGGCACAAGCTGGCTCCTCTCTTTGTTCCACAATTTTTTACTAGTTCCTGTTAGAGATATGTGCCACGCTTTGCCCTAAGAGGCCATTATGATGATATACTTACATGGTGATATTCTCACAAAAAATTTCACTTACAAGAAGGTTAGCTCTCTTTAAAAGGCAAGATAAATAAAACAGGGTTATGAAGATTGACTCCAGCATGAATGTGTCCAACAGCACAACCCCATCACCCTAGAGTTTTCATCTGTAAATATATACATTAAGGATTTTGAGGGCAAATTACCCCTCAGTCTACCTTATTTGACCTTTTTAAATGGCTGACCTTTTTCTAACCAAATGTGTGACTTTATTTGACTGACCTTTACCTTTTCTGCACTAGCTTGGTTCCCCAGCACCACCACCTATTAAACATGTTATGAAACTACATCAAATAGTCTATGATAAGTGCAAAAAGGAGCTGATAAGGATTCAAATTAACAACTGCTATACTAGGGTGAAACTCTATTGTAATGCTTAGGCCAGGCATCAATTTGACCTCTGATGTTTGTCTAGAGAGACTGACCAAAATATTTTGAACAAAGAGTCTCAGCTAAACAAACAATGTAAAGCCTAAAGGAAAACAATTAGAGAGGATGAGATATGTTGAAATGGATCTGGGATACTCTGCAGGACAACAGCAAGCAAAATGAAGATAAGAGGACAACTGGTAATGAGATGACAAGAGAAGCTGTCCCTGAGGGGGAGTGACAGATTAGTAGAGAGACCTGATGGTATCTTGAGAAAGGAGCATAAAAGAATTTTACTTGGAATTCTGCTAGAGCTGGGAGTTAGCAAGAAAGGTTGTTTGTCGTCCATTATATCAATATTATGCAGATATGTTCCCAAACAAAAAACTTTCATGAAGCATGAGTGAAGGTTGACAGTGTATTTCACTGGAATACAGCTCATACCCTAATGAAATATTACTCTGTCTTTAACATAAGATTAAAAACAGGGGTGTTGGAATAATTTTTTATAGTGAGGGTGCTGAGAGCCATTGAACTGAACTGTAAGCCAGAAGGTGCTGCAGCAGCCCCTACACTCATAGTTCCAGCACCTCTGGTTAAAAAGTCTAGAAATGAACAATGAAACAATCCTGCCAGCTACTCCATAGCCATATCATCATTTGTCACTCACTATCAGCCCAACAGACTTCAGCTGCTACCCAGAACTGTTATACTGCTGATTTTATTAAGGGTGGGATTGCTGCTCCCAATGAGCTAAACCAGCATGGAGCAGTCTTGAAAATCCCATCCTAAATCTGTAGTAAAGATTTCAAAAGTAACATAATCCCAGGCTACAATTTGTTTTGCCAGAATTTTATAAACTTTCCAAGTGTTATATATTGGTGAAATGGAAGGTTATTTTCAAGAAAAGAACTGGAGTATTTGATCTATGTTGTATTAATTTAGATGGAATATATAGGCCCAAAAGCCACAGCTGCTAACATGACCCTGAAACTATCCAATATTAAACAATGTTAAACAAGGTTCAGGCTGCTTAGTACCATGGCAAACCCCATTAAAAATCCTTTTAATCTCTTATTCATGACAGAGAAAAAGCAGGAAAACAATTAAAGCGTATGAAAAGTAAAGTATTAAGTAAGACTTTCATTTTAACAATGTCACTTGTTCCCTTTCTTTTTAGCTGGAGAGAATCTTTAGATGAAAAAAAGCCTCTTGTTTGACAGTGTCTTAGATAGCATTAAAGATGGTAGTAACTGTCCTTTGGGGGAAAAGAAAAGAAGTTAGTTGAGATGAGCTGGAGCTGTTGTTAAAGTCTGAGCCTCCTTCCTTTAAGGCAAAACAAGATGAACACCTACAAAAAGTATGGGGGAGAGAAAAGAACAGCAAAGACAGAAAATGCAGCTTCTGTCTCTGACTCTCACTTTCAACCTTGCTGCTGGAAAACCACAGGCACGACACACACAATCTTACCAACCACTCTGAGACCTGGCAAATTTTTACCAGCATCAGGCTTCTTACAGCATTGCTTTTACTTTTTCAGGATTATGATGAAGAGTGCCCAGCATCCCAGGAGATAGTGGAGCATGGCAGCAATGATGCTTCAGCTCATGCCTTCCCCTTCTGTCAGTCAGCCAGTGTCACCTTAGCCAACTTTCTCCCAAAGTGTCTCCCTCTCTCCTTTTTTAAAGATTCTAAAAGGAAGTGATCAGTGGAAAATCCCACCCTCTTATTATTTTGTCTACCAAATAGACCTAATTTCCAGCACCTGAATTTTGGTTAATTGATTTCCAGTTTCATGCTGTTCTTCTTTACCAAGCGTGATCTTAGTAGAATCCTTGAGTTATATCAGCATGTCTTTTTGTTTGGATCAGTTCAGTCACCTTTTCCCATCAATATTTATTAGGACAGATTATTGTGATGTTTTATAAACTTTCATTCACTCTTTACAGTCAGGCTCACACTTGAGAGAGTCGTTTTAGAGGCCCAGTTATTGCAACACCCATTTAATATTATTAAACATGCTAATTACAAAGGTTCTAATCCTGCAAGCTGCTCTGTGCAGCTTGTACCAGCACAAGGCTCCACTGACTTCAGAAGCTCCACATGAGCATAGGGCTACGTCCAGGCACAGCAACTTGCAGGATCAGAGGCAGGGCATTACTGCTTTATTGAAGTTTATGTAGACCTTGAATCTTTGTATTTTAAGCTATATGGTGTATCAACAAATATATTCTGGGGCAGATCCCCTGCATGGCTGGGCTTCACTCACTGTAGGACAACAGATGTGGGGCAAACATGATTTCAAGTCAACTTTACAATCCCCTTATTCTGGGGCCAGGGACAATGTCTGTCTCCATTATAATTCAGAGCAGCCTTCAGTGTACTCCACCTTACACTTGACTGCTGATCAGTTCAAGGGGCAGTCTGGAAGCTGGGGATTGATAGGGCATAGCATTCCACAATACCTATGTTCAAGAAGCTGTGACAGCACCGTGGAGTGACTAATGCCAGTTTGATTCTTGGGAAGTGAGGGCACGGGGAGGAAAAAACCAAATATACTGTAGCTGTCCTCTTGGAAGATGAAGTGAGAGCATGCTGCAGCAACATCTCTCCCTCCTTTCCTCTTCCATCTCTTTTCAGAGGGACACAGAGTAGGCTGATCTCTGCTAAGACTTACCCCCTACCTGTGAGCAGTTTACTCTCACTGAAAGTCTGAAGCAAGAAAACAAGAAGGCTGTTGAGCAGGTTTTGCAGAATAGACCAACTTGTTTTCTTTGAGGAACCTGTAGAGAGCATGAACAAATATAATTTGCCACCTGCCATCTGCAGAGGAGAGAGTATTTCACTCAGTGGAAAAGGACTTGATATTTGGGTTAGTAGAGATAAAGGTTGCATTTTGCTCTTGAGTTCTCTTTAGAATGCGTACTGCAGAAAACCAGATATAGCCTCTGCCCAAACTTTAAACTGAAGTACTGCGAGAACACCTACTCATTTTTCCAATTACCAGACACAGAAAAATCTTCTGAGAAAGCTTTGTTCACTCAAGTTTTCACATGTGATTTTGGAGACACAACAGGCTGTTAGTTTGGATAAGCATTTATATATTTGGGTTCTTACTGAACTCCTGCACATTTGGAACGTTTATCTGAAACTCTTCTTCAGAGATTAAAAGGTGTGACCTGTACACTATTTCCAGTCCCTACTAGCCGGAGAAGCAAGAGACCAAACTAGAGTTCAGATAGCTTTCAAAGTGCTTCTCAATTGTACAGCATCTAAATATCTGACAGCCCAGAACAAGCTTGTTTTGCAGTAAATGGGAAGTACATTGTTTTGAGCACACTTAAGTAACACAGGTGCAGAAGTCTGACAGAAATTCAAATCTCATTGCACTGTGAAAAAATGAAGCAGAAAGAAAAAAGGCAAATGAAAAAGTAGGACAAGAGATGAAATATGCAGGTTGAGTCCACTGCAGAGGGAAGTTTGAGCTGTGAATAGAAATCAGAGCCTGATCCAGATCAGGAATTTGGATTCAGGTTCTTTGGTTTTAACAGATACGTAGGAAGATACATATATGCAGTAGGTCATCTATAACACCAATTTACACCCAACAGAAATCAATAGGATTAGAGGGCTGTAACAGAGCAACTGCCAGCTGAGCACCACATCAAAGCTAGAGGTTGTGATTCAGTTCCCTGACTCAGTTTCCCTTTGGACTCTGAAACTCCACATCACAGTCCTACAGCAGTTAAAGCACTTCCTATTTGCCATTCAATTTCTTTTGTCCTTGCACACATCGGCCCTCCAGGCCAAATCCCTATTTGGTATCACTCTCCTTAAATCAAGGAGCCTTCTTTACACAGCTAGACTCATTTTCATGTTTCTCCTTGAATCAGGAGTTCATCCCTCCAGCTCTCAACTCAAATTCACAGTCTTTCTCCCAGTTTGATTTGGGAGATCCCAGCCATCCTTCCCAGAACAGTTCAATGCTTTCTTTCTTTGTGCTCTCCTCTCCCCTTGGTCATAAGCCCTCAGCCTTCCTTTTTGGAGCTCGGTTTAGTTCAGATCTTCTTTTACCCTCCCACTTTAGTCAGAAGTCTGCTCCCTACCCCTCCTTTCTGGAACTGGGTACAGTTCATTGTCTTCCTACAACAAACCTCTTCAGCCTACAAGACCTGTGACTACTTCCTGGAAATGCTTCCATTTCCCCACTGGCTCTTTATAGAGACAGCCACACACTATCAGCCCCCATAAGGCTGTTAATGAGGCACAGCTGGGCTGGACCAGCTTCCCCTTAAAGTGCTCAGTCCACCCTGTCTCTTAAATTAGCACCCCTTGTGTCACGAATTCTCAGGAGCAATGAGGACCAGCTTCAATATCTAGGGGTTCTTCTTAGATTTACAACACAAAACTGGCTCATGCCCCCTCCTGGGAACCTATGAAAACAGAATAGCTCCCCTGGGCACCCTTAATAGGCACTATTTCCCCTCTTGCATGCCATGAGAGCGTATAACACAATGGCAGTAGGGAACACAGCATAAGTGAGGGAAAACACAGCAACGGGGACTTATATGATGCAAATAATAATTAAAGTGTCCACCTCACATTACCTGGGCAGTTGTCCTTCACCTCCGTTTCCTGTGTGCTGGTGTGAAAGTCCAGTGGACAAATGTCCCTTTTTGACATCGCTCCTCTCTTCCATCCACTGCAGCCCCCTCATGGTCTGTTGCCAGAGGTTAGCTAAACTCCAGAGTCCTGGGGTGCATTCAGGTGGGTTCACCTCCAGCCTCTGGAGGCAGGGGTGAATACAGCTTTGGTACCTGTCTCTCACCTCAGCCACTGTTGCCACTTCTGCTTTGTTGCTGCCTACTGTGCTGCCCTCTCTGACCAGGACTGCTGCACTGAGAGGAGGCGAGTAATATAGGATGCATCCAAGGCCACCCCTCCCCCCAGCACTATGCATGGGACATACACTTGGGGAGCACTAGGATACAATAAGTGTTTCCCCTTCCTCCTCTACCACATGGCTTGGGCAGGGAGGAACTGATGAGAGGAGCCAGCCAGAGAGTTCAGGCAGCCCCTGGCTTTGGCCAGTAGCCAAAGCAGAAACCTTTGGGCCTCTGGAGATTCCTGTCAACACTTTAGAATGTTCTGGCTTTCTCCACCCTGTGCTGATGGGCTGATTGTTCCAACCCTCCCTTCAATTCACCTTCACTCTACACATGCCATTATTACCCCCTTTTCTCCCCTGCCCTGTCCCCCTCTCCCCTTGCTATTTAGCTGATCCCCTCCTAAGTAGGGCCCTATAACGAAAGAAAGAAATTGTGGAACTAACATGCCATTAGCGGCCAACACATGGTTCACTGTGCTTTCATATTACTCCTCTATATTTACATGATTGTGTCATTGTTTCCCCAATACTCCCCTTTCTGCCTGTGTCCGTCTGTTGTCTCTTACTAATTAATTAGACTGGAAGCTTTTGGGGCAAGGGACTGTCTTTGTGTTCTGCAGTTGAATAGCACCCAGGACAATGGGGTCCTGGTCCATGTCGAGGGTTCCTATGCATTACAGTAATAAAAGTTATAAATAAGAATCATGACATGTAACATTTTAAATTGTGTCATCCTTTCAAAATGCATTTTACATTACAGGAAAAAATGGTTAATTAATTTCACTTTGTTTTGGAAGCCCAGAAGTAATGAGACACCTTCATATAAATCTCAAACAGTTTTTTCCTTCTCTACTGTAAATTATTTTGTCCATATATGATTAATACACAAATAAAAGTCTGGTTTAAAGAAGCACTCTGAAGTATGGATATTTTTCTGAAGTGTATCCAAACTTACACAAACCTTAGGCTGTAAAATAATAAATATTAATAAATACTTAGAAGTTATATGTATTTCATATCTTCAGATCTCTTCACAAACACTGGGCTTGATGTTGCATTCTTTGTATGCTCAACACTTTCATCAACTTCATCAAAGGTCAACTTGTGGATAACCCTTACAGGACTGTGCAAGAGGAGTAAGTCTATCTTCATTTTTAGCTCCTGAAGTTGCCAATCAAAATCACTTCTTCCACCCTCTTCTGAATGCAGAGAGCACTTCCTGCGCTATGAGTATTTGATAATCCGAATGGGACTGCTAAGTAGGGTCAGAGCCATGGCCCTTTCCTTCTCTGCTGGAGAGTAAAGCAGGCTGGATGATTGTAGAAGGGAGTATGTGTAGTCTCCTGCTAACAGGTGCTGGGACTGCATACCTGATATACTCCCATTAGGATGACACATAAAGCTCTGTAACATCTCCAGTAAGGGCCTGTGATTAGCAAGCACAATCTCACCCTTTGTGTTTAGAATGAACAAGGAATGCAGGATTAGATTCCCTAACTCACTAATCCTCACTCCACCACCGTGGAGTAGGTGTCATTAAATAATGCCTGGATCAAGGCCGCCCGGGGCGGTGGTAAGTGGGGCAATTTGCCCCAGGCCCCAGGCCCTGCAGGGGCCCTCATGAGAGTTTTTCTGGACCCCTGGATCAGGGTGCTTCACTTGCTCTGGGGGCCCCAGAAAACTCTCACGGAGCCTGGGCCCCCCGGAGCTTCTTCCACTCCAGGTCTTTGGTGGCAATTCAGCTGTGGGGGGGTCCTTCTGCTACGGGACCTGCCACCGACGTGCCCAGAAGACCCGCGGGGGCGGGTGCTTCTGCCCTGGGACCCGCTGCCGAAGACCTCTGGGTGGCCCTGGCCTCCATCTGTAATTTTCACTCCATACATCTGAAGAAGTGGTTTTCTTACCCACAAAAGCTTATGCCTAAATCAATTTGTTAGTCTTTAAGGTGCCACCGGACTCCTTGTTGTTTTTGTGGATACAGACTAGCATGGCTAACCCCTGATACTTGTGAAGTAGGTGCTATCCACATTTTGCACCTGGGAAAACTAAGACACAGCTATTAAGTGACATGCTCTAAGTCATGCAATAAGTCAAAGGCAGAGTCCTCCCACCAGATATATAAGGCCAGAGCCAACTGTCAAATTATATTATTAAATGTTTAGGTATAAAAACACTTTTCTTCCACTACTTTTTTATTTTGACTAACTAGTCCAGTTACCTATTCTGTAATTTTCACTCCATGCTAGTTAACTAGTCCAGTTACCTACTCTGTTCAATACCCGGCCTATGAAAACAATGCAGTGTGGGAAATTTTAATAGGATAGCAACTATTTCCATTAACTACCTGTAAAAGAAATGTGCATCTACCCAAAAGTAGGAAAACATATTTAAGCTTTCTTAAGGCCGACATAAGGACTAGACTTGATTGAGAAAAACCAGTTGAAAAAAGTGTATCAGATGATTGAAAGTGTAGAGGAAACAGCAAGCCTGTTTTTGGCTGTGCTCACTCTAGAAGGACATTAACAATTTCTAAGGGAATTAGGAATCCCATAAAGAAGAATTAAAATCCCGAGGAAAACAATTACCTGAATTATAGTAATTGGCAATTTTATCTGTTAGTGGCTTGCATTTGGTAGATGCAATAAGTAAAGTGGTAATTTTGGTAACCTGCAATTCATTACTGTGAGTTCATAAAGAAAAACTAAATTCCCAGTCTGGTCTATAGAAACTCTCTGACAGCAGAGATTTATAACAAAATACTGTTGGCTGAAAAGACCTCTGTTCATGGCCTATCTTATTAATTATATTTATTACCTCAGGACTAACCCAGAATGGGGACCCACTGTGCTAGGCACTGCACAAGCACAGAATAATAGGGGACCCTTACTAAGAGCTTACAAACTAGTTGGGCAATACAGACAGAAGGTGGTGAAAGGTTAGGGCCAGTAGTGCCAGTCACAAGAGACCAAAAATCCTGAGTCATCCTAAAAATCATGAGATTGACTCCACAAATCATGAGATTCAAAAAAACCAAACCATGTTTTTAATTTGGGGGGAACATTTTAACTCTCCTCTATGCCTCTAGCAATGTGTGTGTGATAATTTTAGGCCGGATGTTCCCTCAAAAGTGTCCTATCAAAAATAGAGAGCTGGAGTGGAGGGAAGGCATCTATCCTGATGGCAAAAGTAGGAGTTCTTAAGTTTATTGTACACAGATATAATATAAGTACTAAGTGGAGAGCTCTAGAGTGTGATAAAGCTACAATATTATGGAAAAACTTAATACACACATTTAAAAATACCCTTACAAGGCATATTAAATGAAGCTGGAAAATAAATATCAAAGAAACATGAAGGTTTCAATTTATTTTTTCAATAAAGATTTATGTGAGCTATGCAAGAATGTCAGCCACATTTCAGAGCTTTCTATATTTCACTCCAGTAACTTATAATCCCTACCTATTATTTTGAAACAATTGTTACAAAGTATTCCAAAAATAATTTTAAATCATTCTTCTTTGTATAATTTTGATAACTACATCAATGTATACATTATCCAGTAATTGCAATACATTATTTTGAGTTTACTTAATTTCAAAATTAATTGTCCAAATAGCTAAGAATAATTCATTTTTATTTTCCCTCCAAGGGCCCCTGAAGGCTTCTCCATTTCCCTGAAACAAGCAGCACCCTAAATCCACACCATCAGGTCAGCCCCCCCTCAGTATAGTGCCCACTCCCAGTCCCCACTCCTGCAGTTCAGCCTCCTAGCCTCACTCCTAGGGTTCTTTACCCCCCCAATCCCCTCCCAGGCTTGTGGGGGCTGCTGTGGGGTCCCCTCTTATCTTCCTTTTCTGGGGGGGATGCAGCTGCAGGGGCTGTTCACATCCCTCTTCCTCTTCGCAGGCTGGGTGCTACAGGGGGAGGAACAGAAACACTATCTTCATGTATTACTCACAGGAGGAGAGACAGAGGCGAGAAGGGAACCATGCTAGGCTGTGGGGTTCATTGCTCCCTCCTGTGAGAGCCTTCCAAGCAGCGTGGAGAGACTCTGCTGGCTCCCCACTGGGCTGAACTTCACAAAGGGACCAGCGCACCTCATGTCATCTTAAAACCGGCTCCAGACCCCTTCAAAATCCTAATAATGGGGGACCCGCCCAGAGAGTGAATAATATGATGGCAGCAAACGGCATGCTCATTCCACATTTTTGGGGAGATGGGAAGGTTAACTAGGAGAGAATAGGCTAAATGGAAAGAAAAGTAAAGAGAGAGGGGACATTGAAGGGAAAGGTGGTCAGGGTAGAGGGCAGGAGAGAAGAGAGACAGCTGTGGAGTGAAACTTGGGGAAGAGACTGTGAATGAGGGGGTTGGACAAGCAGCCAGTCAGCACAGAAAGCCCCGCCTGAACTGCATAAAGTTGTCTGAATGGGTGAAGGTACCTGGTTTGGCTGCTTCTGTTTCTACCAGCTGGAGTCTCTGGGCTGGTTACTCCCTTCAGTATTCCTCCAAGGCCACATGGCAGGGGGAGGGAAGACGCCACCTGGCTACTAGTTTACCTAGAGATTTCTGAGGGATGGTCTCCCCTGTGCAGTTCTGGGTCCAGCAGTACTGGGGGTGGGGAGGAGGCTGGCCCCTATTTTACACTTTCTCCCCAGAGCAGCAGTCCCTACTTTGGCTGCTTGTGAAGTTGCTTCTACCCTACCTGTCTAGGGACTTATTTGGTCTCATCACTGTAAGGCCTGAGCACCTATTAATATAAATGTATCCTCACCATACCCTTGTGAAACAGGAAACAGTTAAATACGTCCGGTTCTTACATTTTAATCATAATGGCTCCCGACAGTTACAACTGAGAAGTAAACCGATAACATTGATCAGGGAAACTGAATCAGAGAAGCTGAAGAAATTTGCTCCAGACCACAGCGATGGTGGTAGTACTAGGTTTTGGATGAAGGAGTTCCCAGGTCCACACTCAGTCCATTAGACCATCCTGCCTCCCAACTCAGTATGCATTGTTCTCTCCTTCATGTTGCTGGCAAACAGGAGTGACTCCCTGAAAATTACTTAGTGCAAAATGCTGCCACCCTTATTCACAAAGACTACTTGCAGAGGAGTAAGTTACTGTGAGCAAGGTATCACAATCAGAGCTTTAGATTATAAGCTCTTTGGATCAGGGACTAGCTTTTCATAATGTGTGTATGCCTTCAGGCACTACCACAATACAAATATTAAATGATACAAAGTGTAAAATCAGTGACGTTCAGCTGAAAAATCAGGCCTTTGGTATTCAGTGCTGGGTTCTGGCTTGGACGAGCAAAATTAAATAAATAAAATCTCACTTTTTGTATGGTGTTAGCCGGCTTAGGTCTTTCCCAGGAAACTGGCTTCACAGTTGAAAGAACACTGGTCCAGTCTTATATATACTTATTGTTCTCAGAGTGTTGAGAAAGATGTTAATTATTGTGAACATATATGAACATATTATTGATCAGAATGCCAGTCAAACTGCTTTCACCAGTTCAGCAACATGAATTTTATTTAACCAAGTTGGGTGGGCTGCATTATACAGTACATTAGATTTAATGTTGAATAATACGATACTGCGCATTAAATTTATAGTGCAATTTATAGGTGAACTTTAAAGAGCAAAACAATGGTACCATAAAATAAAATTAAAAAATGCATCTTTTATTAGTTTTTATTGCTTAAGAAATTGACCTATAATAGCATTGAGCCAAGTAAGATACAAACTACCAAACAGACCTAACTGCAGAACTTCCATATCCCAATAGTGAGTGTGAGATCATGGAATAGAAGAGGGGCATTATCAATGATTTCTTCAAGACATACCCAAACGAAGGTGAACAAATACAGAGTATTTTAAAAATTAAACTGGTGACAGCAGCAGGATGTTCAGATACACTTAATAACATTATATATGGCAATGCATTGCAGTAGGATTTTTTTTTTTAAATAGCAATTAATTCTGAAACAGGGCCTGGGCACAGAGTCTGATATCTATCCCTCTTCACCAATATCCACCAGTATTACGGAGCAGTAGTAGCTGTTCGCTGTTAAAGTTACAACTAAGTTTCAGTTATGTGCTTGCTTTTATCTTTGCTGCAACACACACACACACACACACACACACACACACACACACACACACAAATATTTCTGACCTCAAAATTGGTAGCCTATGTCCCAAAAAGAAGCAGATTTTTTTCTACCAATTTTAAAGTTAATCAGAGCAGGGCTTCATGAATTAGGACACTCCAGAGATAGGAGTGTTAACTAGAGATCAAAAAATTATATATTTTGCCATTTTGCAACAAAACTTAAGTAAAAAGACAAAGCCTACTTTACTGGACTCCCCTAACTGATATCTGGTTCACAGGACTAAATATTATTGGATTTAAAAAAAAAGTTACTAACATTTTAAATAGGAAGACACCTATGGATTTTCAGCTCTGAAAAGGCACTTTGCAATACCCTTTCATTCTGAGGATAAAGCTAGCACTTTATAGCTTTCCAGAGATAATATTGGCCCCTCTGCACCAGCAGCTGGTGTAATTCCTAGAAAATGCCAGTTTTATAATAACTTTGTGGCCCACTGCTGGTACATTTTAAAAACATTTCTAGTCAGTAAATGCTACAGGCAACATGTGGCTTTTAACTTGAACTGCAGTTACCATATGGAAGTGCGCAGACTGCCACTGCACAGCAGTGGCAGGCTGTAGCAGAATTCTCTACACTCAATCACCCAGAATTCCTTGAGGGGCTCTCAGGAAGACACTTGGAGCAAGATACAGTGTTTTCCTCTACTCTGGCTAAACCGTGCTTGTTGATGAAGAACAACGTGAAGCTTCACCCTTTCCTGACCTCATCTGGGGTGGACTATTGTTCCCAGAGATTTCTTGTCCTGCCTGCTTTTATTGTGACTAGCCCTACTACTCATAGGTGCTCATTCTGTGGATGCTGTGGGGCTTAAGCACCCACCGAAAAAAAATAGGTGATGCACAGCACCCATGAGCCACCAATAGGTGGCAGGAGCACATACATGGAGAACAGTGAAACCAGAAGGTGGAAAGGACCCACCGACAAAACCAAAAGTTTGAAAGTGGGGAGGCTCCTCCTCTCTTTGCATACCCATATAAAATAAGACACAATCTATCCCTGTGTGATTTTTCTTAAGCAATACAAGACCCCAAAGTCATGAGGTAATAAATAACTTCACCTCCCATTTCAATTAGAGTGAAGCTACAACTACACTACAAGCAGTGGGTGTGATGTTCAGCTTGCACACACATACTTGCACTAGCTTGATAAGAGTGAACACGAGTAGTGTAACTGTGAGAGCACCAGTATGGCTTAGCTGTGCTGAGTATGAACCCACTGATTTCAGGGAGGTTTGTACTTGGCAAGGCTAAGCCATGCCACTGCCTCCTCTGCCCATGCCACTACACCTACACTACTATTCACTGCTAGCTCAATGAGAGCTCGTGTGAGTATATATACATGAGGTGGGCATCTTGCCACTAGCTCACAGTGAAGGTGTAGCCATAGAGTGCACTCTGCACCTCCCAGGATTAGTACCATGCTGGTGGGATATTACTCTGCATGACACATGTGCAGGTTTCTGAACTATGGCTGTATCCCAGCATAATTTCAATTGTAAGCTCTTTAGGGCAGGGGGCATCTTTTTGTTCTGTGTTTGTACAGTACCCAGCACTGTGTTTGGATCCTGATCCATGACTGGTGCTCTGAGGAACTATGACCATACAATTGTCATTATAAACAAAAAAAGCAGCAAAACAATAACAGATGAAATACAGCCTGGAAGAATTTTATTGCTGGTATAAAAAGGCCTTATTAGGGAAAAGTATCTTTATGTCAGCAAGCACAATTCCAAGAGAAAATGTAATAATGTAATTTAGGTAAGATTTTAGCATTCATTTCACTAACTTAAATGTAATAATATAAGTTACTAATAAAATAAAAATGCAAAGTTTTGCTACGATAACATGATTATAGATCTATTTTTTGCAACAACTTGAATATGACTATTGTGTTTATCTGGTTATTACGATGCTCTTGCCAACTTAATAAAATTGAAGTTTTAAAAGATGTATGTTATTCATAATAAATTATAGGATTTATTTTACCTTTCCCCCTGCCCCCAGTTTCACAAGATTATAATAAAACCTCTGTTGCTTTTAATATAGATTTACTACATCTTCGTAAAATTAACACCACAGCAAAACCTATGCTAGGTACAAGGTCTTATCTCATTATTGTAATGAGCACTAGTGACACAATAGTTAAGAGTTTGCTAGCATTTTCATTTTAAAACTTTATGTTCAGCAGTTTATACCTTGGATGGAATAAGGAATTCTGAACTGAAAGATGGCAAACGTACATGGTCAAGTTTTTAGCCAGCCTCATTAGATTGGTTGGAAAATGTTTAAGTTAATCCCCGTTTGTACTCGTAACTCTGAGTTTTGCATGCACAAAACAAATCCACTTGCCTGTCTCGCAGTACAAACAGACTAGCTAAAAATTTGTCCAGTGATGTCAATCTGAAAACATTTTTTTTTAATAATTCAGATTAACCCCCTTCCTTCATTTGGCTGTTTTAAAGATAGCAAAAATATTTGCCTTTCATTTCTAATATTATTTTCCACTTTGGAATCCTAACAACAGATTGTCATAACATATTCCCAGATTTGGACCTTAGCGTCCAAAATATGGGGGTTAGCATGAAAACCTCCAAGCTTAGTTACCAGCTTGGACCTGGTAAAGCTGCCACCACCCAAAAAATTAGAGTGTTTTGGGGCACACTGGTCCCCCAAAAAACCTTCCCTGGGGACCCCAAGACCTAAATTCCTTGAGTCTCACAACAAAGGGGAATAAACCATTTCCCTTCCCAGTCCTCCTTCCAGGTGTTCCCTCCCTGGGTTCCTGGAGAGATACACAGAAGCAAGCTCCGTGAATCTAAACAGAGGGATTCCACCCTCCCTATTTCCAGTCCTGGAAACACAAGCACCTAGAGAGAGAGCCAAGCTCCCCCCCCCACCCCCCTCCTTCACCCAGAGGGAATGCAAAGTCAGGCTAGTAAATCTAACACACACAGATTTCCCCCTGACTTCTTCCTCCCACCAATTCCCTGGTGAGTACAGACTCAATTCCCTGGAGTTCCCCACTAAAGAAAAACTCCAACAGGTCTTAAAAAGAAAGCTTTATGTAAAAAGAAAGAAAAATACATAAAAATGGTCTCTCTGTATTAAGGTGACAAATACAGGGTCAATTGCTTAAAAGAAATATGAATAAACAGCCTTATTCAAAAAGAATACAATTCAAAACACTCCAGCAACTACACACATGTAAATACAAAAGAAAAAAAACAATAACCCCTATTGTTTTATGAGCTTTGTACTCACAACTTGAAAACAGAAGATTAGAAAGCAGGAGACAAAAAAATCCTTCCCATAGCCGAGAGGGACAGACTCAAGACAAAGAACAAAGGACTCAGACACAAACTTCCCTCTACCCAGATTTGAAAAAGTCTTGTTTCCTAATTGGTCCTCTGGTCAGGTGTTTCAGGTTACTCCTTTCCAGGTGAAAGAGACATTAAACCTTAGCTATCTGTTTATAACAGAGATTCACTTTCTGAAATCAATTTTTCAAGTGTTTAAATTAGACCATCACAATTTCTGAAAACCAAAAGAAACTATGGGTGTCAGGTTTTAAGGTTTTCACAGATTTTTACTCTGCATTCAATATTATGGATCCACAGGGACAAGTTCAGTTGTCATTCTACGCACCAAACCCAGCCATCAATGTCAATTCTGCACACAGGGCCCCAATCTAGTTCCCAGTGTAGTCAATAGGAATCTTTTAAAAAGAGTTGCATGGGGTCCATAGGATACAATCCTGCTCCCATCAACACCACAAAGATCAATTGCAAGAGTTCTTCTACACAGGAGGGAAGAGGCACAGGTCATACAGTAACCTGCAGGGGGCTCTGCAGCTCCATGTGCTGTTGGCAGGTACAAGAACATATCTTTTACCTTTTTCTCTTTCACCATTTAGCCCTGTCTTACTTATCAGACCTCCTAAGTTATCAAGTCAATGAACACTACCTTCACCCTTCCAGTGGTCGCAGCTTCGATCTCACTCTCGGCTGCTTCTCTCTCAAGCAACATCATATTTTATCCCATGCTGCCTTTTATGCATAGGATAAAACTCGGCATCAACATTCATAAAGCTGCTCATCCTCTTTTAAATATTCCCTTAAAACCCAGCTTTTTTGTCATGATGCCTACAAATTAGTTCTATCTGGCATTAGTTAGGCTAACTCTTGACCTGGAACTTGCAGTTCTCTACTAAGAACTTAGTTTGTTTTGTTACCTCTTGGCTCACTAGCCCCTTTTGTCAGATTTGTCCACCATGTCCTGTCTGACATGTAAACCGCAAGCTCTAGGGCAGTGACTATCTTATTAGTAGTCCATAGAGTGCCCTAGACAATGGAGCCCTGATCCTTCATTGAGGTTCCTAGGTGCTACCATAATAATAATAATAATAAATAATAATAATGATAAATAATAATTCAGGATAGAATTTAACCTTAACTTTTTTGCCAGTGTGGATACAAAAAAAATCACAGGTTTAATGTTATTTGAACATGTTTGGTAATTTAGTTCATCTCAACTTCAGTTCCTCCTCTCTAGGTATACTTTCAGAAACACATATGGTACTCACTTAGAGACAAGGGCCTCAATCCTCAGATACATTCAAGGACAGCACAGCACAGCTCAGACAGGCTATGTGCACAAAGGCAGCTTTGCACTCCCCTGATTCTTGGCCAGCTGGGTGCCAGGGCTTTAGGACTGCATTGTCCCAGTTGAGTGATACAAAGTGTTCTTAATGCAGTGGAGAGGTGAGATAATAGATTTTATTTATATCACTCCATGACATCCTGCTCAGGTCACCCAAAACTGTGAGCCACTGTATTACCACTCTGCCTCAGCAAGAATGAGTTTTGCTGCTACTAAGCTGTATGTCAGCACTTTGACACACTAGCTCATCTACCTTGCCAGAAAACTCTTCTGGACTCTGCCAGTCCAAACCTTGCCTTGCAGGTAACGGTTAGAGAACCCCAATTCCTGATTTCTCCAGAGCAGTCTTCCTGCAGTGTCCAGTCCCTCTCACTGGACACTCACAGAAGTTTAGTTATCTGCCTCCAAAAAGGCAGAGCAGACATCCACCTCTAAGGTTCCTGAAGACCAAACACTTCACTTCAATACAACAACATTGAGATCGTTTTGTAATAAAAAAAGAATAAGTGTATTAAACAAAGAACATAGGTTTAAGTAATTTCAAGTAAGAGTGAAAAAGCTATGAAAGGTCACAATTTCTACCGCCTAAAGCTTGAAGTTAAGTTAGGGCATGGCTACACTTGCAGATGTAGAGCACTGGGAGTTAAACCAGCCCTCAGAGACAACAGCAGGGAAAGCGTTGCCGTGTGTTTACACTCAGCTCGAAGCACGCTGGGGTGGCCACATTAGCAGCTCTTGCAACGCCACAGAGAACAGTGCAACGTGGTAGCTATCCCAGTGTGCAAGTGGCTGCAGCATGCTTTTGAAATGTGAGTGTGTGTGGAGTGAGACAGGGAGTGTGTTGTGTGTATGTGGGGGGAAAGACAGTGTGTTTTGGGGCACTGTCTTGTAAGTTCAGACAGCAGCAGGGGGGAAACCCTTGTTCCCACCTCCCTTCACACATACACACATGCCTCGGCAGCAGGAGCATTCCACGGTAATGGTTTGCTTTGTTCCAGAGCAGATAAATATGCTGGATGTCAGAAACGGAGCTTTGAAAGGGGATATCTGCATGCCTGCAGCCAAGTTCAAAACAATGACAAGAATGGCCACTTGGCTTCAAGGGATTATGGGACATTTCTGGAGGCCAATCAAAGCACAGTGATGCAATTCGTCATCCACACTGACACCCGGGCATTTCAGCCAGGGTGCCGCAAGCTCTATGCTTCTTGTGGAGGTGGATTACCAGGAGTGCTCCAGCTGCAGAGTCCAGGCACTCTAAGTGTCTTGCCAGCGTGCACAACTCTGCAGTTAGGGTGCCGGGGGTTGATTTAATGCGCGCTAACATGCAGGTGTAGCCAAGGCCTTACAGTCTTTGTCTAAGTAGGTTTCTCACCTCTAGTCTGTTCCCAAAAAGACTTCAACCCCCTTGGCTGAAGGGCTGTCAGAAAGTGAGAAGTGGATAGTCAGACCTAGTGATTGAAGCAGCCGTGGTGATGCCTAGTGGTTTGGCCAGGGACCAGAATCAGGGTAGAACAAGGCTGGAGCAGAAAGACACTGAGATTGGGGCAATCCGTCAGAACCCCCAAGTGGCAGGAGATACTCCCAGCAAAGTAGGCTGAGGCTGTACTCATCGGGCTCAGAGAAGACTCATTACATTGATACTTCTTGTGTCCCTCAGGTGATGGTTAGCAAAATGGCTTTCTATTTATATTTCCCAAAGCCAAGGCTCTTTGTTTCAAGAGCCAGGAAAGCTTCCTAGGGGAACAGCCTCCAATCCGCATCATAATTTCTAAGCGGTAATCTCCCTGATTTGCTAGTTTGATGGCTTTGTTTATCTTCTCTGTAAATATGCTTCCACTGTTTCTTGTCTTCCCTTGCTCAATCTACGCTGGAGACACAGTCAAGGTGAAACATTTCTTTGTCTAGGACAGGCTGGGCTTATGCACTGCTTGCCAAACACACTTCAAGATCGTATTTCCAGCACATCTACAATTCTTTATATACCACCAGTATCTGCATCATGCAATAATAATAGCCAGTCTGTTACCAGTTTGCATATGATACCTTACATGACACCTTTTAGATAACAGATTTTATCGGCAAATTGGGGCAATCAGCATTCCAGGTCAGATTTGAGTTATGGTATGGTGTGCCTTCTGCCAGTTGGAGTATGTGAGTTAGGAGCCCCTCACTGCCCTAACATTTTTGCTGACTTTCTTTTTGGTCTTGCTTAGTTGTTGTAAATGTGTCTTATCTGTGCATTCCTTCCTTTCTGCCTAATTCAGGACAAAGAAACAGCCCTGCACTGATAGCTCAGACATCTAATTGAGCTTTGGTTTCTATTTTAATTCATTTCTGAATAAGAACACAAGTAATCCCTTTTTGTTTGTTGTTCTATGCCTTTAAATGGTCTTCTGGGAAGGAGTCATTGAAGTGTGTTCTGTAAATTCAGAATTAACAAAGCAAAGCTAAAGACACTTCGGTCTACATCATAAGTTATAGCTATTGTCTGGAGAAAGGTCTAATTTCTTTCCCAGGCTATCTAATTTTATAACCTTTCAGATTTCTCTTGTTGATAAGCTTGGGAAGCCTCTGTAATTATCGATAGTCTCCACTAGGCTAAACTGAAAATACAGAAGATAAACAGAAGCTGTGGCTGAGTTAAATGAATTTTATAATTTTCCCAAGCTGACTCAGGGTTGGTAGGTGAGTTTGCATTAAATATTGCAATAAGGAGGGAGTCAGGTAAAGGTCAAATATATATATATGACAGCTCTAGAGTTTAAATTATATCATCATTTCAACAAGTTTTAAAAGCACAAATGTCTGGATATTTAAAAATTAACTATAGAGTTTTATTTTATTTTATTTTTGAATTTCCATTTAAAGAGAGACTGTTTGATGTATATCCTATTTTTGTTGTAATGTACATAAAAACCACACAGAAAGCCCATAGAATTTGTTTCAGGTATGCCTCTTAGCACTTAATATTTTTTACATTATTGATTGGCTCTAAGTGGTTCTACATCTCTTAAAACAGTGACTTGGGACACTAATTCTCAGTTACAAGAAGTACCTTTCATTTAGTGGGGCACTTCACTTTGCGTTTATTGGAAAGATCCTGCATTGCTTCAAGATGTCTCTTGAATGTTACATCTTTGCTAATCTCTGTGATCTGTTCATTTACATCCCTGCTCTTATGAAGGAAAACTATTATGAGTCACTTCAAATAGAATAAAATATTTGTTATGTAGAAGAAGTATATAAACAGACTTACTTGCATTCTGTCTTCTACTTCAGACAGGAAAAAAAAGCACTTTATTTGCATTGTGATGCTGTAATATTTATCTGATACATCTGAATTATTTGTCATTTCAATTTATGGTTCCATGTGACACATACAGTTATGGAAGACGTTGTTTGCTGCTTCGAAAAGCAGACTGGAAACAAGGACTCCAGGACTAGCTTCTGTTCCCAACCTTGCTGACTTTCACTGATTTGTTTATGTGACCTTGGGGAAACTAGTAGGGTTGCTTGTAGCCAAGTCCTGGTGTGACAGGAGAGAAGGGGGAAAGAGGTCCTATGCAGGGGCCATTCATAATCTTGTAACAGAGCAAAGGCTTTCAAAACACCACCACAGAAAAAATTCTACTTCAATTAGAGTTCTGCAAATATTGCAAAAACTTGTGTGTTAATCATTTGAATTTTTAAATATATTTGCTTTGACAGTGTTAACATATTTTTATGTTGACTTGTCTTGAATATTTTAGCAAAGGAGTTGATTGGCAGGAATGCCTGCCAGAAGCAGTGAATTTTACGCAAATGTTGCAGAATATTTGTACAAAGAAAATTTTGAGTTTGTATGGTTTTTAAACTGCTATTCTTAGCAATCCCACTGCAGTCTTGGACTGCTTTTGCAATACATTATTAGAAGACAATTTGTTATCAGTTCTTTAGCAGTTCATTTGCATTTTGGGACTCCACTAAAGCAGTGGGCTCAATCTGGGCACAAGACCGAATGCAATCACTATCACTATTTGGAAGCTAGGAGTTTTAATTTTTTTTATGAAGGACATATGATGAAGACAATTCAAAATGGATTTTTAAGATACTAAAAAGAACTTATAGACTTATATCAGGGTATATAGACTTATACCAGGGTAACAAAGGGTCCTTTTAGTTACCAACCCTTTTATTAATGAAAAAGTGAACTACTGAGATACAAATAACTCTTAAAGAGAAGAACAAATACATAAAGGTAAGGGTGGGAACACTTTTTGGCCCGAGAGCCACATCTGGGTGGGGAAATTGCAGGCAGGGCCATGAATGCAGGGATGGGCAGGGGGTTCAGGTGTGGGAGGGAGTTTGGGAGGGGGTTCGGTGTGCAGCAGGGGTCTCAGAACAGGGGGTTGGGGTGCAGGCTCTGGCCTGGTGCTGCTTACTGGAGTGGCTCCAGGATGGCAATGGTGTGCAGCAGGGCTAAGACAGGCTCCCTGCCTGTTCTGGCCCACACCGCTTCCGGAAGCGGCCAGCACTACATCCCTGCGGTCCTGAGAGGGGAGGGGGCAGAGGGCTCTGCATGTTGCCCTTGACTATGAGTATCTCCCCTGAAGCTCCCATTGACTGTGCTTCCCCATTCCCAGCCAATGGAAGCTGCCGGAGGCAGTGCCTGCAGGCGAGGGCAGTGCAGGGAGTCCTCTGCCCCTCCCCCCACCCTCCAGGGGCCACAGGGATGTGATACCAGCCGCTTCCAGTGGCGGCGCAGGACCCGTGGCACCACAGGAGTGGCAATCCCATGGGCCAGATCCAGCCCACGGGCCATGGTTTGCCCACCCCTGGGATAGAGCAAAAGTGAGGCAATATAAGTCATGGATTACATACTGTATTTTTATTTATTTTTTTAAAGAAAAAAACATTGATATAACTTTTGTAGTCAGCTAATGACATTTGGCTCATTTTCCTTCAAATAGTTCATTTAACCCAACACAGAGAGTAAAATCATTCTATTTCTCTTAATTCTTTTATTCTGGTCAAGAATCCTTTTAAAAATCATTCCTATAGGCAACAACAGGAAACTTGTGTACATATGGAGCTGTCCCCTTCTGCTGTGTTTCTCTTTTCTCATACACTGCATGATTAGTCAAAAGGAGCTACACAGCAACAAACACACTGAAGAGCAAAGATTTACACAGAAGCACATAGATAAAGTACAAGATTCAGCCATCTCAATATCAGTGACTTATAAGATCAGGAGAGCACAAAGCTTCAGCTTTCACCAACTAAACAAATGACTGCAGTCATACCTGCTCCTTTGGATTACCTGGTCTGAAAATTTCATAACTGTGTGATAGCTGCATTTTACCAGGTGTCCCTCCTATCTCTGGAATATAATGGAAGGATGGATTGTGTTCAATTCCTGGCTCTGGGACAGACTTCTAGTGTAACCTTGGACAAGTTACTTCATCCATCTATGCTTCAAGTTCTGTTTAGATTGTAAGCTCTCAGGGGCAGAGCCTCTTTCTCTCTCTCTATACACACACACTCACACACACTATATATATATTCATTTTAGTGCCTAGCACAATAGAGCACCAATCTTGGCCGGTGGGTCTAGGTGCTAGGCAATAATAGCCTCTAAGTACTAGATAATAATAGGTAGTCTCTAGTCTAGATAATAATAGTATCTTTGAAAATAAATTTCTTGTGTGTTTAGAAGCATGCCTGGAAACTACCTGGCTTCAGCTAAAAGGAGATAGGAAGTACAGAGTTCTCTCTTTGCACTCAACACAGAATTTTGTTGGTGCCACAAGTGCAGGTACACACTGCTTTACAAATTTGAACCAGAATGCTGTTTCATGTTAGTATGGAGTCATTAAGGTGCTTAATCATTAAAATGGCGTTTCTTGTTTAGACAGTTCTAATTTTGAATATCCTGGAGTGATTATAAATCCTGGCCTGCTTCACAGGGACCATTCTTACATCTCTATTACAGCAGATGAGTGTCTGGCTTATCATTCTGAACCTCTTTCTTTGTCTCATAAACAAACACACCAGCTTAATCGGCTTCTAAAGTAATCATATGTTTTAATTTCTCTAAGCTGAAAACTTCGTTTAGCATGAAAATTACTGGGATACAATCTCAATTAGATTAACCAGCACAGTCTTTTGTTCCATTAATTTCATTATTTTCAAGAACATTGACTTGTACTTTTTAATAGAGTTTCTAATTGTTTTACATCCTTCAATGTTTATAAATATCCTTACAGAAAAATAGAATAGCATTTCTTTTTGCTCCTTTTTATTGATCTATGAGTGCTTACGGAGCTGAGTATTTCTTCTATTGTAATAATTACTTATATTACAAGTGTTTATGATTCTTAGTTTCTTAGGGACAGATTCTGCAAATATTTACATCTTGGTACAGAATATCATAGGTGTCCCTGGCTGCGTCTGGTAAACAGAGTCCTAGTCACAGTGCAGTTAGCGTCTTAATGGCAGATGCTCACATCAGTGCAGTTAGCCCTTCACTTTTGGGAGAACCAAATCCACGTAAAACATTTTAAAAGAAAGGTAAATAACTAACGTCTACACTGAAGTAATTTTCTCTCACCAGCGCTTGAATTGTCCGTATTCTCAGTTATGAAGGATAAAATTGCTATGCATAATTTATTGTTTTTAATGTCAGCCTGATGACTTACTAAGACACTTGCTTATACTAAGAACAGTAATTTAAGGCATTTAAAAAATATCAATTAAGTTGCAACTATTGCTGAAGCTAATTTATAGCCCAGCTCCTCATTATTTTGAATATCCCTTGTTAAAGAGCCAAGGTCTTGTCTCTTTCCCATGGGAAAAGTCTCACTTCATATTGTGCACTTGAATTTATAGAAGCAATAACTCATGTGAGCCAATGTTTCAATTAAAGTGCATCATACGAGTATCAAAGCACTTCTTTCCCATCTCACAGCTATCAAGGTTTCAGTCTCAATGGATCTGTGACTTGCTCTACATTACACCTCCTTTTCTCACATTATAAGTTATATTCTTCAAAGTCAAAGTTCTGTGTGAGCTAAGTATTTCTAGGTCACAAAAATAACTGGCATAAGACACGTGGTACAGGACAGTTTTACTTGACATAATCGGTCCAAGTTAGGCAAGCCAACAGTATCTGTACAAAAGGAGATTTATTCACTTATGTTCCCAGAGTTGATGAGGTGACCTGCACCTAATCAATCTTTATGTCAGTGTCTTTCCATCACAGTAATGAAACATTAAAATAATATACTACCAGTTACTGTATATGACTCCTCTGACTCCTAACCCTTGCATTTCTTGCCAGGATCAAATTCTAATCATCATTATCCTCCTCCTTATCTTTAAGCCTCCTGCTTGGAAGGACTCCCCAAGTCCTTCCCTCCTTCTGCTTCCTAAGAGTTTTCAAATCTGTTCTATAGAAATAACAAATTAATCTCTTCCCCATATGCTGGGCTAGATTTGTTGTGTGATTCAGGATTTGGCTGTTATTTTAAAATTAGATTTCTTTTTTTAAAAGCAGATACAGTTAAATAAAAACAAAGAAGGAAGGAAAAAAACAGGGTAAAGCAAAGGAAATGCACCTGGCCCAATGTCCTGTTTCGTCTACATCTTTCCAGTTATGTGTAAAACCAGTTTAATGGTTGTGACACAGATTCTCAGTTCATGTAACTCAGCACCACTCCTTTGACTTCAAGGGAGACTTGCTGATTTACACTAGCTGCGGATCTACTCTGGTATTTCAGTTTGGTGCCTTATTCCATACTTCCTACTATTCCCCTATCCATTCTTTTGTAATCCAAGGAAATTCTCTGCTTTATTTCACAACTATGTCTGTAACCAATGTAGCATCAAAGATACAAACAACAAAGTTGTCCCCAAACTTTTTGAGCAATGGTAGTATTTTACCAGATTCAGAGTCCAGCTTTCCCGATCACTCTTACCTCCCATTCAACTGTGTGTGAGAATACAACACTGAATTTTGAAGCATCCACTGCTAAGTAGGATGCTAAATAGGAAGCGGCAATGCTAAGACTTCAATAAAGAAAATTAATAAGGTAGGAAGGGGAAGTTAGTACAAAAACCAAAAACAGAGGTACTGCTATGTGTACCACTGTGATAATAGGCCTTCGTCTTCAGGTTATGTAGGAGACTACTCTTGATCACATTTCTAATTGCAGTCAAACAGCGCCTCATAGCAACTCTAACCAGTTTTCTATTTGAGAGACCACCTACCTTAGAAAGATATTTCTGAGCTTGTTAAGAAATATTCCCATCCGTACTGATTTGTCTTCTGTATGTCACGCTCAATGTCATATGTGATAAGAGATATGTCTTGTCTGTAAAGGAGGAAGATATTTCTGGAAATCAGGGAGGATTTTGCTCTTCTCTGGTAATGCTTAGTTTTCTTTTGTTCTAGTCCATTCTCTGGAAGATGTTCTGATGGAAAGAAAAAGTTCTTTTGGCATTATTTTATTTAGATTCTGATCTTTAATTTATCTCAAGTTCATTGTGTAGCTCTCATTTTGGAAACGTTTCTTAAAATCTAAATTATATCACTCTGGTGTTAGTTTACAGAATCATCAATCAAATATCATGCTTGGTTGGGTTTTAAAAACCCTCTCTTGTGGATAAATGGTTTACTAATTAGCAGAACATAAATTAAAGATGGTCTGAAGAGACTCAGATAAAGGTGCTTTGTTTTATTTTCACAGTTATTCAATAAAGTTGGTCAATTGCAGAGAATCCTGACTGAACTGTTTTTTGTTCTCTCATGTGGCAAAATCCAGTGTTGTAACCAGTGCATGATTTAGTAACACAATTAAAACTGAATAGTCTGGCAGTGACCACGCTATGAAAGAAAGTGCCTTTTTGCAGTGAGATAGCCAGCACATGATAGCTCCTACTAGAGTTCACCCTGGCAAGCAATAATTGAAGTAACGTTAAAACTTGTCCTGTCTTCTCTAGGACTTTCCAGTGTGATAACTATCATCAGTTAGTTACCTAAAACACACACCTACACCTAGAAAGCCATGGTATCTTTCCCCAAGCCTCTTTTATTACCTTCCTGGAATAGAAAAGTAATTACTAAGTTTTGCCAGAGTTGCATTCAACAGAAGCCCTTCCTCTTCCTCCCCTTTTATAAAAAAGAGAAGGAGATGGGAGTAGAGCATTCTCTAAAATAGCCCCTTATCTTTGGAGTGCTCTTCTGCCAACATCCAAAATACTCTTTTTTTTTTGATCCACCCGGGTACACTGCAGAACCCATCTCTTTCAGCGGGCATTGGCAGGTGGCTGAGGGCAGGATCTGTGCCTAGTGAGAAAGTGTGATGGACATCTTGAAGATGTATAGGTCACATCACTGGGGATTAGACAACCTATGGGAGAGTAGGAGGAAAAGGTACTGCTGCTTTGGCCAATTTTGACTTTCTATCATCTATACGGTTGTATTTTTCAGTATATTTCAAAGGTACCCAGAGATTTGGATATGTGTGGAGTTTGTGTAAGAATGAAATCTAAGATTAATAAATAAATAATATTCTGGAATTGATAGATGTTATGAACAGCAAAAGGTATATTATCAAGAGAATGCTTGTCCCTTCTTCCCCCTTTTTTCTCTTTAGCATATTGACTTCCTTTCAACCTACATTAAATTCTCTCTTTCTGGTGCAGCAAGGGGGTATGTCTCTCTATGATACACTTTTGCAGAGTTTCAAGATGAAATGCAATTTTGTCTGTAAAATGTAATCTGTCTCTATTACATTTACATTGATATCCTGCCATGCATCTTCCAACCAACCATCACATTTCAGTTAGAATAACAGAATATCAGGGTTGGAAGGGACCTCAGGAGGTTATCTAGTCCAATCCCCTGCTCAAACCAGGACTAATCCGCAACTAAAATCATCCCAGCCAGGGCTTTGTCAAGCCTGACTTTAAAAACCTCTGAAGGAGACTCCACCACCTCCCTAGGTAACTCATTCCAGTGCTTCATCACCCTCCTAGTGAAAAAGTTTTCCCTCCCCCACTGCAACTTGAGACCATTACTCCTTGTTCTGTCATCTGGTACCACTGAGAATAGTCTAGATCCATCTTCTTTGGGACCTTCCTTTCAGGCAGTTGAAAGCAACTATCAAATCCCCTCTCATTCTCCTCTTCTGCAGACTAAACAATCCCAATTCCCTCAGCCTCGCCTCATAAGTCATGTGCTCCAGACCCCTAATAATTTTTGTTGCCCTCCGCTGGACTCTTTACAAAAAAGATGTGGAAAAATTGGAGCGTGTGGCCCAAAACTGGACACAGTACTCCTGATGAGGCCTCACCAATGCCGAACAGAGGAGAATGATCATGTCACTCAATCTGCTGGCAATGCCCCTACTTATACAGCCCAAAATGCCATTAGCCTTCTTGGCAACAAGGGCACACTCCTGATTCATATCCAGCTTCTCGTCCACTGTAACCTCTAGGTCCTTTTCTGCAGAACTGCTGCCTAACCACTCAGTCCCTAGTCTGTAGCGGTGTGTGGGATTCTTCTGTCCTAAGTTCAGGACTCTGCATTTGTCCTTGTTGAACCTCATCAGATTTCTTTTGGCCCAATCCTCTAATTTGTCTAGGTCCCTCTGTATCCTATCCCTACCCTCTAGTGTATCTACCACTTCTTCCAGTTTAGTGTCATCTGCAAGTTGCTGAGGGTGCAGTTCACACCATCTTCTAGATCAATAATGAAGTTCTGAAGTAGTTAAATCTCCTGCTATTATTTCCTGCTTTCTTCAGTTTTCTAATTTTAAAATATAAGACCAGATCCTCAGGTGATGTAAATTGGCATAGCTGCACTGAAATGAATGGAGTAATGCTAATTTACATAAGCGGAAGATATAGTCCATAAACTGCACTTTCTTGCCATTGCATACACAATATTTGATCTCTTTCTCTGATGCAGTAAAGATTCTCATCTATTGTTTGGTTTTCATCTCATCCACTTGACTAAATATCAAAACTACTATCTCATTTTCCTGAGACTACTACTGTTTGATTCCTTTTTAAACAGAAAACTATAAAAAAGTCCTAAACCAAAATTGGCAGGATTTACAATTTTACTGGGTTTGATTAACACTGTACTGGTTCACAACATTCACGTCAGGTGGAAAATAGTAACAAAATTTGCGAAATTATCTCCTCGGCTACTTTTCAGCCTGCATAAGGCCTGGCTTGTTTAAATATCTAAGAATTTAGAGTGGGATTTTCAAAAGTGCTCAAACTCCCATTGACTTCAGTAGTAGCAGAGTGAAGTCATTGCTGAGCAATTTTGAAAGTTCTTTCCTTGGGAAACAGCTTACACCTTCCAGGTGCTTATGTGTAATTTGGCCTTAATCTGGTTGTCCTAATAATCATGAGTTCAATGTTGTCTTGAGTCCTGCTAATCACAAGTCCTTGACCAATGAATATGGTTAGACCGCCAATACCGATTCCTTACTTGGTATGAAGAAGTATCAATAAACTTTATTTTTCTTTCTTCAAACCAACCATTTTTTAAACTACTTTTGAGCAACGGGCATTCCCATGCAGGCTTATGGGGCTTTTGTAACCAGTGTCAGTACGATGCAGTGACTAATACTAGTAAACTTTATAGCTTTAGACCAAGATTTTCAAAAGTGAAAAAGCAGAACTGTGGAAAATATTACAAAAAACCCCACTCCTCAAAAACACAGGTTTCTGGGGTTTGTTAAAAATGCAAGGCTCAGGATATATTTGTTCGAAAGATTCATTAATGCTCATGAACCTTTTGTTCAAATCTGGGCCATTTTATGGTTTTCTATTAAAGCATGCAAAATTCATATTTTCCACAGTTCCAATGTGTAACCAGATAAAATTAAGCTGTGTTTACTGAGTTTCAGTTTGAGGTGTTTTGTTTGTTTGAATGCAAAACTCAGAGCAATATTCAGAGGGTCTGAATCACTGACGTAGATTGAAAATGAAGAATGTTTTATAAACCTCTACAAAGTAAAACCACAAAGATCTTGAACAAAAAACAAACAAACAAACAAAAACTTAGCGACACACCCACCACACAACCCACAGCCAATTTTGCCAACAAACCCTGCTTATTTGTTTGAAGTTAACATCACAATTAGTAGTAAAAATGAAATCCCGTGTTCATCCAGAGATACTCGTTAGGGTATATAAGAAAGAATTAACACTACAAAAAGCAAAATAACTCTGCAATATCATCTTTTCCCTTCATCCAAATATTACACGTTAATGTTTTGAGATAACTGTTCAAAATCATAAGATTCTTTTCATTCATGCATGATTCAAGCTGGAATCTATTTACAGAGCTATATAAAGTCTTGGAATGGTCAGCTAGGCCAATGATCTGTAGGATTCAACCTCATTAGTAACTTTAAAATGGATTACATAATAGTTTACTGGGAAGAATATAATAGGCCTAATTCTTTGTTACACCATTTTGCTATTTCCATGCCCACTCTCTGGATTTCATGTCTCTATTCTCCTTAAGAAGACTATCACAAAATTCTCCATTCTCATCTTCTACCATTTGAACCAAAATGGGCTAGTCATAAACAACAGACATTTAGCTGTACTTTTGGGCCTGTGAATCAAAGAGGAATAGTTTTATTTTGTTATCTTAACTATTAATGAAATATACTCTAACTTAAATGGGGATCCAACCTCCATTGAATTCAACTTATGTACTTAAAGTTAAGCACATGCTTGAATGCTTTTGCTGGATTGAGCCAAAGTATATTCCTGTTTTTCATCCCTTTAGTCTAGTGATCTACATCCTCATCTTGCTTTTGCTACTTCTACCTACAGTCCTTAATCAAACTTTTAGCAATGATTGCCTGTTTATGTAACCCACATGCCTTATACCGCAGCATTTGACTGTTTCTCCAGGGAAGAGGAAAAGAGGCAGTAGGGATGAGTTCTAGTTCTTAGTTGGATACTCTATGTCTTTGCACATGTGCAAAGAACAGAGTAAAACAACTCAGTTTGAAAGACACAGAAACTTCTAGAACAGGATGTGGCAGTTACAACTATACAACTTCAGAAGAGCTACTATTTTCATTGCGGGGAATCCACCTAGCAGGTCATCCTCTAGTCATTCTCTGAGATGAGGCAGTCAAAGGCAGGGAAAAGGTGGTTATAAATGAAGGAGTTTAACACAGCACTTGGAACTTAGTGTCCAATTGACAAAGGACCAAGAATTGTGTTTGGTGTGAGGGCTAGGTCCAATGCCTGTACCATATTGGGTATAGCTGAGTTCTATTCCAGGTTCATTTACAAGGCAAGCCCTCCATTAGGATAATGTTTTGTCCACCATAGTATGATTTTTGGACCTAGAGAGAAGGCTGGGGTGGCGGGGAAGTATTTGTTACTAGTAAAGGCTACAGAGCCTGGATGTAGCTATTAGCTAGTGTCCCTAAACTAGAATTTTATCCCAGATGGAAAGAGAGAGAATGGGGCAGCATTCAGTGAGGTGAGAGTTTGTGAATTCTTGCCTGACTTAGCTGGGTTTAAGGGGAAAGAGATGGTGTCCCAATGAGTGAGAGTTTTATAAAGGTCTATGGAATGGGTATTTTATACAGTGACCCAAAAACCTGTACTACTATGGATACAGGCTACAGACTTCTGTTTCACCAGCAACTGAGACCCCCAGTCAGCTCTTAGCCCAAGGGCTGGAATGCTGCTGGCTGTGAAGATCTCCAAACAGTTCATTTGCTGATAGGGTTCTGAAGTGTTTGAACGGACTGAGATGCTGCCACTTCTCAAGTTCTGTAGGTAACACTCACTACATACTATAGTTACATTATAAAGCCTGAGAAGTCATCTCTGAGAAGATTAGAGGGAAATATGTTTTCATGTATATGCTGAATACAGAAAACATTGAAACCTTATATTTGACTATATGTACCAGAAACAAAAGGGGGAAGTCAGTATAAGGAACATCAGTGGATTTACTCTAATATATTTTTTCGATTATTCATAATATTCCAAATACTATTTATGTTTTATACTAGTTACATTCTGTTTTGCAAAAGTAGAATTAATACAACAGCTATCAATAGTTACTTATATAACATCTTAATGATGTTGAAGCATTAACATTAGCTAGGCAGAGTTATACCACAAAACCAGTGCAAGTTAATTGAAAAATTACTTATAATCACATTCCTTAACAAATAGAATAGATTTGATAAGGGCTTAATGAAAACTCATTAAACCTGCTGAGTGCCCTGCAATGAACCTTAAATTCTCTATTGAATCATGAATTGTTCAGCAGATCAGATTGAAAGTGGTTTGAAGGATCACACTTTCAAAGGTGCATGTTTTCAATGTATTAGTATGGTCAGGCAAGAAGGCTTACAGAGAAGAGGTGGGAAATTGAATGTAAACACAATGATAATAGCAGAACAGAGAACAAAATGAAAATTTTAAATAGTTGTTCTTATGTGAGAATAACTGCCCATGAGTTTTACTTTAAATAAGTGCCAGAACATGGTAGTCTAGAGTTCTGTTTTCTTAGGTTAGATTCTACATCAAGAAATTTTCAAGCGTATCAAGTTATGTATGTGCATAAGTGTTTGCAGGATTAGGGACATATTTGACTATAGGAGGAGCAAGCAGCAGACCGTATGTTTAGGTTCCCTAACATTTTCCAGTGTAAGAGATTCTTGTGACCTTTTCTTTAGAAGTTCTAACACCTTTATTGTTTGCAATGGGACTTTGGAATTCAACCAAAGGAAAGCCCTTGGGCAAGTGCCTTATCTTTGTCCCATGAAATTCCATTCAGTTTTATTGAGATATAAATTGTTGAAAATCATCATAGATGGGAAACTATGATGCAAATTTAATGATAATGGTCTCTGTGGCTCCTGCTATAGCAATACGTAAAAATAAACGAACAAACAACAATCCTGTATCTCCACGCTATGATCCTATGTTCTTTACACGTAGAATAGAATCCACTTAATTAACACTTGATAAATGTCACACCGCCTAATTGGGATTACTAGGGAGCAGATTCATTGCAATATATTGGAATGACTAAACAATGGATTAAATTGTACACCTACTTGTGACAAACCCTTAATTAGAGCTTTGCTGGTGGGCAGCACAGGAAGATGATCATTGTTTACCCACACAGAAAAAGAAAGACCTGGCAATAGATCTAATTGGTGAGATTGTGATTTTATATGATGGATCTGGCTTTCATTTTGCTTTACCTGCAACACTGTGTGTCAAGATATGTATAGAAGTGAATGAACAGTACCTGTTAAATCACTATTCTTATTCATCAGCACTGCTAATTAAGTTGCCAAAAGGAACTGTTTTCATTTCACATTCTCCATAGCTATACCGTGTCTAACACAACTGCAAGAGTACAAACAAATGGATTACACACTGCATTTTCTTCATCTAAACAGAGGAAGGACTAGTCTTTGCTCCCATTTTCTATGATGTTAGAATAATTGGCAATAGAAACAAAGGCAAAATGAAAAGAGAATAAAAGGAAAAGGAAAGAACATAAACGTTTTATGTAGGCAAACAAAATTTTGCTATTGGTTCAGAATTGTTTTTACAGAGAACCAGAAATATGGTGCAGTTTGGAAATACAAAGTTAACTAGCTAAAACTAGAGCCTGTTATCTAAATTTTGTTTTTTCACTATATTCAAACACTGGCAAATTAAAGTGATCTGATGTTTTTTAGAGAAGTACCTAGGAATGCAAGGGCTTGGAAAACATAGCAGAAAAGAATTAGAGGATAGATTCAGAGAAGATAATCCCAGAACACTGACCTCACTTTTTATTCTCTGGAAGGGACTAATGAATTAAAAATGATTGCAGAGTCATAATTTAACTATCTTGATATCTCCCATACATCACCAATAAAGGGAGCTGAGCAAACAGTTCATCAACACATTTGTTATAAATGTTGCCTTCACAGACTGAGTGATGACAGCAGCTCGAAACCATCAGTGATGTGGACTAGATTGTAAAAAGTGAACAGCAATAACTGTGGCAACTGCCCTTTCTTATACATTTCTGTATACAGAATAATCAATTCCCAATATGTATAATCACCAATTGGAAAAAACTATCTTGTTTCCCCTCTCCCCCGAGAAGTTCAGATTGTCAAAAACTGCAGACTAGGCTGAGAAAGTGTGTCTCCTGTCCTTCCTGAGCATGAGTTAGGTTCAGACAATCAGAAACACTACCCATATGGCCCCACAGTATGCAAACATTTTTATGGCTGACTTAGAACAACGCTTCCTTGGCTCTCGTCCCCTAATGCCCCTACTCTACTTGCGCTACATTGATGACATCTTCATCATCTGGACCCATGGAAAAGCAGCCCCTGAGGAATTCCACCATGATTTCAACAAATTTCCATCCCACCATCAGCCTCAGCCTAGACTAGTCCACACAAGTAGTCCATTTCTTTGACACTACTTTACTAATAAGCAATGGTCACATAAACACCACTCTATACCGGAAACCTACTGACCCCTATACTTACCTACGTGCCTCCAGCTTCCATCCAGGACACATCACACAATCCATTGTCTACAGCCAAGCTCTAAGATACAACCACATTTGTTCCAATCCCTCAGATAGAGATAAACACCTACAAGATCTCTATCAAGCATTCTTAAAACTACAATACCCACCTGCTGAAGTGAAAAAACAGATTGACAGAGCCAGAAGAGTACCCAGAAGTCACCTACTACAAGACAGGCCCAACAAAGAAAATAACAGAACGTCACTAGCCGTTACTTTCAGTGCCCAACTAAAACCTCTCCAGTGCATCAAAGATCTGCAACCTATCCTGAAAGATGATACCTCACTCTCATAGATCTTGGGAAACAAGCCCCCTAACCTGAAGCAAATACTCACCAGCAACCACACACCCAGAACAAAAACACTAACCCAAGAACCTATCCTTGCAACAAAGCCCGATGCCAACTCTGTCCACATATTTATTCAAGTGACACCATCATAGGACCTAATCACATCAGTCACACCATCAGGGGCTCATTCACCTGCACATCTACCACTGTGATATATGCCATCATGTGCCAGCAATGGCCAAACCAGACAGTCTCCATGCAAAAAAAAAAAAAATGGACACAAATCTGACATCAGGAATCATAACATTCAAAAACCAGTAGGAGAACAGTTCAAACTCTCCGGCCACTCAGTAACAGATTTAAAGGCGGCAATTTTGCAACAGAAAAGCTTCAAAAACAGACTCCAACGAGAAACTGCTGAACTTGAATTGATATGCAAACTAGATACAATCAATTTAGGCTTAAATAGAGACTGGGAATGGCTGAGCCATTACACACATTGAATCTATTTCCCCATGTTAAGTATCCTCAGAGCTTCTTGTCAAACTGTCTTAAATGGGCCATCTTGATTACCAATACAAAAGTTTTTTTGCTGACAACAGTTCATCTTAACTAGCCTCTTTGGGCAACTCCCACTTCTTCGTGTTCTCTGTATGTATATATCTCCTCTCGCTATATGTTCCATTCTATGTTTCTGATGAAGTGGGCTGTAGGACACGAAAGCTTATGCTCAAATAAATTTGTTAGTCTCTAAGGTGCCACAAGTATTCCTGTTCTTTTTGCAGATACAGACTAACACAGCTGCTACTCTGAATATGTAGGGGAGATCACGTATGTAACCAATCCAGTCCCTATAAACATAGTTCACAATGTAAAAGTAGACAGCAAAAAATCTATCCTGATGCTTTTTTGCTGATGTTCAGTGTATCCAGCTTCAGTGAAATTTTCAGACACAATTGTCATTACAATTCATTTTTGTAGAAATTTTAAGATTTTAAAGGGTACATGTGAGTAGAATTGAGTCAAAAGGTTTCTTCTTTTCTTTGCCTTTGTCTTGTCCCATCTGTCAGAATTAGTGGCTCTTGTTCTTTGTCTGTGCTGTGAGGTAAGCACACGCCATCACGGAGTGTCAGGACATCATCAAAGTGGCTCCCCTCCTGTGCAGGACAGTATGAACTAGTGGCCAGAATCAATAGGGTGGCCCTTCAGCGTGGGGCATCGTGGTCTATCGGCCAGAGCCATTAGGGCAGCCCTTTGGGGCAGCGCCATGTGGCCTAGTGGCCAGAATCAATAGGGCTGGGCAGACAGCCCTCACCATCTAGGTTCCCACAGCTTCTGGCTGTTGCAAGTCAGTAACAAGCTTGGGCCTTGTGGCCAAAGGGGAGCAGGCCAGTGATGGGGCTGGTGGCAAGGGGCAGGGGGATCTGGTGCTCCCTACCCTAATGGATTCCAGTGGGGATCCTACCAAAACATGCTGACTCTATTCCTGATACCACAACCAGACCAATGTCTGGGACCCCTGGGCTACTTCTGACCATGTCTCCCAGCTCTGTAGTCTCCATCTCCTCGTGGGTACACTGCGGGCTAGATTTCCAGCGACTCCTTCCTCCCATAGGCCTTGCAGATGGGCAGGTACTTGCAGCTTCTTGGCAGGAGCCTGCAACACTCATCTGCTCTCCTCCCCAGTCAGCCCAGTCTGAACTGGACTACTCTTTTTATAGCCTTTTTATAGTCACGCCCAGCAAGAGCGAGGGGACATGGCCTTTTCGGCCCATAAAGTATGGTTAAACACTGCAGCACCAGTGCAGGGTAAGTACACCCCATCACGGTCTCCAAGCATTCCTGTCAAATGCATCTTCCCAGATGACACCAACCTTCTTTGTGTCTTCCTTTAGCATCTTAAACCACCTTTTTCTAGGTCTTCCTAGTGACCTTTGTCCCATAACTGCTGTATTCTCTGGCCAAAACATCCCACCATCTCACATGACACAGGCATCTCTGTCTATACTCTCTCTTTGCATCATGGCTACCCTAATCAAACTCTCAAACCACTTTGCTCTTTAGTTTACTGGGTATATTCTTATTGCAGAGAATTCCCATCAACTCCCTCCATTTACATCCAGCACTTTTTATGTGGCTCCTAACATCTACATTCCCATTCCTGTCATGGCTCAACAGTGAAACAAGGTATTGCTCAGACTATACTCTATCATCTATTTTTACTAGCTTCAGTTGTTCCTCTCAATGAAGCATTGGATATATTCCATCTTTTGTTGGCTGATTCATAAGCCATTTTTTTCCTAATGCAGCCCTCCACAGTTCTAGATTCCTTTCCAGTTCATTTTTATCTTCATGATACATCATAAGGTCAATGGTAAAAAGCATGCTCCATGGAGCCTCTCCCCTAATCTTCTTTGTTAAGGTGTCCATTATAATCACAAATAGGAAAGGCTGATTCTTAACGTAGCCCTACCGCACAGTGAATTTCTCGTTATGGCCGCGATTGCATCTCACTACTGTTTTACTACCCCTGTATGTCTATGCTAAATGTATCTCCAGCAGATTGTACAACCATAGCCACCACCCTAACAATTCTCTAGGAACTTTGTTGTAAGTTTTCTCTAAATCCATAAACACTAAGTGCAAGTCCTTGCATTTCTCCCTGTACTTCTCCAGCAATAAGCAGGCTGCAAACATTGCATCCATTGTTGACCTTCCTGGCATAAACCCAAATTGGTTGTCACTTGCTTGATGCTTCAGCTCCTCCCGAAATCTTCTCAATAATTCTTTCCAGCCATTTTATCATGTAACTCATTAATTTGATGGGTCAGTAATTACTACATTCTTGCTCATGTCCTTTACGCTTGAAGAGAGGGAACAAGGCACCAAACACCTGCCGTTCACACACCCACTTTCAGTTAAGAGCAACTCCACCACAAAAAGGCAAGTGGTAGGATTTTAGCAGACAGAGGCTATATGTTACGATAACCACGAGTCATTTTCTAGGGAGTGAGAGCTTGTCCTCAAACCCACTTTAACCAATGAAGCTCTATAGGAGTTTCTGACAACAATTTATTTGCTGAAAAATGCAGTTTTAGGTCACAAACTATTCACAAATTCATGTCGACTTTATTAAATAGCTTTGGCACAAAGTCGATGGAAGCATATGACATTATCCAGGGTACAATTTGGACTGATAGACAGTTGTGTGTCCTCTTTGGGTGCCTTTTACACTGCTTCACTTTGAAAGCAATCACTCCTGGTCTGTTCTCAAACAGCCTCCAGCATGTAAATTAATCCCGGTTATACTGTATGAGTGCTGTAGCCAGCCACTCATGAACTACACTGCAGGGACACACCAGCAAACTCCCAGTCCCAGACTTCCCCTCAGAAAAAAGTGTGTCTTGTACTGCCCAGCACCCTCCTGGACAATACAACCTCAAATAAAATCTGTCATTTCATTAATAGAATATGTTATACACAAATTCTGTTATCCCAAATGAAGTTTCCCAAACACTTCAATTCAAACACACTGGTTTAGATAAAACATTAAAATGAATGTATTCACTACAGAAAGATGGATTTTAAAAGATTACAAGTAATGATGCATAAAAGTGAGACTTGGATACAAAGAAATAAATAGGTAAAATGTAACTAATACTTAACTTAACAAGTTAAGTGAATTCAAAACAAAGTGCTCTCTCACCATAAGTCCCAATAGTCTTACTGGCTGAATCTTTCAGTCAAGATCCTTCCCCAATGCTGCTTCCTTTGTTTTTCAAGTGATGTTGATGCTAAGGGTGGAGAGAAAGGGAGATATGGTTTGGGACATCTGCTCTCTCCACTTCTAGCCATTTCTCTAGCACAAGAATCTGACATTCAGGAGACAGAAAGTCTGTGTGGACACAAACCTCAAGCTGCTTCTTTGTAAAAATGTAGATTCTTTGTCCACACCATCTCTCCTCCAGAAGATGGCCACTTAATCAGCTAATGGTCCATTTGATCTTGTTGACACCTGGCTGAACCCTTGGATAGCCTTTTGTATCTGGGGAACTGGTTTGTGACTGCCCTCCAGAACATGCTGCAACATGTCTCAGTAATATCAGACAGTGGAATCTTATAACTTTACATAGAGGGTTGACATATGCATTTTACCAAGACAATAATGATCAGCAAATCATGAGTTTTCAAATGATATGGCATACTTTGTACAAATTTTACCATAAGCCTCTAAAAGGAGCAAACATAGAGGGTACACAGACTGTCACAAGGCGATAGTTAGAAGGCAAAAAGTAGGTGCCATTCACATAGGAGAAGGTAGTGGTGTTCCCCCGTCGATCTTTGTTAAAGCACTCACCAACAGCCAGATGAGACCTCCACAGGACTCCAGACCAGGGAGTCAAGAGCGGACCTTGCCCGACCCACAGGCAAAGACTCTGTAAGGGGATCCTTTTTTGTTTATGCCAGCCACTGTTCACGGCCCTGCAGCACTCATCCTAGACTTCTTCAATGTACCATCCACCAATGAATGTTCCAGGCAGGGAGCTGGGGGTTGGGATAAACTGTAAGCTTTATGAGCTGGGGAATTTGTTTATTAATGTTTAGTATTCAGGAATTAATGTTAACCTCTTTATTCCCTAGATCCTATTTTCCTATTCCTAATAAAGTCCCCCTGTCATAAACAGATAGCTAAGGGTTAATGTCTCTTTCACCTGAAGCACCTGACCAGAGGACCAATCAGGAAACCGGATTTTTTCAACTTTGGGTGGAGGGAATTGAGTGTCTGAGTCTTTGTTTTCTGCCTGCCTGCTTTCTCTGAGCTTTGGAGAAGTATTTTCTACTTTCTAGTCTTCTGTTTCTAAGTGTAAGGACAAAGAGATCAGATAGTAAGTTCTATGGTTTCTTTTCTTTGGTATTTGCATGAATATAAGAGCTGGAGTGCTTTGATTTGTATTCTTTTTGAATAAGGCTGTTTATTCAATATTCTTTTAAGCAATTGACCCTGTGTTGTATCATCTTAATACAGAGAGCCCATTTGTATGTATTTTTCTTTCTTTTTATATAAAGCTTTCTTTTAAGACCTGTTGAAGTTTTTCTTTACTTCAGGGAAATTGTGTCTGTACTCACCAGGGAATTGGTGGGAGGAAGAAATCAAGGGGAGATCTGTGTGTTGGATTGCTAGCCTGATTTTGCATTCCCTCTGGGGGAATAGGAAAGTACTTTTTGTTTCCAGGACTGGAAACAGAGAGGAGGAGTCCCTCTGTGTAGTTTCACAGAGCTTGTGTCTGTGTATCTCTTCAGGAGCACCTGGAGGGGGGAAGGGAAAAAGGATTATTTCCCTTTGTTGTGAGACTCAAGGGATTTGGGTCTTGGGGTCCCAGGGAAGGTTTTTCAGGGGGACCAGAGTGCCCCAAAACACTCTAATTTTTTGGGTGGTGGCAGCAGGTACCAGGTCCAAGCTGGTAACTAAGCTTGGAGGTTTTTCATGCTAACCCCCATATTTTGGACGCTAAGGTCCAAATCTGGGACTAAGGTTATGATATGGTGTGCAGTGGTGGGATAGACAGAATCCAGAAGCCAGTGGAAATATTTTATTTTTCTTTTCTCTGCTAGGGGCTTTTTAGCAGAGGGAAACAGTTTGGTTTTAAAAGAGAACCAGAGAGAAATTTTTTTTCTGCTCTCTGGCAGTTTGTGGCTTGCATGTTAAGCAAGAAGCCATTACCAGACTGTTAAGGGTCTTTTGTCATGCAATAGCCCTCCAGTACCAGCACTATATGCATGCAAATGAAGTGGTTTTTCTGGTTTCCTTTCATTGAACATTAACTAGAGAGAGAAAAGGAAAAAAGCACTGTTGCTAGGCAGACTTCAGGAGGCAACAGAACCTGCAGTTCAGAAGATAAACACCGGAGGGCACCCCAACACAAGAAAACAGGAGCCATGACTTCTAAGGCAAAAACTGAGGCCGAAGAACAAATCAAAGAAGCTGAACACAGGCGACAGATGGAGATGAAAGAAAAGGAAGAAAGCATGAAACTGGCAGCCTTCCAAAGAGAACAGGCAGCCCAAGAGGCAGCACACAAAAGAAAACTAGAAGAAGAAGAGGTAGCCTACCGAAGGAAACAAGCAGAAGAAGAGTTGGCCCACAGAAGGAAGCAAGAAGAAGAGGAGGCGGCCCACCACCGAGAAATGGAAAAACACCAAAAAGAAATGGAAAAACACCAAAAAGAAATGGAAAAAACAACAAAAAGAGAATGAAGAGAAGGAAAAACAGAGAAAACATGAACTGGAGTTGGCAAAAGCTGGGCTGCATGTGCCAGCCAACCCTAACAACCCGGCACCCATTATTGCTCCACAGCACAGGAAATTTCCCACCTACAAGGCAGGTGATGACACCGAGGCCTTCTTGGAAAATTTTGACAGAGCCTGTCTTGGGTACAGCATTCCCGAAGACCAGTACATGGTAGAATTGAGGTCACAGCTCAGTGGACCTTTAGCAGAGGTGGCAGCTGAAATGCCTAAGCAGCAAATGAATGACTATAAACTTTTTCAAACCAAGGCCAGATACAGAATGGGGATAACCCCAGATCATGCCCGTCGGCGTTTCAGAACCCAAAAGTGGAAACCAGAGGTGTCATTTCCCAAACACGCCTACTACATTGCAAAAAACTATGAGGCCTGGATAACAGGAAACAACATTCAAACCTTGGAAGAACTGCACCTCCTCATACAAATGGAGCAGTTCTTGGATGGTGTTCCTGAAGACATCACACGGTACATACAAGATGGAAATCCCAAAGATATCGCTGAGGCGGGGGAGATTGGAGCCAAATGGATGGAACTGGCAGAAAGCAAGAAAGCTACTGTCAAGGGGAACGATTACCCCAGGGGGCACATAGACCATAAACCCTACAACCGAGGACAGCCAAAGACCCCACATACCACCCAAGTAAAGCCACAGATAACCCTACCCTTCAACCTCACCAGTCTCCAGTAACTCACCTCGGCCCAGTGACCCATCAGATGGAAGATGCTTTAAGTGTAATGAACTGGGACATATCAAGGCCAACTGTCCCAAGAACACCATGCGAGTGCAATTCATTACACCACCATCACACCAAAGATCCCCAGGCCCGGATGCCTCTCAAATACCCTTGGAGCGAAGGGAAAATTTGAGAGTGGGCGGAAAGAAGGTTACTGCGTGGAGAGACATGGGGGCACAAGTGTCAGCTATCCACCAATCCTTCGTTGACCCCAAATTCATCAACCCAAAGGCCAAAGTTACAATTTACCCCTTCATGTCACAAGCTGTAGACTTGCCTACAGCTCAACTGCCTGTCCAGTACAAAGGCTGGTCAGGAATGTGGACTTTTGCAGTCTATGACAATTATCCTATCCCCATGCTACTGGGGGAAGACTTGGCCAACCAGGTGAGGCGGGCCAAGAGAGTGGGAATGGTTACACGTAGCCAAACCAGGCAAGCTTCCAGACCCATTCCTGTTCCTGAACCGTCCACAGAGGCCCCGTCTGTGTTACCAGAGACCCAGACAGAGGTAGTGGACCCGGATTCCATGCCTACCACTGAAACAGCCACAGCATCTCCAGTCCCAGGCCCGGAACTGGAACAGCAACCAGCACCAGCGATTGCAACCCCATCTTCAAACTCAACGCCAGTGGGCGCCAGCGAGCCACAACTGGCAGAAGCAACAGACAGCCATACCCAAAAGGCTCAGCCAGAGCCTGAAATACCCTCAGGTGCACCAGCGGAGAGCGGTTCACCAGCAACGGAAACAACCCCATCACCTACATCGCTTCCAGAGGGACCAAGCCCAAGTCCACAGTCTGAGGAAAAACTGGTGACTCCAGCCTCAAGGGAACAGTTCCAAGCTGAGCAGGAAGCGGATGACAGCCTTCAGAAAGCTTGGGCGGCGGCACGGAGCACCCCACCGCCTCTCAGCTCTTCTAATCGATCCCGGTTTGTTATAGACCAAGGACTTTTATACAAGGAAATTCTTTCTGGTGGACACCGGGAAGAATGGCAGCCGCAAAAACAGTTGGTGGTTCCAACTAAGTACCGGGAGAAGCTCTTAAGCTTAGCCCATGATCATCCCAGTGGCCATGCTGGGGTAAACAGAACCAAGGACCGGTTGGGGAAGTCCTTCCACTGGGAGGGGATGGGCAAGGACGTTGCCAAGTATGTCCGGTCTTGTGAGGTATGCCAAAGAGTGGGAAAGCCTCAAGACCAGGTCAAGGCCCCTCTCCAGCCACTCCCCATAATTGAGGTCCCATTTCAGCGAGTAGCTGTGGATATTCTGGGCCCTTTCCCAAAAAAGACGCCCAGAGGAAAGCAGTACGTACTGACTTTAGTGGACTTTGCTACCCGATGGCCAGAAGCAGTAGCTCTAGGCAACACCAGGGCTAACACTGTGTGCCTGGCCCTAACAGACCTCTTTGCCAGGGTAGGTTGGCCCTCTGACATCCTTACAGATTCAGGGTCTAATTTCCTGGCAGGGACCATGGAAAAACTGTGGGAAACTCATGGGGTGAATCACTTGGTTGCCACCCCGTACCACCATCAAACCAATGGCCTGGTGGAAAGGTTCAATGGAACTTTGGGGGCCATGATAAGAAAATTCATGAACGAATTCTCCAATAATTGGGACCTAGTGTTGCAGCAGTTGCTGTTTGCCTACAGGGCTGTACCACATCCCAGTTTAGGGTTTTCACCATTTGAACTTGTGTATGGTCACGAGGTTAAGGGGCCATTACAGTTGGTGAAGCAGCAATGGGAGGGGTTTACTCCTTCTCCAGGAACTAACATTCTGGACTTTGTAAGCAACCTACAAAGCACCCTCCGACACTCTTTAGCCCTTGCCAGAGAGAACCTAAAGGATGCTCAAGAAGAGCAAAAGGCCTGGTATGACAGACATGCCAGAGAACGTTCCTTCAAGGTAGGAGACCAGGTTATGGTCTTGAAGGCGCAACAGGCCCATAAGATGGAAGCATCATGGGAAGGGCCATTCACGGTCCAAGAGCGCCTGGGAGCTGTAAACTACCTCATAGCATTTCCCAATTCCTCCCTAAAGCCTAAAGTGTACCATGTTAATTCTCTCAAGCCTTTTTATTCCAGAGACTTACAGGTTTGTCAGTTTACAGTCCAGGGAGATGATGCTGAGTGGCCTGACGGTGTCTACTACGACGGGAAAAAAGACGGTGGCGTGGAAGAGGTCAACCTCTCAACCACCCTGGAACGTCTGCAGCGGCAACAAATCAAGGAGCTGTGCACTAGCTTCGCCCCATTGTTCTCAGCCACCCCAGGACGGACTGAACGGGCATACCACTCCATTGATACAGGTAATGCTCACCCAATCAGAACCCCACCCTACCGAGTGTCTCCTCATGCCCAAGCTGCTATAGAACGGGAGATCCAGAACATGCTACAGATGGGTATAATCCGCCCATCTACCAGTGCATGGGCATCTCCAGTGGTTCTGGTACCCAAACCAGATGGGGAAATACACTTTTGCGTGGACTACCGTAAGCTAAATGCGGTAAGTCGTCCGGACAACTATCCAATGCCCCGCACCGATGAGCTATTGGAAAAGTTGGGACGTGCCCAGTTCATCTCTACAATAGACTTAACCAAGGGGTACTGGCAAGTACCGCTAGATGAACCTGCCAAGGAGAGGTCAGCATTCGTCACCCATGCGGGGGTGTATGAATTCAATGTCCTTCCTTTCGGCCTTCGAAATGCACCCGCCACCTTCCAGAGGCTGGTAGATGGTCTACTAGCTGGACTGGGAGAATTTGCAGTTGCCTACCTCGATGATGTGGCCATTTTTTCAGACTCCTGGCCCGAACACCTACTACACCTGGAAAAGGTCTTTGAGCGCATCAGGCAGGCAGGACTAACTGTTAAGGCCAAAAAGTGTCAAATAGGCCAAAACAGAGTGACTTACCTGGGGCACCAGGTGGGTCGAGGAACCATAAACCCCCTACAGGCCAAGGTGGATGCTATCCAAAAGTGGCCTGTCCCAAAGTCAAAGAAGCAGGTCCAATCCTTCTTAGGCTTGGCCGGATACTACAGGCGATTTGTACCACACTACAGCCAAATCGCTGCCCCATTGACCGACCTGACCAAAAAGACCCAGCCAAATGCCGTTCAGTGGACTAATGAGTGTCAAAAGGCCTTTACCCAGCTTAAGGCGATGCTCATATCTGACCCTGTGCTCAGGGCCCTGGATTTTGACAAGCCATTCCTAGTAACCACAGATGCATCTGAGCGTGGTATAGGAGCGGTGCTCATGCAGGAAGCAACAGATCACAACTTCCATCCTGTCGTGTTTCTCAGCAAGAAACTGTCTGAGAGGGAAAGTCACTGGTCAGTCAGTGAAAAGGAATGCTATGCCATTGTGTACGCCCTGGAAAAGCTACGCCCATATGTTTGGGGACGGCGGTTCCAACTACAAACTGACCATGCTGCACTAAAGTGGCTTCATACTGCCAAGGGGAACAACAAGAAACTTCTTCGTTGGAGTTTAGCTCTCCAAGATTTTGATTTTGAAATTCAACACATCACAGGAGCTTCTAACAAAGTAGCTGATGCACTCTCCCGTGAGAGTTTCCCAGAATTCAGTAGTTAAAAAGTGTTCTTAAAATGTAGAAGTCTGTTAGTTATATACTTAGGAGTATATGTAAAGGTGTATGTGTTGTATTAATCTGTTTATTTTCAAGTTCTAGAAGGAAATCGCCGCCAGTGAGCTTCCCCACTGTCTGCAATTTGGGGGGCGTGTCATAAACAGATAGCTAAGGGTTAATGTCTCTTTCACCTGAAGCACCTGACCAGAGGACCAATCAGGAAACCGGATTTTTTCAACTTTGGGTGGAGGGAATTGAGTGTCTGAGTCTTTGTTTTCTGCCTGCCTGCTTTCTCTGAGCTTTGGAGAAGTACTTTCTAGTCTTCTGTTTCTAAGTGTAAGGACAAAGAGATCAGATAGTAAGTTCTATGGTTTCTTTTCTTTGGTATTTGCATGAATATAAGTGCTGGAGTGCTTTGATTTGTATTCTTTTTGAATAAGGCTGTTTATTCAATATTCTTTTAAGCAATTGACCCTGTGTTGTATCATCTTAATACAGAGAGCCCATTTGTATGTATTTTTCTTTCTTTTTATATAAAGCTTTCTTTTAAGACCTGTTGAAGTTTTTCTTTACTTCAGGGAAATTGAGTCTGTACTCACCAGGGAATTGGTGGGAGGAAGAAATCAAGGGAAGATCTGTGTGTTGGATTGCTAGCCTGATTTTGCATTCCCTCTGGGGGAATAGGAAAGTACTTTTTGTTTCCAGGACTGGAAACAGAGAGGAGGAGTCCCTCTGTGTAGTTTCACAGAGCTTGTGTCTGTGTATCTCTTCAGGAGCACCTGGAGGGGGGAAGGGAAAAAGGATTATTTCCCTTTGTTGTGAGACTCAAGGGATTTGGGTCTTGGGGTCCCAGGGAAGGTTTTTCAGGGGGACCAGAGTGCCCCAAAACACTCTAATTTTTTGGGTGGTGGCAGCAGGTACCAGGTCCAAGCTGGTAACTAAGCTTGGAGGTTTTTCATGCTAACCCCCATATTTTGGACGCTAAGGTCCAAATCTGGGACTAAGGTTATGATACCCCCTCCCCTTGTTATATGGTTATTTTTGGGTGTGACATTCCTTTTCAGGAGTTTGTATTAATGTACTTTATGTTTCTTGCATCCGGGGTTTTGTACTCCTTGCCAGTAGTGGTAGCATTATTCACTTTCCCAAGGGAGAGCACCCAGGCACAGTGTGGAGTAACCTTGGTATGAGGCACTAGGTGTCACACACAAAACAAAACACAGAATCCAGGACCCAAACCATGCAAGGAGAGGGGAGACGTCGCTCTGTGTAGCGAGCGCCAGCGAGGAGACTACTTAAGTATCAGTCGGAACCTGGACTGGAACTTGAATGTTTCCCTCCTTCCCCTAGTAAGTGCCCTACCCACCAGGCAATAGCATTGTTCTCATTCGTTGCAAAATTATTGACCAAGCTCAAAATTGTTTCAGTGTCACCAACTATTCATGAAGAAGAATAGGGGTTCAATTATTCTGATGTGGTCTGGATTGTTACTGGGAAAATCTACACAGTTGCCTTGGGCTACAATTATCTCTTCAACTTCTACTAGTGGAGGGGACTGAGATCCAACAAATTTTATCTAAAGGCTTGGTCATGACTTTGCAGTACTATTTCCTTCCATGGTAACTTGTAAAACCTCCTTTACTGAGGCATTGCAGAATCTGGCCTCTACAGAGTTAAGGGTGATAGAGGAGTTGGAACAGGGAACCAGCTGTTCTCCATGGAAATGTGGAGATCCTTGGAGAGGCTGTCTATACTCACCTTTGCACAGAATGGTGTAATTTGGCCCACAGATGTTAGTTTAAAACTGATGCAATAAAAATATTCCACAGATTTTATTGCACTCTATTGCAGTAATAAATTAAGAACAGATGTCAATTTGTGATGGAGATGCAAAGAGTATGTATAGTTTACAAATTTACTATTAAAAAGCCACCATTGCCAAACACTATATCTGAATGACCAATTATTTTCTATGGTATGTAGCTGTCAGGATCTCAGAGATGTGTGTGTTCTGACTTTTTTAAATGGTAATCATTTTACTCATTGGTAATATTTAAGTCCCTCCAAATGCTAAGACAATATCTTTTTTTGCCCAGTAATATTACCAGAAGGGAAGAATCATCATCTTCAACAATTAGGCTATTTTTACACTAAAACTAAAAGAAGTGAGAAGTATTTTTTAAGTTAAATTAGACCTCTCATGACAATTTTAAGGGAGGTTATTTTAAAGTGCTATACTATTTGAAAAGTCATTATGTAAAAATGACACCTTTTTACTCAAATATATTTCTTTCCTGTAATCAGCCTCATAATTGCTGACTTTAGTGACAAAAACAAGGTGACTTTGTGTGTGTGTAAGTTTTACTCCTCTTATCTATGTTGGCTCTGCAGGGCTAAGATAGAGTAAGGTGAATTCTATTCCAGCCCACTGTCAACAGCAATGTCACTAAATTCTAAGCAATTACATTTTGCAAACCCTTCGCGATTGCATAGAAATAAACCAAGGATCTAATTTAGCTTGTCCCATCTTTATTACCTGTGATGATGCACAAGTTGGAAAGGACTAAGCATGACTGTGCCCCGGCTGAGTTGACAGAGTTGGCAGTTAGGAAAACATTGTTTTCCTTGTAACTGGAGCTCAGCTGACCTGGGAATTATTTGACACATAACAGACATGGAGATGCTTGGTTTTTTGGTTTGTTTATTTGCTTTTTTAACATACGAGTCACCTTTCAAAATAAAACTGCACTTTATCCTTAATGGTAGCAGTAGAAAAACTGTTTTAAGAAACAATAGCCCCAAAATTATATCTTTTTGAGGACCCTGAAAGGTGTTGTGCACTGTGAAATTCTGTTAACTTCAGAGGGGGGTTACAGGTGTTAAACAATTCACAGGATTAAGCCCTTAATCTTGTTTTGTTTGGTGATATATTGCTTGATGAACTTACCCCACTCTGTGTTCATGTGTTTCCAAATGCTTCTAGTTTATCGTTTGCCTGTATGCAATTTTTCTCACAGAAGTTCCTATCTACTTAGGGAAGTAAATTTGAATGTATCTATCTACATCTCTGAAGGGAGGGACTATCCCTTTTGCAAGTGGAGGGGAACTCAGATCACTCAAACTCATCTTGGGGTTATTGCTGGCTCTACTGCAACATTTCAGACATAGGGATCCCACAGAGCTCAGGATACACGGGGTTGTACAGATGAGGCTGTAGTGAAGTAAAAGACCAGCTGCTCTCCATGGCAACATTGCCTGCTGATGTCAAAGATCTCCTAATAGATATCAAAGGGAGAATTAATAATCCTAAAAGCACCATTAATTCCTATTGAATCCTTCCATAGTTTCTAATATCAGCAACAGGGAGTTCAGCCAATGGCATCACACCTCCTGAAGGTGCTGTGTGGCTATAGAATTGTCAGAGTATAAATAAAAGAACTAGCCACTTCTCCACTTGGATATCTTTTGCCACCATGGAGTGCACCTCCCTAAATTCCCAGAAAACCTATCAGCTATGCTCACCCCACAAAACTTCCCACTAGATGAAACAATTTCTTGGAAAATTGGCAATGTTAATCTGGTGGATTTTCTGGGTCATTCTGCCTTCTTCCCTGGGAATTTTCCTTGGAAGAGAATGAGATAAATTTAAATTTGGAAGCCATCATTGAATTAGACTGTCAGAAAATATCTGATTAGTCTTATAGATTCTGAGGTTAGCAAGCAGACAAGATCTATGATGCATAGAGTTCTTTTTCACTGAGGCACTGAAAAAGCAGTATTTTTCAGATTTCATACCTTTGGTTTACTTCTCTTTACACAGGAAGGGGTCAATGTCTGAAATCAGTAGGAGCTCTAATCTCAAACTCATTTAATCTATAAAACACTTCAATATGCATATGCTCCATCCTCTTTAGAAATTTTGTTACAAAGTTTCTCCCTCTTAAATGAGGCTTTAATAGATCATGGTTCCTCCCAGCTACATTAAACTCTTGATCATTTACACTGATCTGAGTACACTTCATATAGATTCATGTCCTCATCCAATGCACGGAATGCATAGGTGTGTTATACTGGCAATCTACACTAACAACCATCCACAGGAATGGGGAGGTGCCAACTCACAAGTTGAATGATACTTGCTTTTGGGTGGAAGGTTTCACACTGGGCAGACTATCTAGGCCTCTAAAATGCATCTCTTCTGCAGAAGCCTCTACACTCTGCCAAAACTGCCAGATTGGCGCCACATGCTTCTTTACAATAGATTCCATGTGTTCTCCCACGTGCTCCAAGAAAAGAGTACCTGGACCTTAAAGGAAAGGAAGGCACAAGACTCAGAGATAGCTCTGGCTGCCAGAAAGACAGGTTGCATTGCAGCAGCATCTGAGAAAGCCATGACGACCACTTGTGGTGTTAAATTATGCATCAACTGGAGACTGTTGCCTGCAGGTACCTCGAATGAAAGCGAGGAACAAACAATTACAAAGACGAGACTAACTGGTATGATACCTTTCTCCTGAGCAGTAGCCACATTTAGAATGTTACACTCCTGGACATTGAAAGAGTATTTATATGACCTGAAAATACCTCACTAATTATCTGTCTCCTGTCTAGTGTGCTAGAGGTGTGTTAAGAATTGCATCACTAGAGGAAGCTGTGGTAATAACTAAGAGCTTGTGTATGCCTTTTACGAAAGTGAGAGCTAGAAAACCCACAAATATCAAGCCCTATATGGTCAATTTTAACTAGTTTCATTTTTATAACCTCTAATTATTTTTAACAGTGGGTGAATACCTGTAACTGTAGCCACTGGAGGCAACAGACACTGACCTTGGTACTGCGTCTGACGTATGTCTGTTAACAGGAGCAAGAACATAAAATTCAGTTTCTTACCAGAACCCCTGTGTATGACACCTACCAATACCACTGATCACTTATTAGTGGGATTGTGTAGGCCAGGGGTAGGCAACCTGCAGCACATGAGCTGATTTCCAGTTGCACTCACACTGCCCGGGTCCTGGCCACTGGTCTGGAGGGCTCTGCATTTTAATTTAATTTTAAATGAAGCTTCTTAAACATTTTAAAAACCTTATTTACTTTACATACAGCAATAGTTTAGTTATATATTATAGACTTATAGAATGAGACCTTCTAAAAACATTAACATTTATTATTGGCACCAAAACCTTGAATTAGAGTGAATAACTTAAGACTCGGCACACCACTCCTGCAAGGTTGCCAACCCCTGGTGTAGGATAAAGGAAATGGGCTATAGGGGAGGGATTCCCCCCCCCCCCATGGCTGTTTCAAGGCCCTCTCCAACAATCCCTAGCACAGGAAACATGCTAGGGGGAGCCTAATTCTTGTAGCACTATAGGCACTCTCAGTGACAACGCTGCCCACAGCGGAGGTTGCAGTAACTTAGGGCAACTCCTGGACATCTGCGTTACATCAGGGCTGTTTCTGTCCCTAAGCATCTTAGGATCAGGAAAGCAGAAGTCATTAGGCTTAAGCCATCTTTGTCCTTCACCCCTGCACCTCTGTCAAGTCCAGCATAGATTCTGACCCTAGCTTTCTTCAGAGGCTTGGAACAAAGTTTAAAGGGTGTTTCACAACACTATTAGGTCAGTAGCCACAATTCACACAAATTGTTTTATGATCCTCACAACAGTTTGTGAATTGTATGCTCCTAAAGTGGATAACGCAGTGTTTATATAAGACTGTATTTGGTAATGTAGTTTGGTGCGTATTAGATTAACCTGGCATATTTGTGTTTTGGAATGAAGTCAATGATTATATAAATCATAGCTGATTCAAACATGCTTGGTTTTACATCTACAAGAACACAGTGATATCCTATTGTTAAACATGTAGGAAAGCTTTGAGATATTATAGCAATATTGGCAATTAAGACTATCCTCAAAGACTCATCTTCACATAACAATGGCTTACATTCTCTTTCCCAAGCATAGAGCTCTGAGAAACAATACACACAGGTTGGATTCATTGCACAGTATACACAGTGTACAGTCAGCAGAGGGCAGTGGAAAGTGATTTTTTTTAAGTGTCATTTTCACTTGTTTCTAAGCTATAGGATTCTACTACTCTTCAGTAGTGTCTTTTAGTTGCATCTGAAAATCTTTTGGGACTGATTCTGATCTCTCTGATTTACAGCATACAGTTGAATTACTCTGAATTAACCCAGGTCCCTTATGTACATATGTTAGCTTTTTCCTATTTATTCAAGATGATATACACATCAAAGTGAGTAAACTGGAAAAAAAGTTTAGGGTATGATTTGTAAAACTGTCCCGTCTTTTGCACCTGCAAAGTTGCTGATCATTTTTGCATCTGCATACCAGACAGTCTTCTTCAAATTCCCCACTATTCTACTGCTATAACAACTGCCACAATTGTAGCAAAGGTAGGAGTGCCAGAGTAGACAGGCTGCTGCTAGATGCCAGCATTTAGGCCACCATGTTGTCTGAACCTGCTCTGAGCTACTGTCTTTTTCTATGCTTTGTTGCATTAGTCCCATTAAAGTACGTTGACTTATCACATATGGAGAACTACAATGGTCTATGCTTAGAAATAGACACTTCAGATACTTTGCCAGAGTATTTCCTGCTCCAGAGTGCAAAATTCTAGAAAAAAAGATCACCATTGCACATAGGATATTAGCCTGTAAAACTATTTATTTATATGGATATGACAGAGAAATACACAATTGACAACTATTGTGGCACAGATCTTTCATCTGACCCATGACTCCTGACTTCTGATACATCATTATGTAATGTACAGACATTATGTATAGCTATTATTGACCTTGCTTCCTTTTTTACTGTTTATCCATTAAATAAGAATAATCACCTTTTATAGTGGTAAATTTTCAAAGAGGGAAAACAACTCCAATTGCTTTGAACAGTCACAGATAAAGATCAATAGTATTAAGGAAACATTTGATTTAATAATAGTCAAAACAAGATGAAAAATACTAGACTGTGCCTCAGAAAGCCAAAATACAATTTATATTCTACAGTATCAAAAGGAAATAGAATTGAAATCTTAATTATCTGCAGGACCACATTCATAGTTTTTAAATCAATTTACTACATGATTATTTCAGTTAACATTTTATTTTTATCATCCTCCGTGTATATGATGTTGATTTTCATAAGGGTGAAACCAGAGTACTGCAATTACATGGTTCAATGTACAGTTTTCCACTCCATTTCATCATCTATAAATTTTTTTCTCTCTTAAATACTTGATTCCTGCCCTTTACTGGCATTGTCTTTAATTAGACTTAGTCACTGACAATCATCCATGTTTTAAAAGTCAGAAAATTAGTATCTGTATTGTATAAAAGCAAAAGGCAACCTCCCTCCCCTGTTTTGTTCTGTAGAAAGTCCCAGAAGATGCATCATTAGGATTTTCAAGCTTTCCTCAGGCTTCTGAAGTCCATCATTAGAGTAATTAAGTATACGATTTCTACAAGCCCTCAAGGAGGAAAGAAAATTTGACCACACAAAATTTCTTATTAAACTTTTCTTAAAGCTGAAAATAATCAGATTAAAATAATCATTCAATTTCCTTAAGTTCTGTTACTAGCAGCACTTAAGACTGTTAAAATAAGTAATTTTAAAATCTAATTTACTTTTCCACATTAAGAGCACAATCCTACAAACTAATACTATGGAGGACAGGCAACTTCATTTTTTGTTTAGTATCAGTTTCAGTTTCTAAGCTCAAATGCACTGGCATAATGCTGCAGTGTTTGGGTTTCAAATACTACAGAGGAAAGTTTATATCCAAACATTTATTTTAAATTCTATTACTTTAAAAAAGGTTCATAGAAATATTATTGTTTAATCTTATATTTTGTAAACCTTTGAAATTTTAGGTGTTCTAAAATTAGATTGATAGATTGAACCTAACATCTGCTCACTGATGTCAGTGGAAAGACTTTCATTGACTTCAGTGGGCTTTTAATCACGCTCACTGTGCATGTCCCTTTGATAACAAATAACTGGCTACATGAAGCAAAGTCGATCACTCAAGCACTTGGCCTACACATGCTATTAATTGTGTGACTTTCTAGACCAGGCGGAGGCAACCTATGGCACGCGTGCCGAAGGCAGCATGTGAGCTGATTTTCAGTGGCACTCACACTGCCCAGGTCCTGGCCACCAGTCCGGGGGGCTCTGCATTTTAATTTAATTTTAAATGAAGCTTCTTAAACATTTTTAAAACCTTATTTACTTTACATACAACAATAGTTTAATTATATATTATAGACTTATAGAAAGAGACCTTTTAAAAACGTTAAAATGTATTATCGGCACGCGAAACCTTAAATTAGAGTGAATAAATGAAGACTCGGTACACCACTTCTGAAAGGTTGCCGACTCCTGTTCTAGACTATCATCTCTCCAACAGAACAGGTAACAAAACATACATAAAATTTCTCGTCAAGCTTTTGCCCATCAAAGCAATCAGTCATTTGATGGAGGTGAGAGGAAACCTTCAGTGAATCTTCTGCATAAGATCACATGCTAATATTAGCTCCACTGTTTGCCAGCTCTTTATACTAGAAAATGGTGCTGCGTATTTTCATCCTACACTCAAGATTCACTCTACCCTTCACCCAAGAACACAAAAAGAATCTTTGTAATCCAAATAGAACAAAACTCCACACTTTTGAGGTTCAATTTTTTTTTCTACTCCAGCCACTGCATTTAGCAGCACTGCCTATTGAATGCAGATTGCAATAATACACAAACTAATGGACATTCTCTCTTGCACAACTTTGAGAAAACAAAATTATCTAGTCAACAGCAAACATACTTGATTTGTCCTATAGACGTTATTAAGTTAATTTTTGTACAACATGTTGAAAGTGTGAAGTGCTATAAAGATGAAGGGTATTTTTTACTAATTAAAATTAATAGGAAATGTAGCCAGAACATTCATGATAATAAATAAGGCATTTATTGGAGGAAAAGATAATAGACAGCCTTTCACCTACATCAGTGATTAGAATTTCTTGCAGATAGGCAATGATGGATGTGACACACTGTCTATATCTCAAATTACCAAATTCTCTGATAGGGTCCACAGAGGGGCCAAAAACTGAATGAGCATGGAAGAGACTACTGGAGTTCATTGGGAGCAGGTGGGTGGTCAGCATTTTTGAAAAATTGGGCAACATATATGGCTACTTAAATATGGATTTAGGAGCGTAAATTAGGCATGGTGCTATTTAATTTCAAGTAACTCATAAATCAGGGCAGCACAAAGAGAAGAGGGAACTAATTTCAGTGCTCAGAAGCTAGCGAAGAAGACAGAACCGTATAAGACAACATATCCCTAGAGCAATGTAACATGACACGACTGTTTCACTTCTTAGAATTTTGCTTTTGTTGTGGTTGGTCACACAACAGTTCCATTAATGTGAACCTTTAAGGATGGGATATTCAAAAAGGGCTTCGGAGCTAGGGTGCCCAGCACTTCTCATTGACTAATTTCCCTTAGTCCTCTTTTGAAAATTCCGGTCTTCAGGCACATACGATTTTCAAGTCAGCAGGTCATTTTCCCTTTAATGACGACCCTTGGTTTATTTTTAGATCTTTTAGAAATTGCAGTTTTCTCCTTGGAACATCTGTCTCTGCTGTGATAAAAAGGCAATATAGTTGCCTCGTTCGACAGTCTGCTGTTGAAGAATAACACTAAAAGAAGTTTTCGAGAGTTCTGTAATCTGATTAATTGGCTTTAGTTTACATTACACACATTTTCCTTCCATTATAGTGCATGGCGCTGCTTAGGTAACATGCATCTTCTATGTGTAAGAAGAGTTAAGAAGAAGATGCTCTTGCTGATGTGTCCAGAGTTCTAGAATTGAAGTTGTGGCTTTATTTTGTAAAACCAGGTTTTTCCTTATACCATCTACACCTTTTTGCCTAATATTTGTTTGTGATACTTAGGGCAGTGCTCTGATTGATGCATCTGTCCAGCTGTTTATATCATGCCCATTATTATAGTATCCAAGTGTCCATGATGTAATAAATAATGCTTTTACTCCTGCTGCTGCTTGCAGTTATCTAGGATTCACCGGGTACCTCCCTACTCCGAAAGGTTTGTCACACTGCCCCTGCTACTGTCCCAGGGGTGGTGATGGTGACCGAGCTCTACCCCCACTTCCAGTGCTGCCAGTTTTGATTTTAGTTCTCTCTTCTTCTTTACCAAACTCTACCTACATCCCCTTCCAACTCTCAAATGTGAAGAGATTTTGTAAAGTGTCTGCACAAATGCCTTGCAAGTAAATTCTCATGTGACTATGTACATGCACATTCCTGACACCAACTCTTTCTGCAGACATTCTGGAGTTCATCTGAATCAAGGACAGTGAATCAGAAGGATTGTGAAAAAAAAAATTAAATAGTGCGGAATCCAGAGCACACTCCTTCATGACCCCACTTGGTATGTCCTCCCAGTTTGATAGTGAACCATTGATAATATTATTTGAAGACAGTCTTTCATCAAGCTGGGCGCCTACCTGACACTAATTTCATCTCGTTCACTTATGAGAAAGGCTGGTGACATAGTCCCACATAAAGTACTAAGAACTGTAAAAACCACAATGACTGCCCCCGAAATCTTGCACTCTGGTTATTTTAGGATTTTATACTGTAACTAATTTACCATAGTATTGGAAGTGCAGAACTTCCAAGGTATTTAGACATTTAATTTCCACTGGGAGTTACTTACCTAAATACCTTGGATGATCTGGGTCTGAGTGCCTTACACATCAGTCAGAATGGCAGGGTCCTTAGTGGACTATATTGAGTCTCTGGCTCTCTTCCTTTCAATCAAAACAGAAGCATTTTAAAAGCCAGGGTTTTAATGAGGTGTGAACTCAATTCATTTCACATCTACCACAAGAGATGGAGATTAGTTTTTGTGCATGTTATATTGCCATTTTTATATATCGACTTGTTTATACTTGGATTAAACTCTCAAATACTCTAGTTTATTTCAAGAGGATGAAGGAATATCAAAATGCTATCTGCCTTATTTTCAGAGCATTTTGCAGCTTTTGGGGGATATGTGCAGAAAAATGACATTTCTGTCAGAATAGCATGAATAATGTTTATGAACGGAGATCCAGGAGGATATCAATAATTGACAAGTAAACACAGCCCAGTAAGTTTGATCTTCACTGCGGCAAATCTCAGTGGGGATCATTGTTGTCTCCTGAAAAACACTGCAAAAAAGCTGAAGTCAACTCATCTTAGCCTCTTGAAATTAAGTGACCCCACGGTGTTCATTTAAGAAAATTAAAAATATAGAAATCAAGACTGTACAATTTTCTTTCTAGTTATTCACATTTTCTTCCTGTAATTGCTATTTGTCATTTGGAAGAAGCCCAGTGTCTAGAATAAGAGTGGAAATTTAAAAGTGCTTTGCTTTGTTTTTAAAAGCTGCAGAGTAAAGAATTTTGATCTTTGTGTGATTTGGGGATGGATGTTATCAAGCAGAGCTGGGTGTGAAACTGTCCTTAAGGTTCACTGCTTTTCAAGATTGCAGAGCTTCCACAAACATTCAAGATTATGTGCAATATTTATCACACTTAGAAACAATATTGTCAAAGCTTGACACAAGTATTTGTCATTCCCTGGCTTCAGGAGAAATTTTAGTGCAATGAAATTTCAAAACATTTTCTTTAGATGGGCTGGATTTTACCACATAGTTGTAGTGAGATGGTATTTGTGTGCGATTGGCAGAAGCAACCATCCCAAGAGCTCCCCAAAATCCATTTGCTCTTATTTTTCAGGCTTGAGTAGGAACAAGGAAACGATTTATACACCCCCACAAAAGTGGCTTCCCCACTCTCCATCGCCAAGTCAATGGTATTTGGCAGTTCCATTTTGAAGTCATTTTTCAGGAACCCTTTTAAGGTTCTTCTGCCACTGAACCATTTAGGAACCCAGCCTCCTTTCCCTATTAGCCAGGGATAATCTCTTAATGTACAGGGCCTCCGCATGGTTACCCACGGCTGCGGGAGTTTTAAATAGTCACAAGAAGCAAACGGGATTTAGAGTACACAGAGCAGGTGTATGGAACGTCACTGTGAAGATTCTTGACCTTCAGGCTATTAATTGCCTGCTGTGGCCAAACTATGCAGCTCTGGCCAGCTTTGCACCTTGTACCACGACAAAGCCAGAACAGCCTATAGACAGTAACACAGGTAGTCAATAGTTGGACTCTTGGCCAAAGCTGGATCACTAGATGCTTTGGAAGGGACACCAAAATCTTTTTTATTATTATTTTCTCTGGAGTCTGGACCTTGACTATACCTTGATCAAGAAATTTGGACCTTGAGGGAAAAAACCTGACTACCCCTGCAGTAATGCAATAATCCAGTGCTTCTTAGGCTCGGGCTTGTATTTGTTGTGCACCCTAAGCTTCCAGTCTTTTCCTGGAGAACAGTGCATGCACAAGGATTCCAGAATTGGGCCCTTTCTTTGATGCTCTTTTTTTAAGTGCCTGCACACATAACTCCCTAGCATATTATCATAAGCACACAGTAGACTTTCATAGCCACAGCATAATATTGAGACCATCATAAAGCAAATTACTTAACGATTTAGAGACTATTTGGCATAGTCTCCTTCTAGCATTCTTGACTTGGCTTCTTTTTTGCCCTTGTGTGCGCTCTGCTTTTAAATCCAAGCCAACAGCTGTGGCCACACATTTGGCACCGAGTGTGCTGTGGACTCAGATGCTAAGCTCTTGAACAGATTTTTTTTTCCAAGGAACAGATTCAGGGTCTATGACTGCTGCCCCCTGACTGGTGCCTGACAGGTTTTCTGGCTAATTTGATTGTTGGCAGTATGGCTGTGTCGCTGACTCCGTGCATAATTTCAGAACTCCTCCTGAGGGTTACAAAGGTGAGCTTGATAGCATGTTTGAGTATCCTTTATCTCTGAGGAAGTGTGCCCTGTAATGCAGCAAAGATCGAGATTTTCTAAGATCTAAGGTTTCATTAAAAAAAAGAAGAAACTATTTTCATGGTAGATAGTCCTGCATGCTGCTAGCACAGATGTCTGCATGCATTCAGGGGGCCCCAGTGGTGCAGCTGATATCAGACTGAAAATATTCCATGTCCATTCCAAGACTGACTTATTGCCCCTCCTGCAAGATCCATGTCCTGTGGGACAGTGGTTCTCAACCTTTATGGGCTCAGGCCCCCTTTGTAAACACTGGTGTCCTGTTGCAACCCAGAGACCCCCAAGACACATCCAGACCCAATGACTTCCCCCAGAGGGGCCTATAGAGTGGGGGAAGCTCAGAGATAAGATTCCAGATACTCCAGCAAGATATGAACAGCTGGGGAATCTGCCCATCGGCAACTCAGAGGAAGGATGGTGAGCCAAGACATCCCCCCAGACCCAAATATACAGATCTCTCATTTCTGGGGGCAGACGATAAGAGTTGGGGAGGGATGTGGGGTCCTGGAGGTGAAGTGAGGAAAGCAAAGGATCTAGGGGTGTAGTGAGGAAAGAGTTGGGGAGTTGTTGATGTCAGGAGAAGGAATTGGGGAAGAGGGTTGTAGTGCTGCAGTGCAGGGCTGAGGGAAAGATATGGGGCAGATAGGTCTGAGGGATGGGCAGCAAAACACCACCTCTCCAAAAAAACAGACAGCCCTCACACATCAGTCCACTTCAGCCTTACAAAGTCAGGACCAAATTATCTTTTTTTCAGATATGCATCCCCAGACCTCTTGGAGTTCCGCACACAACCAACATAGCAATTTGCTTTTCTGCGCTTTATTCTGACTACAGTGAAAGCCAGGGAGAGCTAATCACCCAAAATCTTTCCAGTGTTCCCACCACCAAGGAGTGGCCAAACATATTTCATTCATCCAAAAGCCCAGAAAAAACCCATCTGCGCCAATCTTACCTTGTGGCATTAGCAAGTCAGCTTTAACTGGATAAAGCAACAGCTAGTTGTATCCATTAAACTACTAATATGTTTATTTAAGCAACAGCACTGAATCATAATCTAATCTAGGAGAAGGGAAAAAACAAATAAGGAATTTATTTCATGTAACAATGAAACTAGCATGCCACCCACACATAATAGCAAGTGGTGGAATGTTATATTACATGGGAAAATACTATCAATTGTGCTGGAAGCAGATCCACAACCTGAAACCACCAATAACCAGGCCTTTGAGATAGAGAAATGTCAAAGTGAATAGAGCTCATGTTTGTCCCAGGGTATGAGACACACACAAGGTGGATGAAGTCATATCTTTTACTGGACAGCTTCTGAAAGGGACCTGAAGAGCAGCCCCATGTAGCTTGAAAGCTTCTCTCTTTCACCAACGTCCAATAAAAGACATTACCTCATCCACCTTGTCACTCCAAAAGAGAGTAGAGATAGTAGCAAGCAATCCAACCCAGTATTAGATGAGCCTGTAAAACTGTGATCCAAATCAGAAGTTGCTAAAATACCTGCTTAACACACCTCTAGCAAAGGACTGTCTACTAGAAAAAGGAGCAGATCTTGAGACAGGCGTTCTATTACCCAATCAGACTTTCCCTTACAAGAAATTACATGAGATTATTCTCACTACCATATATATTGAAAATGTTACTTAAAAGTAAACAAAAATGGACTTTCACTAGATGATATTTCCTTATCTCACAATGGTAAGGAGAGATTATATACATTCATTTTTCTAAAAATGTTTTGAGATCTTTGGATGGAAGCTGCTAAATAAGTGCCAAATATTACAAATATTAGTGTATTCTTGAACAGCTGTCAGTTGTTGACAAGATTTGTTTTTAAGAGAAGTGATGGTAGCCAATTTCAAAGAAATGGTCTGATATATTGGTGGACCAGGCATGAAACATTCTCTCTAAGGAGTCAAATCTGGCTGTGGATGTGCTGAACAGGTGGTTGGATGCAGTTGAAAGCCTACTGTAGTTACACAAGTAGAAGATGGAAATTAGACTAACTTTTGCAAGTAAAAGTTTCTGAGCAAAGATTCTGTACCTTCCCCAAGCCTGCGAAGCTGATTCATGTTTATATTATCTAGGCACAGACTGGAGGAATACTCCAAAAGGAGCCATTTTATCTTACACACAAACAAAACTAATTTTAACACTCACATATGTTTCTCATTTATTCAGGCAGCATTCAAAGATGTGGACTGTAATGTAATACAATTTTTCTTTAAGCAAAAGATTTCTCAGGGAAGAATCTAAAAGCGTTTCCACACTCTGCTCGTATTTGACTTGAATGTAATTCATACAACACATTTCAACTGAATCCATTTACACTCTGCTACAAAGTTTCACCTAATAGCCACCTAAGTTGTTAAAATCAGAGGGATGCATTTTTCAGAGCATTCTGCCAAAATTGTACTTTCAGAAGTGCCTGAGCTTTATAGCAGAGAGTTTTTACATCCTTGTTGGAACTCCACAATGGTTTTAAAGTACCTTGGTCATAAAAGACAACTCCGAACTATCTCCTTCATATTGCATGTTGATTTAGAAAAATGCTTGACAGTGACTCTCTCTCCTGGAATTCTAGTTGCTGCAGCTGATTTAGAATATGCGGTAATTAAATTTGATCTAAGACTACATCCTACACAAGATAATGAGCACCTCCTTAGTGATGTTGAGTGCTTTCAGCTTCGACTACCTTCAGCTGGGATTGAACTCATCACTTTAAATCTTTAGTAAGCAACAATATAGAAATCCACTGTCTCGTGTACTGAATTAGCTACTATAGTATCCACTGCATTGTCATCTGAAAAGTAAATAGGCAAGATCCTGAAGTCTTATGCAAGCAAAGCTCCTATTGATGTCACTGGACATTTTAGTTAAAGGATTGCTTTGAAACTTAGTAATTTGCACCTTGTTACTTACATATAGTGGGTAAAATCCTGGCCACATTGAAATCAGTGGCAAAACTATCATTGAATTCAATGGACCTAGGATCTCACTTTCTTTCATCCTGCTATATCCCAAGGCATTTTATGAAGTATGGACCCAATCTTGTAGTCATTGTTCAAGTGAAATGCCCACAAGTCATCTTAGTAGGAAAGATCAGGCACTCTATCCAGTCACTCAAGTGTACTGTAACTTGAATCAGCTCTGTCATGATCAGATAGAGTCACTGCCAGGAAGGGGAAGACAGACAGGAAAGATTCTTGACCATGGTTGGGCTCAGCAAGGATTCAGATTCTGACTGAGAACAGATTGTCCAACAGAGCCTCACAGAAAGGAGCAGCTGAAGCTACTCCAGTAATGGGCTCCTGCTTATTTATGGGGAGAGAAGTCTAGAGTAAGGAAGGGTTAGGTGAAAAGGAAAGAAGAGTGAAAGAAAGGGGGAATTAAAGAAGATGAGCATGCATTAAAGATAAGAAGGAATGCATGTAAAAAAAAGAGGGAGTGTGTGAAGTGAGAGCAATAAAACAAACAACTTGCTTAGCTTAGCTGTAATAGTAATGTACCTATTTGGAGCATGGAGATGCAGTTTCCCATTTTCCAGCTGCTGGTCCACAGTATTCCCCATTGTAGATGGGTGATTGATTAATCCTCTTGACAAATCTCTGAATTTTCCCCTTAAGATTCAAAATGAAATGAAAATTCCACAAAACTTCTATCTAGTTTTTTTACTTGGTCACTGACCTCTTCCCAATATACCCTCCCTCCACCCAAACCGGTCTACCTTTTCTTCTCTTTGTGGTGTAACCGCACATCTCCTGTCTCCTAACCTTTTACCCTCATTTCCAAGGGTTTTTGTCCTTTCTCTGTGGCATTGCTGGGCAGCCCTCCTTCTTTTCCAGCCCCAAAGACTCGGTTTTGTTATAAGCAGCTGTCTGCCCTCATACCCCACTTCACTTTTCCCAGAGATACTTCCTTACATCCTCAATCTCTTAGAACATCTTAACTGGTTCCCCAGTACACAAATCCCTCCCAGTGTTCTTCTGTGTGTTTAAGACTTCTCTGTAACAGCTCTTCCTCCCCAATAGCTGCCCACCCCACTCAGCCTCCTCCACAGTCTCGCTACTGAGAGCTCAGTCATTTATCATTTCCCCTCAATTGCAGGTTGGAAATTAATCTGAACCAGGCACTTCAACAAGAGCCTCCTCACATCTCATGCAGCGCAAATCTCCCCATAAAGAGGACACAGGTTTAATGTATATACAATCATCCAGCCACATGACTGACATTGGATCTCCATTCTGTAGCAGGGCTTAGTCCCAGCTTGGTCATGTGAACCTTCTGGTGAGCTACAAATCCCAGCCTGCCTGTAATTCAATGACCAAACCTTGGTAGAGGGCTGGCTGGACTAGAGAGGTGGATGAGCAAATTGATTTTTTTGATTCACTGGCAGTTATGAAAAAAATCAGGGAAAAATGGTGATACTGAAAATAAATTTTTTCAAAGTTTTCAGCAAAATGTCTAAAACATTGCATTTTTGGTCAAATGAACAACCCAAAACAGAATATTTTGTTACCATTTTAATGTTAATATTTTCAAAAACAATCAAGCTTTTATGAAATTTCAAAAACTTGTGTTGAAAAATGTCAGAATGAAATGTTTTTATTTTTTTAGATTTTGGGAAGTTTTTCCCCCTGAAACAAACCATCTGATAGAAACATTTTGTGAACTCATGCTGATTTTATCACCAAATCTTTATTTTTCACTGAAAAAACTTTTTGATCAAAAATTTTCACCTAGCTCTAGGCTAAATACAAGCCACAGCTACTCTTAAAGAGGACAGACTGCCTTGTAACTTAAGCTGCCCACAATAATAGCAAAAATAAATAAGAAAATAGATAGGGAGAGAAGGGATACATGCTCCGAAAGAAGGGGGAAAGAATCCTCCTGGCATGTAGAGAAAATGTAGGGTGCACTCTTTAGATCCTCTCTTGAGTTAGGATTGTCTTTGGAGACATTCGGATATTACCATGATGGGTACCTGAGAAATACCTAGCAAAAGAGAGAGAAAGGAAGTGTGAAATCAGAAAGAGAGAGAGTGAGGGTGAAAGTGAAATTAGGAAGAACAAGTGGAAGGGGAGAGAGATTGTGAAATCACAGAAGAGCAGTCTGTGAAAGGAAGGAGTGAATATTCGTTCTAGTCTCCATGCCCCCTTCACTCAGTTATGACCAAGAGAAAAAATAGGGGGGTGGGGAAAGAGTCCGTGTCAGAGAGCATGAAAGGAGTGAGAGTGATTATTGGCAGTGGGAAGACCGAGACAGAAAGCTTGGGTGGGGTTTCAGATCATGGTACTGTGCAACATTCTCTTCAGGGACTAGAACTCCTTATATGGGACAGGCAGCCCCTCAGCCTTACTGGTGGCCTCACCTGCTTGTTATTCATCTCTGTTTCGGCCACCACCACCACATTCAGATGTATACTACTTACATGAATCCGTATTCATGTACAATAATGTTAAAGAAAAGTTAACAAGCAGGTAAAAAGGATGAGGAGAGGGAAACTATAGTGAATACCAGAAGCTGGAGACAAAATCAATTATGCACGGGGCATGAGGTGAGTTGGTGGAAGAGGATTGGGTGGAGATAGGGGGAATATTACATCTCCTGGTACCCAGAATTCTTGACTGCAGCCTCCCTGATCAGCACTTTACTTAAGCATGATCCAATAGTACTGACTGTACATACTCTGTATTAGGCATATTTGTACAAAATTTCACTCTGAGTTACGTGATAATGGTAATTCCATCATTACTTCAAAACAGAGGATGGTTCAGCTGCAGATAGACTCTTCCCTGATCTGTTTGTTAATCTTGTAACAGGCAACATAAGACACACAGTATGCCCTGCTTCATAAACCTTAATTGTGATTTCTCCTTGAGGACTGAAAAAAATAACTCCATGCAGTTGGTTAATCCTGATTTTCAATCGTCTGTCCTAGTATTTTGGTGTGTTGACATGTTTGTTTTTGTTTTTAAACGATACCTCTCTTCAGATTGTTCCCTTTTGTAACTTTCAAAGTTTAAAAGTTGCTTTTGCATGTTAAATCCTACATTAGAGAAATATATTTAACTAGCTTTTCTCCCCACTCAAAACATACAACATTTTGATCCCATTCTGTCTAATCCCAGCTTTCTTACTCAGCCACAAATCCTTTGGCCCCTGGGAAAAAGATTTTAGGGCTTGGCCCATGGAGTTTGATCATGCTACCTTTCAAGTCAATGTAAAAACTCCGAATCACTGGAATGGTGCAGGATCAAACCTATGATGAAAACACGCTGTGAAACACTGTCTAAAGGGAACGCTAGAAGACAGGGACATAAACAGATCATCATGAACAAAATCATTATGTAAAGAGAAACAAAAAGGAGAACTGCAACAGTATATACTATACACAAGGCATCACTGAAACTTGAATAAGAGTATGAAGGAAATACACTCTGTTACAAAGGACAAAGCATTTGTGACATCCTTCATAACCCAGTATAAAATTTTCCACCTGAGAGCCCTGAAAAGAACTATGCAGAATACCTTATGGGAATTCTGATGCTGAGTATATTAGAAAAATCAAGGCAGAATTCCATGCAAGAATAAACCACCACATGGCAGTCATCGCAGAAGCCCCGTCAGCTCCCAGCTAGGGAACATGCCTTATATCCACAGGTTATAGAATAAACACAGATGTGGCAAAATGAGTCACCAGAGGAAAACAAAAATTTAAATTGGAAGCTTTGTGCATGTGCATGACAAGAAATACATTGAGCAAAACTAATTTTATGCGTGCGGCAGAATGGCTGTCTTGAATGTTGAAAATGAAGAAGAGAATACAGTGAGGAGGAAAGTGCCACGTAATTTCAGACTCTGAAAAATACCAACATAAAGAGGAATGTATAACCCAAAACTGTGTTTATAAAAGAAAAAATAATTAAACACATTAAGGAAAACAATAGAAACAAAACAGCACTATCAAAAACAGGGTGAGAAAAACAGTGTACATATCAAATCATCATCTAGAATTTATTGTGCTTGCTTATACTGATACTAGTAAAAGGAATACAGCAATAAAACAGGCTCTGATTGATGAAAATGTGTCGTCTCACACCAATAAATTTTATTGTGGATGCCCAATATCACCTCAGAACATCCTGATATATACTCAAAGGAAACTAATATCTAAACTGCACCAAACTGACTGGAACATGCAGTGTGAAAGCAATGAGCAAATCCTAATCATATCCCTTCTGAACTGAGAGTTAAGAAAAGTAAATTTCATAAAGACTTAAGTTGAAGTATGTCTTAAATGAATGCAGTCTGGAATATGGCATTCTTTGCACAGAAGATCTTAGCCCTGTACTTCCTATCAAGAGAAATTATGATGTGTCTGATAATCTGAGATCACTTCCACTGTAAAATAAACTGGATTTATAACATCTTTGGAAATTAAGGAAATAATTAATAGCATACAGAAGTACTTGTTTTATACCCTCATGATTTCATACCATTTCATCTCTTCATAAGAGCCTTTCTAGCAAACAGATTCTGAATAGTATGTGGGCTTTGTCCTCTATTCTGAGCAAACTTACTCTAGAAATCTGATCCATAGTGAAGTCTGTTGTCTAGTGGCTAGTCATCCCTAGGTTCTTTTCCTGGCTTGTTCCTGATCTTGTTCCTTGCTGTGTGATCTTGGCATGTCATTCAACCTTTTTGTGCCAGAGCTCTGCCAAACGTAAAATGTGGGAAATGATATTTATTTACCTCACAGAGCTGATGTGAGGCTGAGTTAATGTTTGTAAAGTGCTTTCAGACACTCCAACAGAAGATGATGTATAAGGAAAATGATAAAGGCCAAATTTTCCAAAAACACACTTGTGTATGTGTAAGTGGGTGTGAAGGCTGGATATGTCACATGTTCAAATGCCTTTAAGTGTTTTAACCACAACTTGTATGCAGAAAAAAAACCCTCTTATTTGTGAAGTCACTGCAACTGCACTAGGCATTTTTCCAACCACAAGTGAGCACTTGTTTTTGAAAAATTGACCCCAAAATTCCAAGTAGAGTTGTATGGGAAAGTAATCTCACATAGAAATAGCTGGGAAGGGCTGTGGTATTGTAACTCTTGCTAGAGTTGCTAGGCAATATAGTTTTTATAGGCCAGATGGGGCCCTATCCTGCATGGGAGTATCCTTCATAACTAGAGGGAATGAGTGGCAGCATCTTCTCCCCAACTGCCTCCCCAGAACCCCTTTGCTACGATAACTGCTCAGCAGCTTCCCTACTGACCTCCTCACATATCACAGGGGAGAAAGGAGAGAAGTTCTGGTTTCTTCGTTGCCTGTTTCCTGGCTGGGATATGGAAACACCAAAAACAAGCAGGATAGGAGCGCAGTTGCCTCTGCCTTAGCATTGGGAGTGGCTAGTAAAAGATAGCTCCCTTTCTCAAAATGGGGACCCAGAGCAGCCAAGGAGAACAGAAGGAGCTGAGAACCAAAAGCCACCGTTCAGTGATTCCCTGCCTCAGCCAAGATCAGAGCCGTCCTTGGCTAGTTGACCGTGGTCACCAGGAACCCATAAGCTCACCACAGTCCAACCATTCCTTGTCCCAGCCTGATGAATCAGACATAAGAACCAGTTGTACACCCACTGGCTACTTCCACACATTGGGAACATCCCCACTAAGGATTTCTGGATAGCCTTTGCTTCTGTTGCAGTGTTAAGGGAGTAGAACAGGCCAAATAATCTACCTCTATCTGTTACGGTCCCTTGATCTTTCTAGCTGTTTGGCACTGAGGCTGAAAACTGTGAACACCGCTGGGACCCATCCATCCACACCAATAAACAGGCTAAACAGAAAAAAAAGTATTATTTGCAGAGATGTTCTGATGCTCCTGATTATCACTTATACCAAAAACTATGGAGAATATATCACAGTATGTTATTGTTGCAAGATGTGTAACAGCTGGCAATCTGCATTTGTTGGGTATTAAATATTACTGAAAATGTTAAAGAACAAAAATTGTAGTCTCTGTAGACTCAATGCTGTAAAATGCTATGTACTGATTCCCACTCTCTTTACTGGGAGCTAAACGAATTCAGCATTTCACAGGAGCACGTATCTCAGATTAGTTTGTTTTTTTTTAAACCTGGTGTTTAATTCTGAAAGTTCTGGATCTATAATAAGCCCAGCTGGTTACTTGTGCTATATTTGAAAACACATTAGAGGTTAAAATCTAAATTTTAATAGTATGTGCAAGTGATTTTGCTGCAGCCAAAACAATATAGTGGGCCATAACATCCAGTAACCTTCTCACTCTTGTTTTCTCAGTGCACGTGTATATTAGATTGGATAAGTGTGTCCCACTACCTAATCGCAGCAATGAACTTTCTGAAGTGTATGCTCATATAAATACTGTAGAAAATACATAGCATGAAATTCAGAAAGAATTACATATTTCACTTTGTTTCGTATTTATCAGTTACATTGCCAATTGAGCTTTATACTGTACCAGAACACAGATTAAGAAGAATTAATCAATCATTCTCAATCAGATTCTGACACTTTACTCTCATTCAGTAATAACTTAATTCCATGAGTAGTCCTAGTGACTAGGTGTGGAGTAAGATGTTACTGAACTGGAGTAAGAGCATCACAAGTAAGATCTGACCCTTTGTGAGTAATTTTTCTTTATCTTTCTTGGGGTGCAGTTATTTGTGGCCTACCTGCCTGTATTGTATTCTTCTAGCTATGTAAGGTAATTATATTTTCAGTTTAATGAATGTACAATGTTTGTCTTTATCGTTATGCATACAATTTAAGCAACAGAAAAATGCGGAGAAGACTGGGATATTTATGTAGTTACCACTGCTGTTATTCTTGATCTTTTTAAAGATATGGATGAAACAGATGTTTCCACTCTGGAATAATATTACAGATTTTCTGAAAGACCTATTATGAAAAGTTGAGAGAGAGCTGCTTTCCATTTGTGTCCTTGAAAAACATAGGTTCTTGGGTTATGAACTCAAAAAGATGGATTTGACAGATCTTGCATTCTGCTGTAGAACAACCTCACTTGATAAAGTCTGTCTCTCACACACATACTTTTCACTAAATCACTAGTCTGTAGCTTGGAGAGAGGCCATTTTGACCTTGAAATTAAATTATGGTGTAATACAAAGGTAATCACACTGTTCTTTTTGATGGGGAAGAGGAGCACATTTCAAACTGGGACTGGAATTACAAACTAGTGACAAGAGAACTCAACTTTCATAGGATCATGCTTTAACAAGGGAAGTAAACATTTTGCTAGGATTCATGTGATCATAGTTTTCCAAATGGTAGCATTGTCAGTGTTTCAGGATACATGGATTTTTGTTTCTTTAGTTCCATAAAGAAACATCACAGCACAACTCATGATAGCTCCGCAACTGTGAATATATGTAATAGGCCTAGGCCGCCCTCATTGTCAGATAATAGCCTTTACTCATGGGAGTAGTTTCACTTAAGTGCTACTCAGTTTGATGGAGGACTTCACAATCAAGGTTCACAAGCATAGGCAAAAGCAATGAGTTTGGGAGTGGTAATGGTGCATGGAGGGAAAGGCTTGTAAGAGGAGAAATAGGGCAAGAGAGGGAAGGCGAGGTGGGTCTGTAAGTGAGTGAGCAGGAGGGTCTTAGTGAAGCCACACTTTAACAGAAAAGCGGTATACCTTAATGCAATCACAGATCTAGTATCGTTGAAGTATGTTGCCTTTTCATAATCAGAACACTCACATCACAGTCGCAGCTCCAGAAACAGCCCTAGCATTTTCAACAGGATTACTCAGAGTGAGATACAATGCAGCATGAGTAAAGGAGATACAATCTGGCCCTGAGGAAGAAACAAGGTATAAGAGAGCAAAAGTGTGAAAGGAGGTCTGAAAAGAAAGCAAAGCGAAAAAGTTCAGCTAGAGCTTGATTTAGACTAAATTTTAAAATATGGGGGGGTGTAATGTTTAAAAATTTCTAGTGAAATTTAGAGCCCAGAAGCTAAAGGCAAAGCTCACATACATGCCAGTTTCAGAAGACAAGATGAGAATAGATAAATGAGAGTTTATTCCTTTCTGACAGGGTGGGTGAATGCAGCTCCAAAGCTGTGCTGAAGACAGCATTGCAAGTGCAAATTTAATAGTTAAAAAAATAAAGAGCTGACAGCATACAAAAACTTCCACTTGAAAATATAGGACTGGTCTACACTGGGAATTTACATAGTTAAAATCAACGTGCCTGAGAAATATAGATATGTTGACCTAACTCCTGCTGTAGACAGAATAATTCTTCCATTGACCTAAACCATCACCTCTCAGGGAGATGGATTACCTATGCCAGCGAGAGAACCCCTCCCATTGGCATAGGTAGCATCGACACAGAAGCGCTACAGCACTGCCACTGTAGTGGTATTAATATACATAACCTTAGTGAGTTTCTCAGTATGACATTAAAGAAGTCAAAAAGAGGAATTATTGAAGGTGGCTCTAGGAGATTTAATGGGATGCAATTCAGGTGAAAAAAAATAGGCTGTATATCAGAAAATACCCGAACAGTGTCACCCCATTTGACTGTGGAATGGGCTATGGACAGAAGCAGTGAGAGCTTCATCATCTGATTTTTTTAAAAGATGAAGTAGGCAAAGGGAAAGAGAACATACTGTAGGGAACAAGAAGTGGAACGGACAAGATGACCTTCTGGGCTAAATTATGCTCTCATTAACACAGACAGTAAACACTAAGGGCTAACGCATGATGACCTGAGAGAGTAAGGGTAACAGCCACTCAAGTGAAAAGTCCTTTGACTTCAGCAGGACTATCTATGTGAGCACTTTTTTGGCAGGGGAAGTGGGAAGAAACTTTTGCCCAGAAAGGGAGAAAATTTATTTTGTCCATAGAGTCCAATCATTAAGTTGCCCTACCTGACTGGGGAAAGTTGTCTTTAGAAAAGGAAAATTGAGCCAACTGCCCCTCATGCTTAGGAGGCTCTCCTCATAAACATCCACAAAGCTACTTAGTTATCCTTCTTCAAAACACTTCTCATGATACCTACAAACAACTTGACAATGGACTAGTTGCTGATGTGTTGAGATCACAGCCTATCATGTTGACCAATATTGTCTTATTGTTTCCTTGTACTCCCCCCATCTATCTGTATCCATCTATTGTCTCTTGGCTTATACTTAGATTGTAAACTCTTTGAAGCTGGGACCATCTTTTTGTTCTGTGTTTGTACATCACCTCGCACAGTGGGATCCTGCTCTATGACTCTGGCTTCCAGCCACTCCGCTAACACAAATAATAAATGATAAGTGGTAACAGGGGCCATGGAGAGGAAAGTTTCATTCTAATACAGCCATGTTATGCAAGCAGAAAATTAATTAATTCAGAGACATGTCCCTTCCATTTTCACTTTGTTTGATGGGAAGACCTTACAATATTCCACGTTATCAGTCTTCAAGACAAACAAAATAGCTGAAGTGTCCCTCCATTTTAAAATATTTTCTAATTCTGGTCATAGATATCTGAACGCTCAGCTCCCTTTAAATGCAAGTAGATACATGAAATCTAGAAATATTCCCTTTTTACAGAAAAATCAACGTTAGGGTTGGAAAACACATATTGGACCCAATTCAACTTGATTAAAACAGTGTAAATCCTAATCTGTTGAGCTAATAGCAGTACTCTTGCTTTATAAAGGAAAAACAGTAGAGTTTAGGCACTAGAACTGAAGGAAAAAAACACAAGGACAACTCTTCAGCTTTTGCAAATTGGTATCAATGGAGCTGTGAGGATTCACACTAGCTGGGGATCTGCCTTGAGTGTGGGAGTAGCATATTACAGTTGGTAACTTGAGATAGATGAACTGTTGAAAGTAGATGACTGCAGAGAAGAGAAACAACCTCTTACTAGTGTTCTGTACCTATCTAACCTCAGAGTTGAAAACCTCACTGTACTTTAAAATGAGGACTAATGCAAAAGTTGCCCAGAAGATTTTAAATAGCTTGAAAATCTGGCTGTGATGAATGTCAGTGGGAGGACAAAAAATATGCCAGAAGGGGTACAGCAAAACCAGAACCAAAGTAGCTTTCAGGCTCAATCAGAAACTGAAACTGTTTCAGAGCCTGTGCCAAAAATAATGCCCATTCAAGTACATGTTACTCAACAGCCATTTTAATGAACCTGCTTAGAAGTGACAGAACAGAGATGGTATTGGCATGGAACAACATTGAGAAATCTGAAGCTGTCTGATTATAGTCCAAGCATTTATTACAAAGTTCAGCCATAGATAAAACAGGACAAATAACTGAAGATTAATTAAGTTTTACACTGCAGTGGAATAAATCTCATACTAAAATGAATGTGGAATAAACAGGCTATTTCCAATACGAAAAAACAATACCGTGCAAGATATATTGACAGTCTTTTGAAAAGGAAGGAAGGGGTTTCTTTGCCTCCTTGGAATTCCTTTGAGTTTCAGGTAAAGTGTTCAAGACATAATAAAAGCTATAATCAAAGCTCTACTGTACCCCAAAGAATTCAGATTTGATATTTGTGTATCTTTTTTTTCTTCCTGCCCTCACCCTTCCGTATCTGTTTTCCATTTTCAACATAGCACTTTGGGATCAGTGCACAGTGACCGTGTTCCAGGCAGTTCTGGATAGTTGTGCTATGCCAAAGCCAGTTATAATTTTATAGCCAATGAACCTACTCAATAGTTCTAAGACATTCACCACTTCAGTCTTTTCTGCTCCCCACACAGCAGCTGTTCTAACCACCACACAGCAGTGCCAGATTTAGAAGTTACACTCTATTAGAAATCTTTTGCACAACTTGGAATAGTAACATGGGTATTTCTAAAAAAAGGGCTAGGAAAAGGAAGTTCACCTGTTAATATACAAGTGGAATCAATTTTGTGTGTTGACACTCTTACACCCACACTGCATAATGATCCTGAAAGGTACTGAACAGCCTCAACTCTCACCGCCCCTCACAGGATCAAGCAGGGACTGCTGAGAATGGGCATGCTGACCACTAAACCAATGGAAGGTTTAAAAGAGATGGATGTATAACAGCCTGTCCACACTAGCAATGGTGTGTACACTTGCATAGACCTCTGGCTAGTGCTTTAACCAGCATGTCATTTTACACTGCTCAGAATGGCTTCTCTATGCTAGACTCTCAAGGATACAAGCAATGGCATTTGCAGGTGATACTAGCAATGGATCTGTGTCAGTGGGAACAACTGTTACATGCCTGGATGCTCTGCAAGGACGAGGCCCACACGCACGGTGATTTAATTGGCTTTAATGAAGGTAATGTGACACACCCACAAAGGGGACTCCAAGCGTTACTGTCACTGGGATGGGGAACCCAGCGCATGAAAAGCTTGGCCTGGTACGGTGTCCGAAGGTGCAATCAAGAGCTGGCAGCAATTATAACATCATGCTAATACTATACAAAGTAGCACATGCATATGCAATTTGGGGCTTTCCATCCACAATGGCCGCCCCCCTTGGTCTATGGCCAGGGGCTTTCTGTACTTCCTCAAACACCGGGGCTTCCCAAGTAAAGGGGCTCTAACCGGCTAGAAGCGGCCCCTGCTAGTATACTGTGTCCGATAGTAACCGGCCACCGAGAAAGCGTAAAGCCCTAACTAGGCCATGACAAAGTCTTCCGAGGTCCCCTAAATTCTCGAGTGCCGCCAAGGACCAAGCGGATTCCATAGGGATAAGCGCAGGGTGCCAACAACACAGTCGGCTGCACATACAGCATAAGCTACACAAACCACAACATGCATACAAGCTTAATAAACCAAGGAGGCCAACACATAGACCTTGGACGAGATATGTAGCCCAACCACGAAGGGAGGTGAGCCAGGACCAGAGCCAGGAATCTCCGTTCTGCTGGCCAATGCCCTCTAGAGGATGGCGCAATTTCTCCAAATCAGCCTCGATGTCCGCTCCAGCATCTGTAATATTAAACCAGCACATACCAGCAAAATCGCAGCAAAAGTGGCCATGCCGCAATAGCAAATAATCTACAGCTAATCGATTTCGTAACATGCCTTGGCGCGCTTCACCCAATTCTCGCGTAAGCAAGGCGAGAACGGTAGAGGTTAAATTAATGGCCTTGGCAACAGTACAGGGAAGGTGAGCTACTGCGTGGTAATTATTCACAACCATGCCTGGGATGCCTACCAAAGAAAACATAAGGGCCGCTGCCTTCCACTCCGAGTAGAGGGCTACCTCTGCCTTACAGGTAGAATCCAGGGGAATGGTGCTCCGTCGGCGGTGGGCGCGCCTCACTGGGAGGTGTGGCAGCATCAGGGGCGTTACACGGCCTAGGGTGCACAGCCCCCCAGAACTGTTGGCGGGGATATAGGTATATGCAACCCGACCACACAACAAAAACCACCCGGCAGGCAATTTACAATGCCCATACACAAAGGAAAGGTCAACGCTATGCTAGCAACGTAACTCGGTATTAGTAAGACCCACCGCTACACGAGGGGCATTCCTAAAATACACGCAGGTATCAGCAGGGGTAACATTGGCCAGGCGAAAAGAATACATGCCCGCATCTCGTTTACATTGGGCAACGCCCAACATATACAAATCCTGATAAGTCATGCGTTTCGAGCTGGTCCGCAGCAAGTGATGTGCCTGTAGCGATGCTGGAGTCGCGCTAACACCAATAAAGCAGGTTTCCATGAGAGCACCTACAGCATACACCCTAGGAAAACAAAAGGAAGTGGCATTAACGGCCGTTTGGGCAAGCACCACCCATGCAAGCACCATGTGGGGGTGCTCACAGCCTCCGGAGCCGTCAGTCCCCTCACAAAGAGCACCGTGAGAGTCATGAAAGCGAGGCCATACGCGGGTAGTCTTCCCCCTCCGGCAGCACAAAGGCTCAGCCTTCCCCTGTTGCTAGGACTATGGCTGCCCGTGGCTCTTGTAGCGGGAGGGTCCACCAGACGCTCGCCAGCACGTGCCATTCCGCTTCACTGGGGTCGCAGCTCGTGAGACCTGTAGGAGGTAAGGGGACAAGTTTACCAAGGGTCTCCCCTCGCTCCCACTGCAATACCCTGTCGCTCGCATTGGTACAGGAAAGGAGAGCCAGAGAGCGATCTGAGCTTAGCCAGTATGGGGGATAGAACCAGAGGCCCTCCTTTACTGGGAGGACACAAAACAAGCAAGCAAGGGGGCTCGCACCATAGCTGCACTTGGGCAGCCCACGGAGACACTGTCTGATCTGTTTGTGGAGTAGTGGGGCGTGAAGCATATAGGGTCACCACCCCCTGCTCTGCATCCAGGACCCCAGGTGTATGCTTAAGGTCCACCCGTAGCTGTACCGGTACTTGGGGAGGCGAGGTGAGGCACCGGAAGGGTGTCTGGCCCCCTCCCAAGTGACGGTTGTTCAGGAGCCAGACAGCCTGTTCCAACACCCCCGACCAGCCCCCCAGTGTGTGGGTAGGCGTGAGGCGGCAGATTTGGTCTTTCAGCAACCTGTTTAGATGCTCTATGAGGCCGCTTGCTGTCGGCGTACAGGGGAGATGGACGTGCCAGTCTATAGCAACATCGGCGGGCCAGGTCCGAACTGCTTGGGCCGTAAAGTGAGTCCCCTGGTCACTCTGCATGGCAGGGGGTCCCGTAATGGGAACACAACTGTTGTAGGGCCGTCAGCGTAGTTGTCGCTGCTGCGGTGGCACTGGGGTGTACGAATAGCAGGCCGGTATAGGTATCCACCGCTGTGAACACGTATTGCCAGCGCCCCTCTTGCGGTAGAGGGCCTATGTAGTCGACCTGCCAGTCTTGGCACAGGCCCACGGCTCGGTGGATGCAGCCAGCCAATTCCGGTAGGGCACCAGCCTGGAGCAGATAGGGCATCCCGCCGGAGCCGTGAGGAAGGCCGACAAGGGTAGCACAGTGCCTTTGCGGAGGGCTGCATACTGGGTTGTGCGAGCTCCACGATAGCCTCCCTCTTCGTGATAGCGTTCGGCCAGCTGTATGACCTCCCCTCGGGCCATGTCATCGGCTGCCGCGTTCCACTGAACCTCGTCAATTTGGGCCTTCATATGAGCGTCCACATGACGCACAGCCAGGGAGGCTTGTTGGGCATAGGCGAGGAGCTGCTGCCGCAGAGTGGTTCCCCACAGGGGTCGGCCTGCCAGCTCCCACCCCTTGGCCTCCCATGCGGTCACCCAAGTCCGGAAGCCCTTGTACAGAACCCAGCTGTTGGTGTAGAGATAGGCCCACGGCGGGGAATCGGCGATAGCAAGAGCGGCAGCCCTCAGCTCTGCCCACTGGCTGGAGCCGGCAGTGCCCCAGGCCATTGCCACTACATCCGCATAGGGGTCGTATGCTACCGCCCTGCACTGCCGAGTGCCTTGGGCGGTGTACGCCACCGACCCGTCAGTGAACCACACATATTCCTGGTCCTCAGCAGATAGCTGGTCCATGGGGGGAGCCTCCCCCATAGGGGAGGCAGGCACAGGATCCTCCACCGGTGGCAGTTTGTGGCCTTCTGGGGGCTGAGGGAGGGTGCATGCTCAAAAGTAACTGCCCCCAGCAGAACGGCATGAGGGGTAGAAATGGAGGGTCGGCCGAGTAGCATACATTGCTATAAGTAATGCTTCCACTTAAAGTGGGTGGCGTTTTGAGCAACCCCAGTCTGCGTTTGGGTGGGGTCCTCCCGTACCCAGCGTCCTAGAGGGATGGGCGTATGGACCACCACTGGTGTAGGGCCCGTCACGCGCTCTGTATCTTGCAATTCCCATTCCACTGCCAGGATCTGCTTCTCTAATGGGGTATACCCCGGCTCCTCCCCCTTCAGTGCTTGGGACCAGAAGCCGATGGCTTCCTTTTGCTGGCTCCCTACCGGCTGCCAGAGCCCCCAGAAAGCCACATCCACCACTGTGGTGATCTCCAATTCGAATGGGACCCCCGGCTGTGGGGCGTGAAGGCGAGTGTAAGGATGCTCTGCTTATGCACACAACTCAAAGGCAGTATGGTGACTACATGTCCACTGCCATGGTGCTGCCTTACGCACTGAAGCTTGTAATGGCCGCATTAGAAATGCCAGATGGGGAATGAAAGCATGCCAAAACCCAAGCAAGCCCAGGAAGGCCTGTAACTCCCTCTTAGTCTGCGGCGTGGGATACCCTTGTATGGTTTGGCACACTTTCTGGGGAATCTGCCGCTCCGGCCCCACCCACAAAATACCCATGAAGACCACTGTTTGGGCAGGGCCCTGTATCTTCTGCGGGTTCAGAGTCCAGCCCCGCACTTGCAGGCCCTCCACTGCGGCGTGTAGGGCGTACGCTACCGCCTCCCGGGAGGGGCCAGATACCATGACATCATCAATATAGTGATAGTGGCAGGTCTGGGGTGGCCACTGTATCCGGGCCAAATCGGTGTTGACCAGCTGGTGGTATATGGTCGGGGAATGCTTCCAACCCTGTGGTAGCACACAAAAGGTGTATTGACGTGCTTGCCATGAAAATGCAAACTGCTCTTGACTACATGGGGCGATGGCTATGGAGAAAAAGGCATTCGCCAAATTCAACATGGCATGCCACAGCTGAGCCGCAGCTGCGATATGCTCGACCAAGGTGATCATGTCAGGTACAACAGCTGTTGGGGGGGGGGGGTCACCTTGTTCAGCTCCCGGTAGTCTACCATCATGCGCCACATCCCATCCGGCTTTCGCATGGGCCAGATGGGACTGTTATAGGGACTGAGCGTGGGCCGGATAACTTTGGCTTCTAGCAATGCATTAATCGTTTGGGTTATTTCCTCCTCCCCCCTACTCCGGCAGGCGGTATTGCTTCTTAGAGAGGCTACGGCTGTAGGGAGGGGCAACACCACTGGCTCCCAACGCAGGGCGCCCCGCAGGATCGTTAGCGTCCGCACCTCCTGCACCTGCGCCGCACTTACATACTGGGGGTGGCCAAATGTGAACAGGTCATACTGCGTGTTGACCGAACGACCCCGTAAGACATCGCTGCCCAAGATGTACTCCCCGATGGCAGCCGCCAAGACCATGGCCTGGAACGGAGGGGCCTTCCCCAGGGTCAAGGTAACCATAACCTCATACGCTGGGGTATCAGCGCCCCCCAGGCCCTTTACCAGGGTGGCTCGGTGCTAGGTCTGTGCGGAATGCAAGATCGTGACTTCGGCACCGGTATCCAGGAGCGCCAGGACATGTTGGACTCCTCCCCTTGGCCAGCGGATCCCTAAGGGAACGTAGGGGCATTGGTCCCCCGCCTCCCTTCCGTAGGTGACTGCAGCCACACACGGAGCGGAGGACCCGCCCCGCCCTCAGTAGGGACGTGGCAGCTGCCTCTCAGCGGGTGGGGCAGAGGGTTCTGCTGGCTTGCTTTGCTCCACGCCCCTCTCCCCCTCGGGTCCCACACTTCGCTTGGCAGCAGGTAGTTGCATCCCTCACTTATACAAGTCGGCCGTCGGCTTCCCGTCAATTTCTTCCCAGGGCACTCCCGCCTGTAAAAGATCTGACCACAAGACTCTCCGCGGCACCCGTATTTCTCCCTTCTCCAGCCTCCTGCTGGCCTGTCCCTTGCTTTGCTGCCTCTTCACGGCACGGATGGCCGTCAGTCGCACCCCATCCAGGACGGCCTCCAGCTGCATGAGAGTGGCTGCTAATTCTCCGACCTGCCCATCCACTGCCATGACCACCGCGAGGAGTGAGGGCTTCAACTTGTCTGGGGCTGTGCACAGTAGGGTGGCTTTGGTGGACTTCGTTAGTTGCATATCATCCGGCCCCTCCATACCCCCTGTCGCTATGGCCCAGGCCATCCCTAATTGTTGTAACGCCTGTACCCCCTCGGTGACGGTTTTCCAGGGGTCTACTTGTGACTCCAGTTCACCCACCAAGGGGTAGGCATCTTCCATGGCCGCCGTCAGCCAGTGATACAGGGAGGGTGACTCCACCTCCCCACTGCCAGGGACTGAGGGGTCAGCCATTGATGCTCATACCTGTGTATCCTGCGCCAGGACTCCCAACTGGTGCAACTCGTACGGGAGGAGCATCACCGTGTTTCCCGCGTTGTCCTAGACTCTGACCAGCCAGCACAAGACACCCTCGTCGGGCTCCTGGCGGAAATTCTTCACAATTTCCTGCAACTCACTTGTTTTGAAGGTTCGCACGACCTCTGGTTGCAACACGTTGCCTTCAACTCTCAGCTCCCGTACAGGACGGGCATGTGCCACCGCGGGCTCCCGCTCAACCTCCCCCATCTCAGGCCTCAGGGTCCCAAAAGGGGGCGGCGGTCACGGCATGGACCTGGGCCGTGGTCACCAGTCGCCGCCCAAGCTTGAGCCGCCACCAATTGGCAACCTGGGCCACTAACACTTCACAACGCCTCGTCAGCTCCTGGGCACGCTCCCCCTGGGAAGTGACAACCGCCTGTGCCACAGCGCGGGCCTCCGCCTGGGCTGTGCACTCTAGCATTTTTTCCTTCAGGGCCCGCTGCAAGCGGAGCACCTCCTCATCCTAGGCCTGGAGGAGCCATCCGAGCTCCCCTATACCCCGCTGCTCCGCCCTGGGGCGCCGGTTCACCCGCAACCGCTGTAGTGCTTCCATCAGCTGTGCGGGCGTGATGCCGGCCACTTGCCAAAATTCTGGCCACTCGGCAGGGGCAGTACACCCTGCCATAACTCGAGCAACCAGCCCCCAGCGCTCCGTCTGGGGCCACCCGGGTATGCGCTGTAGGGACAGCGAAGGCTTCCCTACTTCCCCTACCTTCGGCCAAAATGGCATCATCCCCCAGAGCACCCTGCTCGCTGCGCCAAATGTTACGTTCCTGGATGCTCTGCGAGGACGAGGCCCACACACATGGTGATTTAATTGGGTTTAATGAAGGTAATGTGACACACCTGCAACGGGGACTCCCAGCATTGCTGTCACTGGGATGGGAAACCCAGCACACGAAAAGCTTGGCCTGGTACGGAGTCCAAACATGCAATCAAGAGCAGGCAGCAATTATAACATCATGCTAATACTATGCAAAGCAGCACATGCATATGCAATCTGGGACTTTCCATCAACAATGGCCGCCCCCCCTTGGCCTATGGCCAGGGGCTTTCTGTACTTCCTCATAAACACCGGGGCTTCCCAAGCAAAGCGGCTCTAACTGGCTAGAAGCGGCTCCTGCTAGTATACTGTGTCCGATAGTAACCAGCCACCGAGAAAGCGTAAAGCCCTAACTAGGCCGTGACAAAGTCTTCTGGGGTCCCCTACAACAACCATGGGGGAATGTCCATTATAAACAAAGACATAAAATGCTGGTTTGTTAACCTTTTGGTGAAAGGCCCAACTTTTGCCAGAGGACATTGGAGAGTTTTTACTTTTTTTTTCTTCTTTGTTTACTAATGTGCATTTTATTAGATTAATGGAGATGCATCAAGATGTATAATGAAAGAAGTTCTCAAATATCAGTAAGTAAGCAATGAGAAAGAACTATAGCTGATTTTCTCAATCCTACTCCATAGAAGTCCACAGAACTTTTGCCACTTCTTTCAGTGGGTCACAGGGGAATCCATGTCAGAAGAGCGACTAGGGCTCAAGATTCCCAGCTTGTTCTAGGGCCACTGAGCCAGGCACCACTCATGGTAGGATATTAAATTTTTTAATACAGGGCCCTAGAGCTTGCACTAGATATAGTCTTTAAAAAAAATTTAAAGAAAGGATTCAGGAGTTAAATAATTAGGCTTTCTTGCTTCTGGTTTTTTAAGTGACATTGCCAGTTTTAGGCTCCCAATTTAAAGCATTTTAGTATTACCTGATTCAAATAAACTGAAAATATTTCTATTTTGTTCATGAAAATGAGGAATTGAAGTTAGACGGTTTGGTTGCCTTGTCCAATCTGATTTTTCGGTTTACTTTTTTCCTTTTAAAAAAAGTTTAAGAACAAACAGTAAATTAGTGTCTTAATGTTTTTACTTTCAGTAATCAAAGGTAATATTAACACACATTTTTCATATGATTTATTTTGGCAGCATACCTTTCAACTTGTATCTGTACTTGAATCTGGACTAGCTGTAGTTAACCTCCAAGCCTGTTCTTGAACAATAAGAAATAATAATTGGTTGGTAAGGGGATTCAAGCCCTGACAAACACAGAAGGGATGAATGCATTTGGATTAGGTCTTCAGTGACTCAGCCAAACATAACATGTTTGGTCAGAATGCAAAAATCTGCTCAGTTTTATGTATTAAGAATAACTAACAATAAATATAGGGAGATGCTCATTATGGGAGACTTTTACACTCTTGACTGTATATGCCAGGCACAAGTGTCACATAGGTCAGAACCAAATTACAAAATAGGAAGTGGAGGGTCAATTGTAGTCTGTCAATGTAAGCAGCACAAAGAAGAAAAACCATCAGGAAAATATTTTTTTGTGGAAAGAGCAGACCCTCACCTAGAAAAAAGAGTTAACTCAGACTAGTTATTATAATGCCCAAACTCAAGTTGAACCAACACCTTTTCAAGGTTTATAGAGGTTGATCAACTTTTTTCTCTCAATAAAATTGACACTTGCTCCTGCACAGCTTGATTTCTACTGGATTTCTCCTTGAATCCTGAGGACAAAGGAGATAGCAACAGTCCAGCTTGCAGGAGCAATTTAGGATCTGATTTCTATACATTAGACATTCAGAGAAGTTCACATAAGCTTCTGGGACTTTTAGATGCTTATCTAGACCAAACCAAGGAACTTATTTATGCTTATTCTTCAATTCCTCATTATTTTTCATTAAATAATTGATCTGACGCATCTCTACCCTTGTGAGAGGAGAGATGGATCTGATCTATGAAATTCAGGTCCTAAGTTCCCCAGAGTTCATGGTTGTTTGGATATTGGCTCATCCTATTATAGAGTTAGAAGCCAAAGTGGAACGTGTCCGGATTTGGGGTTTTGGTTTGGTCCATTACAAGTCATACAGGTGGGAGAGAGAGAGAACAGCAGTGGGTCAGGAGGAATAGGACAGAAATCTGTGGCATTTCTGTACCATGCCAACTGCTTTCAGGTCATTTCCTCTGCTAAGCTGTTTCTCCCTTTTCATTTAAAACTACCCTAATACATTACAGCAGGGGTAGGCAACCTATAGCACGCGTGCCGAACGCAGCACGCGAGCGGATTTTCTGTGGTACTCACACTGCCCGGGTCCTGGCCACTGGTCAGAGTGGCTCTGCATTTTAATTTAATTTTAAATGAAGCTTCTTAAACGTTTTAAAAACCTTATTTACTTTACATACAACAATAGTTTAGTTATATATTATAGACTTATAGAAAGAGACCTTCTAAAAAAGTTAAAATGTATGACTGGCACGCGAAACCTTAAATCGGAGTGAATAAATGAAGACTCGACACACCACTCCTGAAAGGTTGCCAACCCCTGCGATACAGTTTGCAAAGTTTAATTGCTATGAAAATTCAAATCACAGTCCATAAAAGTAAGCTGGTTTTCCACCTATTGAGAGCCAAAATCTTGGAAGGTGGTAGTTTCTTGCCAGCAGTTATGGGTACAAAGTGTTCCTGCTGTCTAATTCCTAAGGAAATATAAACAAGTATTGGTTTAAAAATCAGCTGATCATCACCTGCCTGTTTCTGTTTAACTTGACATCAATATGTTTTCCTTTGCATGCATAAAAATGTTTCTGCCATGATAAGCAATAATAGATAACGTCCAGCAAAGCACGTCTTCCATTTCTTCATGTTTTCTTTAAAGTTCATGCAGGCCAAACTAAAGTCAATCTTGTTGAGGTCTTACATACATTTCAACAGTGAGTTTAACCATTGGGGCAATTTACCCTGGGTCATGGTGGATTCTTCATCATCGAGCATTTTAAAATCAGCTCTGGATGTTTTTGTAAAAGACCTGTTCTAGAAATTAGTATAGGGAAGTTCTAGGGCCTAGTTCACAGGAGATCAGACTAGATGATCACAGCAGTCTCTTCTAGCCTTGGAATCTATGACTATGTTATGGAAAGCGTGAGCCTGTATTTTTAATGAAATTATACGAGGCAGGGAACTAAATTAATTCAGTATTTCAATTATCTTTGCCATACATTTCCGAGTCTACAGGATTGGACTACAGATGTGTCATGGTCACATTCAATGTTTCTGATCTTGGAAAGGCAGAATAACAAAGGCAAATGCCTCACTAGAGGCTACATTGTATGGCTTAATACCTAAGGAGCTTGTAATAATACAATGACAGTTTTAAGCTGCAATTTATCAATACAAAAATCTAAGGAAAGGTCAATCATAAAAATGAATGTTCATTGTACCTACTGCAGAAATGGAAAATGAAACAAAAGAATTTGAAGAACAAATTTAACAGACAAATGTGATAAGGGTGACTTACCTGGCTATATCCAATGCAGAAATACAAAACATAATACAAGCTCTTCCAGAGTAAATATTTAAAGGAAGGTAGAGGAGACTCTCTGGTTTCAGATTTACTATATTTCAAAGAAAGTATATCTTCAGGATCATCTAAAGGAAGTCTCAGTTTGGGACTATGTTCCACTGTCTGGACTTGCACTAATCACAGCAGAAAATAAAAGTGTATTCAGCATTTTCAAACTATAATGCCTAAAGTTAGGTATCTAAACAGGGTGTTGATTCTGACTCTGAGAGTCAGAGTAAAGCACACCCACTCCATCACATGATCAGACCCTACACTGAAATAACAATCCACAGCTCAGGGTCTCAGAGCCCAGGTCAATTGACTCAGGCTTAAAATTGCGGCGTAGACATTTTGTCTTAGGCTGGAGACCAGTCTTGGCCCAAACCCAAAACATCTACACTGCAGTTTTTAGCCTCACATCCAAATTCCTCCAGCTTGAGTCAGTTGATCCAGACCAGCAGTAGGTCTTGTACTGCAATGTAAACATACCTAGAGGTGAAAGTAAGCCGGTATGGTCCAGTACGGCATACCGGCAAGAGCCAGTAGGCCGTGCCAGACTGGACCAGCTTCCGCGGTGGTGATTTAAAGGGCCTGGGGATCCCTGCAGCAGCTGGAGATCCGGCAGCTGGGCTCCCGCAGTGTTTTGAAGGGCCCAGAGCTCCGCGACAGCCAGAGCCCCGGGCCCTTTAATTCACCCCTGAGCCCCGGGGCTCCCAGCCACCTTTGCAGCTGGTAGCTCTGATGTGGTTTAAAGGCCCTGGGGCTCCCAGCCACAGCTGGAGCCCCAGGACCTTTAAATCTTGAAAGGCCCTGCTTCTTCCGGTTGTGGCCCCTGTTCAGGACTCCAATGTATTGGTAAGTCCTTTAAGTTACTTTCACCCCTGAACATACCCCAAGTGGCCTGATTTTTCAAAGTGCTGGATATCTGCAACTCTTATAAATGACAGTAGGACCTGATGCATGCTCAGCATCTGAGAAAATCACAGCACTGATTTATTGCCTATATATGGCTTCAGGTCCCAGCTGGGGACACTCAAGTTGGAACATTTCAGCTTAATCATTAAGAAGATTAAGGGGAGCTGTTCAAGAAGTTAAAAAAAATGATTCTTATCACAGGATGGAAAAATTCTGCTACATTTTCTGTGGAAGTTTCCTCTTCATTTGCCAGCCATCCATAAATATTGTTAGTATCACTGATAAAATAAATGTTGGCTAGATATGTTTAACATAGATGAAGAGCTTTTAATGATTTTTTTGGTACAGTGAAGGATTTATGCCAATCAACAAAAAGAATAGCAGCTCCTTTTCTGCTAATCAACTCCTTTTCTGGAATGTTTTCCCCATGCCATTTTATGAATATATTGCTGGATTTTCAAAACCGCTAACTACTCACTGAACCCATTAGTGGAAAAAGAACTGCAGATACTTAATGCCTTTGAAAATCAGCTTAACTCCCCTCCTCCCTAATTACAGCTGCAGAAAAATCATGGGGGTGAAAAAATCTTGTATGAAGTCCAATTCCCTATCATCCTGGTTGCATGAAGGATCTGCACTTTATGATTAGAAGGGAAATGGTTTGAATATCAGACATGAGGACAAGTCAGTTCTGAGAACATGAGTTCCTCTCACTTGGTGTCTAATGGAGCTCTCTCATTCCATTGTTGGTAAACCAGTAACAAAGAAAAAAGCACTCGAGGGAGAGCAGTTTGTAATAACGTAATTGCTTTGGACCCTCTGCTCATTCAGGAAGGCCACAGAGTGTAGGTTTGCTGTGATAGGATCAATTCTCAAATGGTGAAGTTGGATGTAAGTGATGCACAGACTCTGTGCTGACTCTCTGTACCTGCATAAAATTCACCTCAAACGCATTAGTTTGTCCAATCCTGAAGAATAGTGATCACATGGAGGTGTGATGGCTTGCTCTCACAGGAAACTTTGCCTAGCGGTCAGGGCTTAGGGCCTTTGACATGCAGGGAAGAGTGGGGTTGGTAGGGGACCCCAGGCCTTCCCACTCCGTTGGCTCTGGCCTAGGACCCTATGAGGGCTATCAAAAGTCTGACACCCAGGAGCATCTAAAGACTGCCCTCCCTGAGCCACTTCTTACCACTCCACAATTGTCCAATTTTTGCAGACGGTGGCAAGAAGGTGCAAAGGGGTCAGTTCACTGCTGGGTTCCTCCTCGTGGCTGTGCTTGGCAGCTCTCTCAGGTCATCAGCTGCTGCCTCCTCCTGTCACTTGGCTGTCCAGCCAGGTCAATACCCAGTCTCTCCCTTGTTCTATAATCCATAAAGAGCACAAGGACAATCAACACGAACTGAATTCATATGAGGGGGGAGAGGGGAAAGAATAGTACTTCCCTCTGAGGATGCATCTGAAGCAGATCCTCCCTTCCTTCAGGGAGAGATCTTCAGGCCATTGTTGAGAGGTCCTGCCTTCTGAGGAGCTGCAGTTCACTGATCCGCTCTCTTCCCTACTCTGCCACCAAGCGAGTTGTTCTGCTCCCTTTCAACTCCTCCAGTCCACACATCTTTTCCAGGTGTGATGGGGCAGGGCTGGCTGAGCCCAGAGCAATTCCTTCACCCCTTGTTGCCCACTGTGGAGCTTGTATACCCCCCTACACAGGAGAGCATTATATTTATCGTTTGAAAATAAATTGTGTCCAAGGATGTCCACATGGTTTGGTTAGTGATCCTATGCATCTCTTTATCTTGCAAAGTTTACCCAATAGCTGTTATTCACAGATTTTTTGCTGCTATGTCTGTAAATGCCATCTTGGGCTGCCTGCCGCAGGAACCTTGTAGCACTACATGGAGGTTTTAAATGTATTCTGGTCATGGATTTGGCATCCTTTTCTCATACAGTGGTTCCAGTTTATATTGATATCTTTCAGTAGCAGAAAGAGGAGGATAAACTGGTTGAATTTAACTAAAGCAATCCTTTGGTGATGGGGGAAAACAAGGCTAGGCTGTTGTCTTTGCCCAAGCACTTTATAATCCCTGATGTTTAGCCTCCTCAAAAAAAAACAAAGTTTGGTTTGTATTTCACTTGCTTTGTGTTAGAGATACAGCAAATTTTCTGCATATCCTTGGGAGACCTTACTGAATTAAAGATTAAGTATCTTTTGGGTCCATTGCCTTAAATTGTATATGTATTACTATGTTCTCTAAGTAGGACACAACAGATGTGAGGCCTGGGAGTTCAAAGTATGATACTGAAAAATGTGCCAGATATCAATGAACTTCGGGGAGAATCCCCCATATGGAGACGTTAATGCAAATTCCACACCTCTGGTTAGGCAAAAATCCCAGCTTTTTGAAGCTACTCCCTGAGGAAAGGATGATTGTCTGCTGATTATTTTTCCCCAGAGATGGGAGATCAAAGGCCCAAACTGTATAAAGAAATGGCTCAGCTGCCAGGCTGGGTGAACCTGTAACCACAGGGAAAAAGCAGAGTTGTGGATTTTGAAGGCCTGACACTTACCAGAGCCTGAGGCTAGATATGGGGTGACATCTGTTAAGCTTTTAACCAGGGATTAATTACAGGTGCATTTACCTTGAAAAGTGACCCATTGCCATGTCTTTCATTTACTGCACTAGTCGACATCTTCGGCAAAAATTAATCCTCCCTCCTTCAGCTTGCTGTACAATGAGTTTTGTGACCGTCATAGACCTACCGGGATAAGATATAGAGGGGAGAAAAGTGAATGCCTCATTGTATTGTAATTCTCCTGGTGGCCTTTTAAAGCCCTCATAGTCAATAACGAGGAAAGACAGTATCAAAGGTAACACTATTCTATTCATAGCACCATGGCCTCTGCACATGACTCTTATCTTTAGTAAGAACGAGTACTGAATTTTATTTTGTATTTTTGGTGTGGACATCCAAAAAGAGGAGTCAAGATGAAGCAGCAACAGGTGTGCGAGTATCATACAGCACAGACTAGCCACTACCATGTGTGCACAGGGTTTTTTTTGGCAACATTGATGCTATGACGGAGCATGCATTTCATTAGCACATTTGTTCCCAGTTGGATTCTCTTGTGATCTTTCCTGGTGCTTTGTTTGTAGGCAGAGTACCCAGAGTTTTGCTCACTGTCAGGTTCCATGATAAAGTGCAGGACTACACTATGGAGTTAAGTGATGTGAATAACATAGCTGGAGTTGACGTAGCTTAGATCAACTTACGGCAGTGTCTACACCACGCTGGGTCGACTGGAGATTTTCTCCCATAGACTTACCTTATGGGTCTCATTCCAGTGGAGTAATGGACTTGACAAGAAAGTGATCTGTAGTCACATCAGTGGGGCTTTGCTAGACAAGCTAACTCAAGCCCTGGTGGATCGATTGCCACAGCATGGATGCATGGTAAGTGTGGACATACCCAAAGTGAGTCCAAACAGAGATTTTAAGGCTATAATTGAGTGGTCTCCTTCCCTCCCACAGCACCCCCTGCCTTATTCTTGCTGGATTGTTTGGGCTCTGGACAAGTTTTTCTGAAGAACTCTAGTATAGTAGTTGTTATTTCTTTTTTACATTTACCTTCGTTTTTCATTCCCAGACTAATCTTAAACCTTTTAAAAATACCTCTTTCAACTTCTTCCTACTGTTCAGTCAGTACTCTAACTGTAAAGAATCATTTTTATTTTCATTACTGAAGGAAGCAGGGAGATGTTCACTTATGGCATCATACATCAGCTGTGGCTATAAATCCAAGGCCTGGTGGATACCAGCAAAAAACTTTGTTACAACATTCATCCACTTACAACTGGCTTAGAAGGAGTCATAAACAAGTTATATATTTTTCTGACTCTTTAAGGATTATTGTTTATCCAGAATGACTTGCAGAGCAGCAAAGCTTTGAAAAGAGGCCACTTAATTCTAAAGATGGACTAAGGAAAACTTGGCATTCATAGATGAGGAAAGTGAATGGCTGGCCTTTGTCTGTCCGTTAAATATGATCTATACTGTGAAATAATAAAAATAGAAGAAAAATAAATGCTAATACAGGCTGATTTGAGCCACTTGCAATACCTTTAGGGAAAAAAACCCCAGAAAGCTGTTATGAGCGAAAATGGATTGTAAATTTTGTACATGAAATTTAAAAAAAAAAAAAAAAAAACACCAAGTGATTCATCTCATGCCACATTCTTCATCCAGACATCTCTAAGATGTGATCAATAAAGTTATTTTAAAAATTGTTGCTTAAAACAGATGGTGTTGAAGGGAAACAGGCAAGATGTACAGAGAAGAGCTAACCCATTCATATAATAAAATAAGGGTCTGGCTTTCAAAGTGAGCTAGGGATGTTCCCTCTGGAATTTTAAGATGATTTAACTCTGTTTAATTTTGATGGTCCAGATTCTGCTCTCACAGACACTGATGAGAATTAGTCAATGGAGTTATCTTGGTAAGAGATCAGATTGAAGGCTTGTCTGTGTTCCAAATTCATATGAATTAATGCATTTATTAGACTGTACAATACTGTTCCAAGAGAACTTGGAGACATTGCAGATTAGCCTTTGCAAAATAGCAAAAATACACAAGAAAGAGTGCTGCATTGGCAAGGAGATGGACTGACTACATGATCTGACAGGCCCTTTTGTTAGTTTTGATGATTCCATCAATAGAGGGAGAGAAAGCCAATAACTTTCCGAATGTGAGATTAGTGTAGATCAGCCCTCTTTAAAATTATCAATCCTCAGGCAGTTTAAAGATTTTGCCTCATTTATACCTGAATCATAGCCTAAGAGGTCTTCTTCAGTCTTAGTATCAATCTAATCCCACTTCTTGCCATTCTTCTGCTTAATCTCTCAAATGTTTTATTTTACCGACTCTTAAACACCTCTAGTGTTGATGCCTCACATTAAACAGATAATTACACCGCAAAATTACCTTTGTTGTTAACATTAAGACTAAGCAATTTAGTAGTCCCCAGGCAAAGCAACTTAGTAGTCCCCAGGCATTAATTCTTTTCCTGTTGTTTAAGGCACTGCAAATAACTCCGCCTTTCTTTAAAAGCAGCAAAGAATCCTGTGGCACCTTATAGACTAACAGACGTTTTGGAGCATGAGCTTTCGTGGGTGCTTTTACAGATCCAGACTAACACGGCTACCCTCTGATACTTCCGCCTTTCTTTGGTTTTACTGTTCCAACATTTATTGACAATCATTTCTTAGAAATTCTGTAAAGACGACATGAGTGAAATCCCCACTAAAGTCAAATACAAAACTCCCATTGATTTAAATTTTCACCCAATGTGTGTTTGAGTTGGAGAAGTGTGAGACAATAGATGGGGGAACCAGTACTTCTAGACAACTTTTTAGCTAGATGATTTCATTAGACTAGAATACAAATGAAAAATGTACTTTCTAAAGTATGAAACATTAAGTTATTATCCAGATTTAAAGACTCCTAATATATTATTAAGTATGCACTTTATGGCAAAGTCCAGGACACTCAGTGTGGCTTTAGACCTGGTTGTTACAGTGTCAACCATATCTTTACCTTGAGACAGCTTTTATACATAAGAATGGCTATGCTACAACAGACCTATGGTCACCCATAGTGGCCATGCCAGATTCTTCAGCGGTAATGAAGAGAACAGGGTAATTATTGAATAATCCATTACCTGTCATCCAGGCCCAGGTTTGGCAGTTGGAAATTTAGGGACACCCGGAGCATGAGGTTGCATCCCTGAGCAGGTTGGCTAACAGCCATTGATGGACCTGTCCTCCACTCACTTGGTTTTTTTTTGAACCCAGTTATACTTTTGGCCTTCACAACATCCCCTGGCACTGAGTTCCACAGGTTGACTGTGCATTGTGTTAAGTATTTTTTTTTAAAAAGAACAAAAAACATCTGCCTATAATTTCATTCGGTGACCGCTGGTGCTTGTGTTATGTAAATAGGTAAACAAACACTTCCTTATCACTCTGTCCACACCATTTTATGGTTTAATGGACTTCTATCAGATCCCTGCTTAGCCATCTTTTCTAAATTGAATATTTCCAGTCTCTCATTTCAATTCATATGCAAACTGTTCCTTAAACCTAATCATCTTTGTTGCCCATCTCTGCATCTTTTCCAATTCTAATATAGATTTTTTTAAAATGAGGGCAACAAGGACTGCATGTAGTGTTCAAATGTGGGACATACCATGGATTGATGTAGTGGCATCATGATATTTTCTTTCTTTCTTAAGAACAGCCATACTGGGTCAGACCAAAGGTCCATCTATCCCAGGATCTTATATCTATCCCTTTCCTAATGGTTCCAAATAGCATTAGCTTTTTTGGACAGCTGCTGACCATTGATCAGATGTTTTCAGAAACCTATCCACAAGGACTCCAGGATCTCTTTCTTGACCATTTTCTGGCCATTACCATCAACCAGCCACCACTTCAAACAACTCATTATTAACTTGTCCAGATGGGAGACTGAGCATGTGACAATTGTCAAATATCTGGGCAGCATCATAGAGCTGGAGGATACTTAAAATATGTGGATGTTTGTATAATAGCAGCTGCTTCAGAGACCTCTTTGGGAAAGATGTGACATCAAGTTTGCTGCAAAGCTGCAGATCTATAGAACTACAGTTAAACCAACTGAATTGTATAGAAGTGAAGACGTGGGCACTGAGGAAGGCTGAATAGCACCAGATTAATACTGTCTACTTTCATTGTCTTCGTCAGCTATTCCTTATTAAGTGGCAGGACAAATTCCAAAATGAGGCTATTTATAGTCAAATCCATCAATCGTTTCTATCACCACTCACTCAGTTCCAGCAGCTTTCTTGGTATGGTATTTTAGAATGTAAAAACTAATGAATTCTGAACCATATGTTCCAAGCAATGCGACTACAAAGATTGGTGATCAGCTAGGTGCCAAGAAATTCAGTAGCATCATAAGATTGCCAGTAATGGACATACTGAATATCCAGCTAGACCCTCTTAAGAATTTAGCCAGAGATTGATATGGGTGGCATTCAGTCTGTGAAGAAGTCACATCTCTGACTTTTGCCATGATGAGGATATACTGTTACAAGTTAAGCCACGCTGAACTGCTGTTGTGTTCTTTTGAGTGTCCTGACGAAGGAGTCTGAAGCCAGTGCTTGAGAAAGATGATTCTTTATTGAAGATAACACTGAGCCTGTTCCAGCATGTAAGAGCTGCTAAAAACAAAACAAACCTCTGTGGGTAGATGTACCAACTCATTAGAGCTGCTAAGGGAGAAGAGAGGGAGAGGGAGAGGGAGAGAGAAACAACTGGGTCACAGGCTAGCTCTTGAAGAGACATGATCTTCACAACTGCAGCCCTTCATTTAAGATAGTGGAAGTAGTAGTCAGTCTTCAAACTAAAACAAAGGCACATGCAGGGCCACTCAAGAATTTGAATGATTTCATAATGGTCTTTAATTATGTGAGTGGAAGGGCTCCTCTGGGTATTGTTTGGGTAAGGGAAAATGTATATGAGTGTGAGACACAGCGTGCAAAAAAGGGGACAAGGTGAGAAGCAGGAAAGAGGCCCACAGAAAAAGAGTGAGAAGGAAGCTGCTGATAGAACAAAACACTATCTGTGTCCAGGCAGTGGTAGAAGCCTTGAGAAAAAGATTTGCACCCAGTGTTGACTAAAAAGTTTGGGGCTGTAAGCAAGAAAACCGTCTCCTGTTTTCAGGAAAACAAGACTTTGTACACTATGTAAATAAATACCATTGTATCTGAAAGTAACTGGGTTTATCATCAATTCTACCTCCTAATTGGAACAAGCTGCAAGACTCATTTTTTAAACTAGCTGCTTGGGCTACCTGTTTGAAGTCACACTTGTTAATATTTTGAGAGACTGGTCTGTGTATAATGGACGTCTAGCCTCAAATGGCAAGAATGAGAATTTAATCACATTCCAGTGCCATATAAGCAAACAAAATATATAGTTCATATAAGTAGTTAAATATGGAAAATTATGCATTGACGCAGCAGGGATTAGCAGTGTATATCTGTTGTGTGTGTTTTTTCCCCATTTGTTCTTTATTCTGTTTTAGGACTAATTCCTCTGTATAAATGAGTAAGAGACTAAGAGCTGTAGGATCAGGGTCTTAATTAGTTGTTTACACTTGTTAGCTTTTTTACTTGGGAAAAGATTCTTGTACATGCTTTATTATCTCGCCTGCAAGATTAATACGATTAGATAAAATTAATATTACATAAAGATGACAAGGATTTAATATAAGAAAACAGATTGCTATTTAACATTACTTAACAATTTGAGACTTATGGTTAATAAACATGTTTAATATCTTCGATTATAAATCTATGCTAATTAATGCATACTTTGTTCTATATTACTCAGCTTTATAATTGTGTTGGAAGAAATTAGATTTTTACAGACTGCATTTTGTATGAAGAGTATAACTTCTGGAAAGTATACATCTATCAACTTTTCCCATTAAAGTTATAGCATTCATTTATACACTTCTCCAAACGGGGTCACAATACTGGAGCGGGGCAGGAGAAGAATCTATTCCAAAGAATCTCATATTAAAAAAAGTCAAGTTAGAAAAAGAGCAGTTCAACTACAAGGTTGTGGACTTGCTTCTCTTCTCATAAGCAGTGACTGCTCCAAAGCTTACTGAAATTCATAGATTCAAAGTTCAGAAGGGACCACTGATAGTCTATTCTGATCTCTTGCATACCACAGGCCATAGAACTTCCCTCAAATATTTCCTGTTTGAAATACATGTATTTTAGAAAAAAAACATCCAATCTTGATTTTAAAATCGTCATAGACAGAATCCACCACAATCCCTGATAAACTGTTCCAAGTTTAAGGGAGTCATTTGACTTACCTTATTTAGAGCCTAATCCGAAGTCCTGAAAATAATGGTATTTTACTAGTGTAAAACTGGTTTAAGCAAAAAGCATTGGGTCCAGGTGATGTATATAAAAAAAATCGTGCTAGAAATTGGTTAATTGTTTGTTTAGTTAAACACACACACACACACACACACACACACACACCACAGAGCTTACTTGGCCCAATCTTGCAAGCACTTACACATATCATTATCTTCAACATCCATGTTTGCAGGATCATTTCCTCAGTTCAGAGCTCCCATGTGCATGTTTTGGAATGCTTTGCTGTTGGTTATGTTCACCCAAATTCTGTTCTGAGTCATTTGACCATTTTAACTGCTAAGTCTTTGCTAGCAGGGCATGTTTATAGATAGCACATCTTTATACAGCTGAACTCTTCTCCCTTCCTGCTCGCCCACTTGGTTTATTTTGCCATGCGAAATGTTTTCAGTCAGATGTAATAAACCCAAGCTAATCATCAGACTCCCACAAGTCTCTTGTGTTCGTGTGTGTGCAAATTTCCATATATTGAAGGATGATAAAAGATGAAAAAGGAGAAGGCAATGTGCAGCTTAAACATGTGTTCCTTATGGCCTGCTGATAGCCTTTTTGTCAGAGTCAAGAAAAGATTTAGGAGGCTTACTGTTTGAGATCAGGTGCTGAAATGATACTATCTGCACTTCAGGGCTACAGCTGATCCATACCTGTAAGGCCTTCTACAAAATCTTAGATCCTACAGGAAGCATTTTAGTATCATCTAAAGACTTCCTGCTGGCTATATATGTATATTATAAATTTCAGAGTATGTTTTTGCCAGCTATATATTATACATATAAATTTCAGAGTATGTTTTTTAAACTAGTTGGCAAGGGATAAAAAAAAATCCCTGCCTGATACCAAAAGCACTAGGAATAGTTTTCTTTGCAAAAAACAAGTTTTTCTTAGAGCAGCCCTGTAGTCATTTGCAGGCTGGCTAAGAAGCAATTTATAAAAGCATCCTCTCATCTTCAGTAAGAACATGGCTGAGCTACACTTTGAGTTGTTGGAAGTTTGAGTCATAAAATACTCCAGCAGCAAAGAATCCTGTGGCACCTATAGACTAACAGACGTTTTTGGAGCATGAGCTTTCGTGGGTGAATACACACTTCGTCAGATGCATCTGACGAAGTGGGTATTCACCCACGAAAGCTCATGCTCCAAAAACGTCTGTTAGTCTATAGGTGCCACAGGATTCTTTGCTGCTTTTACAGATCCAGACTAACATGGCTACCCCTCTGATACATAATACTCCAGGAAAGACTTGACACTAGAAGCAAACAGGGGCCTGGTGCAAAGGAAAGCTCACCCCACTGAGAAGCGTCTAGATCTTTCAAAATAATTTGTTCTTTTATACCATTTTCCATGTGGGAGATAAAAATATTTCTTCAACCTCACAAATGTGTAATCATTGCCATTTTAAAGCACAGGAAAATGGAGGTACAGGATGGTTAAAAGGTTTATCCAAGGTCACACAGCATGTCTGACAGTTACGAACAAAGCTCACATCATCATCATCCCTGAGCCATAACCCCAAAAGTTCCCTTCCCACAAGATTATATTGGCTAGAGGTGGCAAGTTCTAGTCTTGGGCCAATATTTGTGCTATGCAAACATTTGACACCCCAGTCTCATATTATTGTTCTGCTGAATTCAACACATCCCTCCACGGATAACAGACATGGCAAAAGAAGTTGATTTGCTTAAAGAGACAAAATATATGGCTAACGATGTCCCCAAACAACCAGAGTAGACAGAAAGAAACCAGAAGTCAGTCATTTTACTTATGATAAATTGTATGGTCAATTGCTTGACTACAAATTGGTTTGTTATGAAATCTAGTAAAAAGAACAAAACCAATATCAGACAGGTTTATTGCTGAAAGCCCATGATACAGTAAAGGAAATGGTGCAATACGATACCAGACTCTGGGAAAATGTCTCATGCAGCCTTGTTACATTCATCTTACACAGAAAGCATGCTAGGAATATTTATAGGATGATTTTACAAGTTACAAAACTCTTTATACATCATTAATATTCACCCCATTATTTTGTCCTAGTTCTTTAACTTGTTCTGTTCCTTTCCTTACCTTTGTTTTCAATACTAGTATTCCAGGTACTGGCCTGTGCAGGCATCACTATAGTTTGTACTAAGGATTCAATAGAATTCAAGTGGCACAGCTGTGTAGACTCTTTCTTCACAGACAGGAAGGATGCTCCCGTCAGAGTAGGTAATCCATCTTCTTGAGAGGCAGTAGAAAGGTTGACTGAAGAATTCATCCTTTGACCTAGCACTGTGGACACAGCAACTTAGGTTAGCTTAACAATGACATAGTTAAACCAACCTAATTGTCTAGGCCAGGCCTCAAAACATACAACAAATGTATCTTGATTTTCACAAGTTTCCTACATGTTTAAGCCAAATGCCGAGTTGTATTATTGCAGGATATTGTGGAATGTAATTTAGCATGAGTGAACAGAACTCTGGGAAAAACACAGGCAAGTTCAGCTCTTTTAACTGCCAGGCATTTGTATAATGTGTATAGTAACCTAACATACGTCTTGTCTCACAGGCCCCTGCTTGTTACTCTGATTATTATATCAGGGCAACACCTTTGTTAAATTAATATGAAGCAAAGATAAACATTCGTATTAGACTTGTACTGTTTTAGAAAACTATGCAAGTGGTCATACATAATTAATATGATTTAAATGAATACATTTTTGTAATATGAGCAAAACTTTAAAATGAAACTTCTTTCCATGTGTGGTAAATTTTGAATTTTGGATTTATGTTGAGAAACTAGAATAAGTATTATTGTCTGACCACAATGCTATGTAAATAAGGAGTAAACTAGAAATTTGGAGTAGTGAAATTATAAGCAAGGTCTTTGGTAACTAATTACAAAACAATACTACTTATTCAGATTATTCTCAGTGCTAGTAGCCACACACTGGAGTTGTGCCTATGTGGTGGTGGTGGTGGTGGTGGTATCACGTCTCAATTCCCTTAATGGAACCACAAGCTGTGTGCAGTATTCAGAAGATTTGCATTGCTGAGTGATGCACCAGTAGTTGAGGTAGATCTAGACTTTTTTGTAGATGCCATATCCAGGTAACCTACTGAATGGACAGTACCTAATTTATCAAATATTGCTTTGTCAGAATCCACTATTGGTAGCAATATCATAGAACAACGATACGTACGGAATTTAGCTACATGATTTAACACAGGCAGTTTTCCTTTTTCAATATTCCCTAATGAATTGGCTATGATAGTTAACACAACTTCCATAAGCCATACAAATGTTTCTACCAACATAGTTTTCCCTTGCCTGCATATTTACTGATATTAGTTTATTAACTTTTACTTGTTTGATTCAACAGCTTAGCAATATCATGCCTATTGTATTGTACTCCATGTACTGTTCAGTAACCAGGCCCTTGATATTATGAATCATAAGTTTAGAGAGTCCTTAAAATAGGTCATTTTTTTCATATTGCCCTGTTCCAAAGAGACATTCCAGATTCAAGTAATCCTGAAATGTAACCAATAATTCCATCTGGACTCTGGAGTCCCAGGAAGCCTTTTGCACAGCCATTGAGTCTCATGTACATTCCTGATAAGATGCTATTATTCTGATTAATAAAGTAGTAGATAGCAATGATATGTTTGCTTTTGCACAGTAAAACAAATTCAGCTATATTCCAATGATAGATATTTAAAACCATAGTTGCAGGCATAAGCTCACTTTGCTTAATAAAATACAGTTTAATCAAGAGTTATATCTGACCCTGCTAGTGGTCTTTACAACTGCATATGCAATAGACTATAGAGTTAATATTTATATTTATTATAATGTTAAAGGGAAGTTGGCCTGTCTCATTAATAAGAGACACTCTTTTCTTCACTGTGCACTGCTATTTTGGTGTCTCCCATTTGTGTGATGCACCCTTAAACAGTTTAAATTAACACTTAGCAAGAGTGAGTTGTGCAATAATGGCACTTAATGCTAGATATCAAGCAAACAACTTTCACAAACTTGAAAAGATTTGGAAAAGTAGCATGATTAGCACTGATACAAAAATACACATTTTTAACTCCATCATCATCATGTCTGTCCTCATTTATGGATTAGAGTAATGGAAATGTACAACAGAATAGTGACTCAATCTAGTAAAGTAAATGCCTGCAAAACATCTTTAGAGCTCATTTGAAAGAGTTTCTTGCAACATCAGAAATCTCTTTATAAATGATCTGGATGATGAGATGGATTGCACCATCAGCAAATTCATGGATTACACTAAACTAGGAGGAGAGGTAGATATGCTGGAGGGTAGGGATAGGGTCCAGAATGACCTAGACAATTCAAGGATTGGGTCAATAGTAATCTGATGACAAGTCTGATAACAAGGACAAGTGCAGAGTCCTGTATTTAGGATGGAAGAATCCCATGTATTGCTACAGGCTGGGGACCAACTGACTCGGCAGCAGTTCTGCAGAAAAGGACTTAGGGATTACAGTGGATGAGAAGTTGGATATGAGTCAACCATGTACCCTTGTTGCCAAGAAAGCTAATGGCATATTGGGGTGCATTAGTAGGAGCATTGCCAACAGATCAGAGAGGAATAATCACTTCCCTTATCTGGCACTGGTGAGGCCAGATCTGGAGTATTGTGTCCAGTTTTGGGCCCCCCCACTACAGAAAGGATGTGGACAAATTTGAGAGAGTCCAGTGGAGGGCAATGAAAATGATCAGAGGGCTGGGGCACATGACTTAAGAGGAGAGGCTGAGGAAACTGGGCTTGTTTTGTCTGCAGAAGAGAACAGTGAGGGGGGGATTTGATAGCAGCCTTCAACTACCTGAAGGGGAGTTCAAAAGAGGATGGATCTCTGCTGTTCTCAGTAGTGGCAGACGACAGAACAAAGAGCAGTGTTCTCAAGTTGTAGTGGGTGAGGTCTAGGTTGGATATTAGGAAATACTATTTCACTAGGAGGGTGGTGAAGCACTGGAATGGGTTAACTACGAGGTGGTGGAATCTCCATCCTTAGACGTTTTTAAGGCCTGGCTTGACAAAGCCCTGGCTGGGATGATTTAGTTGGTGCTGGTCCTGCTTTGAGCAGGGGGTTGGACTAGATGAACTCCTGAGGTCTCTTCCAACCCTAAACTTTCTACGATTCTTCTAATAGCTGCAGCCGAGAATATCCAGAATGCAAGTCTATGAAAAACCTGTGGTCAGTTCCCAAATGTAGCCACTAGAGGGTACTTTAAGTGATAATATATGCATCAGGATTATGCCTGAGGTGCATTTACAGTCTATCATTAATTTGTATTTTCATTGAACCATACACAATTCCTGTTTATTCACAGTAGTTGCACTTTCTGACACATTAATGAAGGAAGACAGGAGTACAACCTTAATGCTTCTCAGAGGGGAAATATAGACTACAAAGGGAAGGAAGAGAACAAACAATCAAAGAGCTGAGGATGAGCTGTATAAAGAGAGGAGAAAGCAGTGAACAAAGAAGAGGGAGTATATTCAACCTTTCACCTCTGTCATACCAGTTAAAAGTCTTGAATGCTCCAAAGCAGCACTATTAATGAAACATATGTTAAGGCTGAGCCATTAACCCCATTATTCTTTGGCACAGTCCTAGAGCAAATATGTCATTGGGAGTCTCAGCACAGTGAAAAAGCCTAATAAATTCACTTTAACAGTTACAAAAAAATTGAACACAAACACAGGGCATAAGTAATTCCAAAAGATAATTGTTTGAGAGAGAGAGACAAAGATAATACATATAGGATGAGCGGATTCATTACGAGTCTGAGAATAAAATATGATATGCCAGGACTTGTATTATCGTTAGCCCTAAACTTCTTTATTAGTATGGAAAGTGTCATTCTAATATACCTTAGCATTGCTTTCTAGTATCTATTAGCATTGCCTATGGGGCAATAACCATGTCTCCTTACTAGCTTGTACAGCAGCTACCACACTGTGGGAGGTATACAAATGAAAATACCACCATGAGAACAGTGGGGTTCAAAAATGCTGGTCTGCTTGACAGAGCTCCTCCTTGGTAAGGATTCCAGGGATTCCTATTTCATTCCAAAGAATGAGTGAGAGCAGCGGAATAAGGACAAGTGTGTGTGTGAGTGTGAGTGAGAGCGAGAGAGAAAAGAAGCAACAGCAGACTTTAACAAACCCAGAACTGGTAGGTAAGAACCCATGGGAAGAACATCTAAGGGAAAAAGGAATTCAGAAGAACTAGCAGTTTCTCAAGGAGGCAATATTAAAGGCACAACTGCAAACTATCCTAATGCAAAGAAAGCGAGGAAGAAAAGTAGGGGGCCATTATGGCTCCATCAAAACATCCTTGATGACCTGAAAAAATCCCAAAAGAATCCTACATAAAGTCAGAATATGGACAAATTGTTAAGGAGGAGTACAAAAAAATAGCCCAGGTATGAAGGGACAATTTCAGAAAGACTAAGGCACAAAATGAGTTATACCTAGCAAGGGACATAAAAGGCAATAAGGAGAGGTTCTTTAAGCCCAATAGAAGCAAGAGAAAGATGAAGGAAACTATAAAGTCCTCTGCTTAGTGACAAAGAAGAGCTAATAATGGAGGCCATCAAGAAGGCTGAGGTATTAAAGCCTATTTTGCTTCAGTCTTCACTAAAAAGGATAATGGCGACCAGATACTCGACATGATTAATATTAACAACAAGGGGGGAGGAACACAAACCAGAATAAGGAAAGAACAGGTTAAAGAATGTTTAGGTAAGTTAGAGATGCTCAAGTCAGCAGGGTCTGTGGAAATTCATCCTAGGGTACTTAATGAACTACCTGAATAGCAATTATCTTCAACAACTCAAAGAGGATGAGTGAAGTCCCAGAAGACTGGAGAAGCACCTGGGTTTAAAAATGGAAGGTGGGGGAGAAGAGGACACAGGGAATTATAGATCAGTCAGGCTAGCTTTGATACTTAGAAAGATACTGGAACAAATTATTCAACAGTCAATTTATAAATCCCTAGAGGACAAGAGAGCAATAAATAGCCAATGTGGATTTATCAGGAACAACTCATGCAAAACTAACCTAATTTCCTTCTTTGATAGGGTTAATGAACTACTGAATGGGGCGGGGGAGCAGTAGAAGTGATATATCTTGGTTTTTATGAAGACTTCTGACAGAGTCCCACATGACCTTCTCATAATCGAACAAGGGAAATATAATCTAGATGAAGTTACTATAAAGATGGGTGCATGACCTGTTTAAAGATCATATTCAAAGACTGGTTATCAATAATTTTCTGTCAAACTGGGAGGGCATAACTAGTGAGGTTCCACAGGGGGCAGTCCGGTGTACAGTACTATTCACTATTTTCATTAATGATTTGGATAAAAGAGCAGAGAGTATGTTTTTAAAAGTTGCAGATGACACCAAGTTGCAAAGGATTACAAGCACTTTATAGGACAAGATTAGAATTCAAAAAACAAACAAACAATCTTATTAAATTGGAGAACTGGTCTGAAATCAACAAGATGAAATTCAAAATGGGGAATAACTGGAGGTGGCAGTACATCTGAAAAGGATCTGGGGGTGATATATTCAGTTTGTGATCTGCTGAGTCCATAATATGATGCAGTTGTTAAAAAGGCTAATGTTCTGGGCAGCATCAACAGAAGTGTCATAAGACAGACAAGGGTCATAAATTGTCCTACCTTACTCAGCACCACTGAGCTGGAGTAGTGTGTCCAGTTCTGGGCACTATGATTTAGGAAAGATGTGGATAAATTGGAGAAAGAGTCCAGAGGAGAGCAACAAAAATTTTCAAAGGTTTAGAAAACCTGACCAATGAGAAAAGGTTAAAAAATGGGCATATTTAGTCTTGAGAAAATAGGACTATGGGGGAGACTTGATAAGAGACTTCGAAAAGGTTAAGAGCTGTTATCAGGATTCTCCATGTCCACCGAAAGTAGGACAAAACACAATGTGTTTTGCAACATCCAGCCTATAAACTGACAACAAAAGGAAGAAATCCTGGCCTTACTAAAGTCAACAGCAAAATTCCCATTGACTTCAGTAAAGCCAGATTTCAATCCAAGGATTTTTGGAACTCTTGATTCTTATAGAAGTAATGCAATCAGTGCCATTTAAAATTAGACTATGTGATTGCTCCAAAATAGGGGTAGGGGATGCTAGTGGCCTAGGTGCAGCATACGCTGCCACTCTCTGGACTCTATCTGTTCAGTGGGCAAAGAGATTATAATTAGAACAGTGCCTACAGACTCCAATACATACAGCTAGAGTCAGTCCCTGTCAGGAAGACAAGACTGACAAAGTGTCAGAGTGGAAACAAAGGGACAAAGAATTAAGTGACTTGCTCAAGATAACAGATCAGGTCAGTGGCTGACCCAGGAAAAGAATACAGGTTTCCCAAATCCCACTCTAGTGCTCAATCCACACTGCCTTTGAAACACACAATAGATAACCTGATGATGACGACACCTATCTCGGATCCTCCATGTTACCAATTCCCTAAAACACCAAGCTCTTCCAGGGGAGCACTTCCTGACACATAAAAGGCAAGTAGGCAACAGCAACACCAGGATTTCATGTTAAAAGCAACACACACACAGACCCTGAACCTTTCCTTCTGCTTGTTGTTTTGGGTAATATTCTGCTAATTCAGATTAAGAAAATCTGACATAATTGGAGCAAGTTTCTGGAAACAGAAGCCACCACACATTGGTTTTTAAAAAAACAAACAGTGGAAACTGCGGCAATGACAGCAACAACAGTAGCAAAATGTGTTTGTCCTTCTCCTTCAAGAGCAATAGAACATGGAGGTATGAGGGCTGTGTCATTTGCAGAAAGTACAGCAATTTTACTAAGACAGAACCCATCTGCTTGAAGAGGAGCGGAAGATTGTTTGCTTTATAACAACTGCTTTGTGTCTCGCATAAGATCTCTTAGTGCATTAAGCACATAAAGCAGCACAATTCCACCTTCATCTATCTAGCTGCATTTCATCTATGCCAATATTACAAAGAATTTTTTTCCTGCCACATACACACACACACACACACACAGTTTGGCTTTATTTAAAGAAAAGATTACAAATGGTATGTGGCCATGATGCTGCTTTCTCTGAATCCTCATTAAAGGGAGATGGCAGGTCCATTGCCCTTTGGAAACCTTCCAGGGACGTGTCTACCCTGATAATCACCATCAACAAAGACCTGTTATTTTCTCAAAAGTATTTACTAGATATGATTAAACCAGGTAATAAAAGGCAAGCAATACAAAAAACCTTAAAAATAGATTTTTAGTGCATTCCATCTGCCAGGTCTGAAAAACAAAAAACACAGGAAACATGCAAAACTGAAAGTCAAGCAACACACCAATAGCAATAAAACTAAAGATCTTGCTTTCAGACTTGACTTTTCCTGAAAATGATTTAAGACTTTACTCAGGACTCACCAGACATGTAATAATTAGTATGTACAAGGAATGTGTACTACTTGTAAACCCATGGACTAATGCAAATACACAATAGTTAATGGTTACTGTTTTGGTCCTAAAAACAACTTCATTTAAGCATGTTCTCTTTTTTGGAAACCTTTCACACCCTTGTGCATCAACCCCATAGAGGGAGACTATCATGAACTAATGCAGCAAAGAGTCACACCAAAGTATGCTGCTGGTATATGTACCAGTTGCGCTGCTTGGCCGAGAGCAAAACCTGGTGTGGCTTACAGCTCATTATAAGTTACAACACGCTAGAAGTGGAATCTGGATGAAGAGGCAATGTATCCAGTCCCCTACGTTTAGGCAGGCCACCTGGTGGTATGAAACTAGAAGTGAGGCACCTACAACACAACATACCCGAGCTACTAGTGTAAGGTGCCTGGCTGGCGCACAAGTGCTAGAACTAGGGGTGCTGCTGCATCCCCTGGCTCAAAGCGATTTCCTTTATATACAGGGTTTACAGTTTGGGTCAATGGCTCTCAGCACCCCTGCTATACAAATGGTTCCAGCACCCCAGGGCAAGGATGACCAGACCTAGTCTGTTCCAACTCCTGGCTGCAGTTTTGGCCCATTAGCAACCAACCTAAATCACATGAGCTCTCAGGCTGTCCTTTTGCCAGAGGACTGGCCCTGCAGATTCAGCCCTGAAGATAGAATTTAAAGGTGGGCTTTACACCACCTTTACACATGTACCCCCTGCTTCATGATGTGTGGTCTTTATCCCTAGCAAAAGATATGGTCCATTCTACAGTCCATTTGAACTATTTTTTTTTTTGAGGGACGTGAGCACAAGAGAATCTCTGGACTTTAACATCTCCTTCCTCCTTTGCGTAAAAGCCCAGCTGCCCTCTCAGCAGCTGTTTGTGGCCCAATTCACTTTCTATTATAAAAACTAAGGGAAACAGTCAGTCACAGGTGATGCGTAGAGGGGACATGGGGCAGGGGGTGTCAAGTGCCCACTCCCAGATTGGCCTATGGGGGGTAGGGAAGAAGAGGGGCTCGGTTCGTGTCTCCCTATGCCTCTCCTCTGGCAGGTTTGGCCACTGTCCCTGGCTGCCGGGTGGGAAGCAAGATGGAGCTGCTTCTGCCTGAGAGAGCTCTGCCTTCCAGCCAGGCTCTCAGGCAGAAGTGGCTTCATGTCGCTTCCCACCCAACTGCCAGAGAAGTAGTCCAATGTGCCGGGGAGGGGGGGAAGCAGGAATGGAAGCACAAGGAGAGAAGGAAAGACAGTCCCCACACACAGAGCTAACATGGAGAAATGGTCTGAGGTAAACAGGATGAAGTTCAATAAAGATAAATGCAAAGTGCTCCACTTAGGAAGGAACAATCAGTTTCACACATACAGAATGGGAAGAGACTGTCTAGGAAGGAGTATGGCAGAAAGAGATCTAGGGGTCATAGTAGACCACAAGCTAAATATGAGTCAACAGTGTGATACTGTTGCAAAAAAAGCAAACGTGATTCTGGGATGCATTAACAGGTGTGTTGTAAACAAGACACGAGAAGTCATTCTTCCACTTTACTCTGCGTTGGTTAGGCCTCAACTGGAGTATTGTGTCTAGTTCTGGGCACCGCATTTCAAGAAAGATGTGGAGAAATTGGAGAGGGTCCAGAGAAGAGCAACGAGAATGATTAAAGGTCTTGAGAACATGACCTATGAAGGAAGGCTGAAGGAATTGGGTTTGTTTAGTTTGGAAAAGAGAAGACTGAGAGGGGACATGATAGCAGTTTTCAGGTATCTAAAAGGGTGTCATCAGGAGGAGTGAGAAAACTTGTTCACCTTAGCCTCCAATGACAGAACAAGAAGCAATGGGCTTAAACTGCAGCAAGGGAGATTTAGGTTGGACATTAGGAAAAAGTTCCTAACTGTCAGGGTAGTTAAACACTGGAATAGATTGCCTAGGGAAGTTGTGGAATCTCCATCTCTGGAGATATTTAAGAGTAGGTTAGATAAATGTCTATTAGGGATGGTCTAGACAGTATTTGGTCCTGCCATGAGGGCAGGGGACTGGACTCGATGACCTTTCGAGGTCCTTTCCAGTCCTAGAGTCTATGAGTCTATGGGGCAGGGAGAGTGGTGCCAACCAAGGCTGGGCAAAGTGGTCACTGGGCAGGGGGGGACATGTGGGGCAGTCACATCCTCCCCTTCAGCTTGTGCTCCCCCATATAATTAGTATGTACAAGGAATGTGAACTAATAGTCTGAGTTCAGCCTTTATACACAAAGTTGCAGCTTCCATGAATTTCCTTAAGAGCTTGCTTGTGCATATCTGAGCTCATAATGTATCCCTATATTTTGCATATTCAACCACTGCCAATTTAGGGTCATATTTTGACAATTATTTGCCCATAACTATTTCTGTGTGCCTAACACTGGTCAAATTACAGATGTGTATGTGCAAATAGCCAGCGCATGCTCATTTGTTATTCAAACATGTAAGTTAGAAATACACTATTTCAAAAATCAGGCGCTTCATTTTTAAAGGAAAAGGGGGTTATAACAGATGGAGTAGGTAATCCCCAAGAGAAATTTAGAGAGACCAGGTGGGTGAGGTAATATCTTGTTGGTGAGAGAAAAGCTTTCAAGCTATACAGAAGCTCTTTCTGAGGTCTGGGAAGAGTATTCAGAGTATCACAGCTAAATACAAAGTGGAACAATTGTTTAGTATAAGTATGTAACATTGCAAGGGACCATTCAAGAACAAGTGGCCAGTTAACATCTCTGGAGTCTGGAGAAAAGGTAACTTGGCATTTTAGCGAAGGAACAATTTTAAAAACTTCCACTTGTCCTCCAGCTTCTTCCTCTCCCCTACCTAGGAGAAGATTAGGTTATCAGCCAATTAACCCCTCTTTAACAACCCCTCTCTCCCACTTTGCCCTACCCAAACCTATTGCACTCCAGAAGCCTGAAGCCAGCTGAGTTGCTCCTCTTCCTCCTGCCTCTTGATGGTTAGCATTGCCCATGCAGGTTTCCTATTGTACCCATACATAGGTATCTCAGCATGGCCAGCGAGGAAGAAAGGGGAGGACTGAGGCTTGGAAGGATTAGATTTGTCAGTAAACATCAATTTCACCAAACAGTCAGAAAATATTTCCATCAATAATCAAAATTTACAGGACACAAAGTACAAAAAAATGCTTCTTGAGAAGCATGAGACCATCATTAAATAATTACCATTACATACCCCATAGTTCCCTGAAACTGAACATTTAAATTGATATTTATTTTCACACCTTTTCTACGTTATCTATGAAAATAAAAAGTAGGTTGAATTCAGCCACGCCTAGCTTAACTTTAGCTGCTTGGCAGCCAGGGATACAAAGCAGGTGATACAGAATCAAGGAGATCAGCATCACGAGGAGACAAAAATCAAAGCGAACATTAGATTTTAGCTGAATCAGAAGTTATAGAATTGAGGGTGAAGGGTGCAAGACATGGCAGCTTATTTTAATTGCAAGAAGTGTCTCATTAGAAGGCAACCTCTTTTTTTAATGCTATTTTTGAGCCCAAACTTAATATCTGTGGCTGAGTTTGCTCGAAAGCTATAAAGCTAAGGCAGTTACAGTGTAACTGGCTGATCAGTCATAAACAGAGCAATGCTATTGGATGCCACTATAATAAAACTGCAACACTTCTCTGGAGTTGAAACAAAACCTCATGTCTATTACTCGATAAATTTCTAAAAGGTAGGTTCAATAAAAATATAACTAGTTTCCGCACTGTGGAATCTCACAAGGCTGCAAAAGCTATATATATTTTATTGAATCCTGCCTGAAGCACAGATTTGTAAATGAGAAATTATCTGCTCTTGAATCCCTGCAGGAAGATATCATTTTATTCTCCAAAGTGGATTATCTAAGTTTTTTTCCCCTTGCTGGATCTAAAAAAGCAGACTAAACCAAGGAAAGTGTCAACTTTGTGGAGTTTGAGTGATTATAAAAAATTATGTACAAATCACAAAAACTCAGGATTCCAAAGCTGCATCTTTGCAATGCTTTGGGATGCTACTACCATAGCATGGGCCAGACATTTTGTATGTTCTTGCTATGATTTTAAGTAGCTTAGATCATTGCATGCAACACTAATTTGTAACCTCTCTCTCTCTCTCTCTCTGAAAAAATTCAGTTTTTATCAGTCTGAAGTGTAAGAGCAGTGAAGTGATTGGTTCAGCCTTCTGTACTTCAATGGCTATCTTAGAACCAGCAAATAACATCCACTGAGAAAAGCAAGTGGGTTAACACTACAAGAAGTACAAGGCAGTTCAGTACAACTTTGCTAGTAATATTGTAAAGCTCTACCTATCAATAAGTTTGCAGGAGCAGAGAGGATAAATTTCGCTGTGTCCTTTCAGTAGAACAAGACTAGTATCTAAAGCAGAGGGGACTCTGGCTTTTCAGAGTGGAAAGAAGGAATGAGAAATGGCTCACATTTAGTGCTGGAGCCATTAACTGTTATATATCCTCTTTAATTTTGTCCAGCCAATGGTTGTGGAATTCAGATAGTCAGAGTGGTGCCTCCCTGTGGAAGTGCAATTGTAGTTGCATTATCTTCTGTTGTTGCATACAGTGTTCCATTTCCGCATACATATGCCACATTGTTCCAGCCATCAAAGGCAATGCTGGTGCTGACTGATGTTTGAGTCTTCACAAAAAAATGGAGAGAAGTATTTGCATGCAGCAAATATAAAAAAGGATCAAAGACTTGGAAGAAAAAGGGTGTACACAGTAACATACTTGATATTTTTACAGAAAAAGCAATGAAACTCAGAAAATTTCAAATATTAGGCATAAACACAGCACCTGAAGAAAATTGTCAAGGGTGCGACACTTATTGTAACATAAATGGTCACAAATAATTGCCACTAAAAATGGCCTCTCTTTACAGATTCCAAGTAAAGTGCCATATCATGTCTCAGGGTGCATCTGTAGCGTGGAAATGATTGCAACTGAATGCAAAGTGGGGCCCCACACAACCACAGAGGCTTAATCAAATCCTGAGGGTAGTAGCGTCTGGCTTATGCAGCTGCTCAATTCTTACCAAACCAGGGGAGGAGTATCAGACTGACAATGTTGGGGGCTGGGGTACAGTGCATGCATAACGCCTCTCCCCCTTTCCGGAAGGTTTGTAAGGAGTCAGTGGAAGTTGTTGGGCTATGAAAAAGCATTGAAGCAAACTTAGAAGTTTCCACAATGAGAAAGCTATTGATGGGTCAAATGCTGTAGCCTACCCTGTTCTCTTTGCACACTGGTGGCAAAAAGGGAGCAAAGTAGTTATCCATTTTATTTCTCACAGGGTTAACACACTTACTACAACAGAAAATTCTATTAAACTAGTTCCAGAACTTCGTCAGTGTTACAAATAAGTAAATTATCTCCCTGTCCTTGAAGTTTATGTAACCATGTCAGGAGTGGTGACTGCAACTAATAGCAATAACTTTCCCAAAAATGAATAGAAGAGCTCCCAGAGTTAAACAGTAAATCTATAGTCCGTGTCCTTCCAAAATCATCTGCACTGATAATTGTAGTCTCTTACTCTGAATGCCAAATATGTGGCAAGCTTCTTCTCTATCAGTATCAACAATGGAGACAACACACCTTGTGTCAGCAATGTAACTGTGAATGGGCCTACCTTGCTCCTTAAGCCCCATTTGGGTAAGAGATCAGGTAAAAGGGTGGGTCTGGCTTCTCCATCCACATTCAATTAACTGCTGTCTGCTTTCCTCCCATTGAAGATGGGAATAGCATCCAGAGAAGGATCTTAAACCTGCCCATTTGGGAACAGATAATTGGCTATAGGATACATGTTTGGCTCTGGTCAATTGACTGCCCAGATGCCCTTGAAAAAGGGCCTACAGGAGAGGGGTGCATTGCATAGTATGACATGTGGTTTGAAGGAAAGGAGTATCTAGTGGTGCTTCTGCAGTGACAGAGCAGGTCAAAATGTAGCCCGAGTACAGAGTTAACAGACAGGCTGGGGCAATGGACACTGAAAACAGGGGAGGAGGGGTGCGCATTTGGAGGGGGATGGAGGTTGGGAGGTGAAGCCACTTGTCACCAGCTCTAGGGGAGGCAGGCACTACAGAACGAGATTTCTACAGCAGGATAATATTAAGTAGTCCCTTCAGATATTTGATGGTGAATACTTAACATTGAATTTCCTTACTTTTGTTAGTTTGTCTCAGGCATTTTAATGCTTTTAATTAAGATTGTGTAAACTTATTTAAGTTTCACTTACTAAACCAATTGCGGCATAACATAGCCAGTAGCAATACTGATGTCAAACTATAAGAGTGCTAGATTATATATTCAGTGACTGGAGCTTGTTCTGCATAACCGACCAAACTTCAATCAATCTGAAATCAAGAGTTTTTAAAAGTACGACACTAATATGTAGGGCCAAATTTTCTGCAGTACCCTGCAGCTCCAATTGTTACACTTATGACCAGATTCTCTGAAGACTGCAATACAATATGAGTTGAACTCTTCTGAGTGTCTGGCTCTAGCACCAACTGCTGAGCCCTTGAAACTCAGGCCCATCATAAGAGACTCAAGCCACCAAATTTTGATCCAGGTATCAAGTAACGCACAGTTTAATGGTGGATAGTTAAGGCTAAGAGCAGCTTCCTGTTTAAAGAGTGACTGTTCTAAGTGCTCTAGAATCTGTACGATCAATCAAATTGCCTTGAAATTCAGTGCTCCGTATGAGTGGGATATGGTCAGGAACCCATACTTGGGACAATGTTTCAGCTCCTACATGCCAGGTGCAGGGGTGGGGGGAGACAGCAGTTCTTGAAGCTGATACATTCTGGCAAATTTAATTTGCTCACAGGCAGAGATCAAACCAGAGCTCAGATCACCACACCAAAGTCTCAAATGCTCTAGGGTTACTCTAGCAGAATGGATGGCTACCACCAGCCCTATGGGGTGTGGGAAGCCAATCTGAAAGAGACTTGGCTTCTCCAGTTATGAATAGGCATGTGAGCCTTAACCTGTACCTAAAGGATTACACTGACCATAAGTAAACAGAAGAGTTAATAGGATTTTTAGCTTTCAAATCATCATGCTAGCTGACTACTTCATGGGGATACACTTGACCCCCCTACAGTCACTGTCAGCTTGAATCTCACCTTAGGAAGAAGATGGGAACGCATAATGATCAAGTGTGTGTGTGTGTGTGTGTGTGTGTGTGTGTGTGTGTATTTAATTTTGAGAGAATATAATCGAAGTATTTTTGTAAAAAAATTTAGATGTGAATGCTTGCTGGCAGGGGAGGGACATTTTAGGGCATGAAGGAATAGCATTGAGAGAAGTTTAGGGCTGCATCAAGGGGATAGAATAGGTATTAGAGGAGGTGAGAAGGGTTGGGTAGATCAGGTAAGGAGGAAGGATACTGGAAATGGGACACAGGGATGAGTGACAAGAGGTCTGGGGGAGAATAGGGCCTGTCAGACAGGGGCATTGGAACAAGGTAAATAGTGGGGGTGCTGAGAGCTATTTAACCAAACTGCAAACCCTGTATATAATGGAAACCACTTCAAGACAGGGCGTGTGGCAGCACCCTCGTTCCAGCACCTATGCTGTCAGCCCTATGTTCTCCACTTGTGTGTGCACATGCACCAGGATCTAGAAGGGGCTGAGCCCTTCTCTTTACCCCTCCTATGTGGATTACCCATGCCTGTAGGAGAATCCCTCCTGTCTGCATAGGTAGTGTCTATACTGAAGAGCTGCAGTGGCACAGTTGTGCTGTTGAAACTTTTTACATGTAGACAAGTATCCTAAGCAGATACTAGATCTGGCTGGAAAATGCAGAACAGAGTTAATGAACCTTAATTCAGGCATTTCCTAACTTAAGTGCCTGACTGTATTGCAGTATGTCTGCGTTTGCCTGTTCACTTTCACTACATCCTATTCAAACTGGTTACCTACATTTCCATTACTTGTTAAAAGAATGCTCACTGAGGTGCACAGATATTGAAAAGAGAACTGGATGAAGCTGCACTGGTGCAAGAGACAGATTTACACTAGGTTCATCACATCTAGTCTCAGATTGTGCACTTGGTGCAGCAACAAATGCTGTAGCTAGACCAATGGCGAAAACTCCAACCCAGACAAGGATTTCTGAGAACAGAATCTGTGTTACTGGTAGCGATGCATAAACCAGAAAGAACTGGCTTTCAATTCTCAGTGCTGTCAGTAAGAAAACTATCTTGACTTGTAAACAGATTAAATCTCATATGGAATAACAGAAAGTAAACTTGGAACCTCGCAACACCATTCTTAGGCACTTTTCAGAGCAGAATCATATCTTAAGTGGTATTTACCAGATGTTAATTAGGTGCAACTCTCTATGCCAGTCTATTAATAATAGAATTGCCAAATGGAAATTAAAGAAATAAAGATCAAATAAAGATGAAAGATTGAATCTCATTTTGATTCTTGCCTCTTTATTCAGGACAGTATTTTATGTCATTAAGTCTTGCCAGACTTTTTTTAAATGACATCCTATCATTCTGGGAAAGCTGCTCATTAAGACAGTCAACTGTCCACTGAGCTATTTCCAATCAAGAAGATTATTATGGCACTGATCCTGCCAACACTTAGTCAAAACATGCAGTCCCACTGCCATCAATAGAGTAGGCACAGGATTCTTTCAAACCTAGGCTTGATTCTCTATTGCCTTGCACCTGGTGTAGTCATTTCTATCTGTGCAAAGTGGGTATAAAACACACTTTTCCATGTGAGAGGAGTGAAGAATTCTGACTGGTAGGATTTTGCATAGGTGTAAGTGACTGCCAGATCTTTAGGCTCACTTTGTACTGGCTGCAGATGGATCTTTCCTTTTTTGTGTGCATGAATGCACACTTAAGAGTGAGCAGGTGACATGGGGGGGGCGATATTGTGGCAGCATATACAACTGGTCTAAAATAGTTTAAGCAGAGATTTTTCCACTGAAGTGTGGCTGTTTGAATGCAACAGATTTCTCAAACTGTGAATCAAATATTCATTTGAGTTTTTAAGTGTGGTCCACCCCCATTTTTTATCCAGTGGAAAAAGTGGAGGTGGTGGGTGCGGAGTATCAGGGGGCGCACTGCTCACCATGTGTCTGGAATCTCCTCCTGGTCCCTCTGAGGATTAGCTCTCAAGATCCATGCTGCCTTCCACGCCCTGTCGGGTCTGCAGCCCCCCCTCTCACTCCAGGAACCATAGCATCCCCTTCATGACTCAGCTCTCCAGCTAGGTCATTCAGTGTTTCCCCTTTCCAGGGCACAGTTCTTCAGTTATCTGTCACTCCCACAATGATCCAAGCAATGTCCCATTCACTGCCCTGCCAGTCTATGCCACATCTTCAGCTGCGAGTGGGGCTGCCCACTACTCTAGGTTCCAGTCCAAGGACCCTAGACCCAGCAGTTCAAGGCTCTCGTCTCCCAGCCCTCGCTGCTTCTTCCTTGGACTGCTTCCTACAAATCCTGGTTCCCCTCCTTGCTCTGGGTTTACCAGCTCCCTCATCCCCAGGGAGTGAGTACCCTTTCCCAGCAGCAGCCCCTGTCTGTTGCCAGCTTCCTAGCTTACTAGGCCCCACCCATTCGTGCACAGCTGAACCTGCTTGCAATCAATTCCCTGCTCCTTCCAGGTGCAGCCTGTAGAGTTATAGGCCTACCTGGCCACTTTAACCCTTTCCAGCCCTGTGTAGGGTGGACACGCCATCACAGGGAGAAACATTTTCTTCTTCCTCTTCACCATCATGAAAAAGAAAGGAAGAGAGGGAATGGAATTGGGGGGTGGGAGGAGAGGATTAAAGGGGAAGAGAAAACAAACAAAAAATGCAACCAACCAAAAAATGACAAAGTGAAAAAACTTTCAGATGAAACTAATATTTTTCACTGCATTTAATTTGTTTGTTGAATACAATTTGAGCAGCCATACAGTTATATAGTTTTGTTACAAAAGATAAATACTCAGCTTAACCCTGTGGTAGGGTTGCTCCTGGCCTGATAGCCAGTCACTGCTGGGTTCATAGTCTGGCACACAAGACAAAGGTTGTTATTCAGCTGTCATTCCCTTCCTACAGCAGTCTTTCCAAGCAACAGCAAATAAGGCACTGGTAGCAAAGTGAAACAATCGTCCAGCAGCAAGACTACCTTCTCTCAGGCAGGATGTGATTGGCAGCAATGTTTCAAGCAGTTCCTGGCCCAACCAAGCTCCTGTCATGGAGTGAGACCTGGCAACTCCATTTCCCCCCAACCAACACCCAACTTAGCTGGGTTCTTCCCTTTTAACTCCTCTGTCCAATCCTTACACCTGTGCTAGTTGGTGGGTGCAGGATGGGGCTCATGAAACCCACAGCATGTTAACCCTTTCCTGGCCAGCGCTGGATTTGTATGCCCCACCATTTTATTTAAATTTGTATTGCATACAGGCTTTTCTCTTCTTCTTCTTGATTTGACCTTTTTGCATTGTTATATAGTCCAAGGTTTCTCAAACAGGGGTCTCCGCTTGTGTAGGGAAAGCTCCTGGTGGGCCGGTATGTTTACCTGCCCCGTCTGCAGGTCTGGCCGATCGCGGCTCCCTCTGGCCTCGGATCGCTGCGGCCAGTGGAAACTTCCAGCTGGCTGCGGCTCCCATTGGCCTGGAGCAGCGATCCGCAGCCAGTGGGAGCTGTGATTGGCCGGACCTGTGGACTGGGCAGGTAAAAACACTGACCTAGCCCACCAGGGGCTTTCCCTACACAAGCGGCAACCCCTGTTTGAGAAACCCTGATATAGTCAGAGTTCCTACTAACACTAATTATTACAATGATAAAAGATTGTAACAATTCACTATGGATACAAGAGTTCTGTGCTCTATTGTGGCTAGATTCTCCTTGATTACACCAGTATAAATCTAATGTAACTGCAACAGTAACTGTGCCAAATGCTCACTTGCACTACAGCCCATTTGAACCACTCCGAAAGTGAAAGGGTTGCAACCCCCAGTTTGAAAACCCCTGCTTTAGTGTATATGAGAATCAGACCAATTCAGTTTGCTACTGGCATTTTGGGACTAGATCTGTGTAAGTGTTCTCTTCATTCTTAACTCCTTGGACCTCTTCCACTCAGAGAAGAGATTAAAGTCAGGTTGAAATTGCTTATATTTCATTTCAGAGGAACTTAAATACCTTCCCTGGGCCTGTCTATACTACGATTTAAAAAAGTCAAACCATCGCCAGTGTTATCAAGCCAGCCAAGGCACCCACCACAATTGTAAGCATTTCATCAATTTGATCTTCACTGCTCCAAGCAGGGTTAAATGGCATAATGCAGGAGTGGTCAAACAATGACTCGTGAGTCAGGTATGACTTACTACTGTAGTGCGGCTTGTGGAGCCCCCCGATCCTGCATTTGCAACCTACCAGACTGGAGGAGGGGGAAGCTCAGGACCTCTGTCTTGCAGCAGGGTGGCGTGTGAGGGACTTCTGCCAAGGGGGGTGGGGACTTGGGGCTTCTGCCCAGTGGGATGTACCTGCCAGGGCTCAGCAGGAGCGGTGCTTAAGTCCTAATCCCAGGCTCCTGGCAGGTGTATCCCAGCTCTTGGACTTCTGAAGATTGTTGTATGTGGCCACCCCTGGCACAGTGTTAAAATGGTGGCTGAAGCCTGCAGACCAGCAACATTGGGAGCCTATGTAGATAATAGTAGAACTGAGCAAGTATTAGCAAAAACAGAGACAGGGCCTCTGGGTTTCTGCAAATCCCACAGGTTTCATGCTTATATTAGATGTTCTTCTCCTGGACTTAGAAGCTCATTTAAACTGCTTTCCAAATACCATTCTTAATGCAGCTACACCGATTTACAATGCAGCTACACCGATTTACACTAGCTGCAAATCTTGCTCAGAGTTAAAAATCTCTTTTTGGCTCCAAGAGCTATTGTTTCAGGCTCATTGGCTGTGCCTATACTTGGCTTCCTACTGTTGCTTCCAGTGGTGAAGTTCCAGTGAGGGGTGAGATAATGTTCGCAAACTTCCCATAACTGCCAGGGTTTTTACAGTCTTATTGTCTAACTCCACACAGAGCAGGTCTGAACAGCATTTAAAATGCCAGCAGCGAGTGGTGATGTTGTCTACACTCTAACCTCCATTGTAATTGCCCCCGGTGGAGCTCACTGGTAGAGTTTTGGCACAGAAAGCTTGGTTTTAGACAAGCTCTTTGTCTGCAGGACACTCAGCACAGCATCCTTGTGAATGAAGCTCATCTTTGAGCAACATCTCAGGGCTGCCCCCGGGGAGTGGGGCAAGTGGGACAATTTGCCCCAGGCCCCGCAGACGTCCCCACAAGACTATAGTATTCTATAGTATTGCAACTTTTTTATGGAAGGGGCCCCCGAAATTGCTTTGCCCCAGGCCCCTCAATCCTCTGGGCAGCCCTGCGACATCTCATAACCATAAAGCCTAAAAAACTTAGGATGGAAGTTTCAGAAGCACTCAGGATTAATCATACTGCTGCTATTAATGTCAACTGGAGCTTTTACGGTTGATTTCAGTGACAGCACAGATAAGGGTGGGATTTTCAAAAGCTTAGTTTAAGGCTAGATTCTGCAGATGCTTGTGCAAAGGAGAAGAGTGATGGCCATTTCCTTTGCTGCTCTCTCCTCCCAAGACCTCCCTGTGCAGCAGGCAGTAGGATTCAGCTACGTTCTTAAAGACTCTGCTCCCCATCCTTAGACAAGCCTTCTGAAGAAGAGCTTTCTATTTAAAAAGTATAATGTCCCAATCTAATTCAAACTCCATTTCTGGAAATTCTCCAGGTCAAACTAAGAACTTGTGCTTCATGCATGTAATGCCAACCACTGTAGGAAGCATAGTATGTAGTGACTGAACATTGTAAAAACACTTTATTTGCTGCAGCTGGACAGAACAGCTGTAGCTAGTTAAAAGAGGTCAAAAATATGGAGAAGTTGTGGTACAACTACGGGCACCATTGTAACTATGGAGAAAAGGTTTCCTTTTATTTATCATAGGAAGACTATTCTTCCTGCTTCAGTAAGAGACAATGAAAAAAATAGTTCTAGAACAGCAAAAGACCCAGTGTTATAGAAAGTGATCTTCACCTTAATACGTGGGTGGCCCAAAGGCTCATGGAACCATGTATTTTGGGGTGAACTAGTAGTAATACTTGTATAGCACCATTCATCTATAGCTCTCAAAGAACTTTACAAAGAATGTCAGTGTCATTGCCTCCATTTTACAGATGGGGAACTGTAGCACACGGAATGACTTGCCCAAAGTCACCCAGCAAGCCAATGGCCATGCTGGGAATAGAGCTAAGGTCAGGTAGAGTTCTAAGATTCTGCCCTAACAAATTGTGCACTATGAATATTATTAAACACAGATGCACAGCTCATAAGCATCCCTCTCCGTAGATCTCAGTTTACCTTCACACCATCTAAAGACCTGGTGTTTTCATAATTCATAAATTATTTCCATCAGAAATTTAACTGTACAGGATCTAGTCCAAGAGATGAACATGCTGAATTGTTCACTAATAGTAACCCTAATGTGATTCAATTTAGTATCCTGCTAGGGAGTAAAATACTAAGGAAGCTCACCACAGTAGTTCTGAACTTTAGAAAAATGGACAACTACACAAAAATGAGGAAGCGAGTTAAATGGAAATTTAAATGAATAGTGCAAAGAGTGAAAAGTCTGCAATAGAGGCTCAACCTATATTTATACCCCTTCCCCTAGCCCCCCAGTCCTCTCCCCAAATACATTAAGATGACCCAAAAAATGCCACCTTGGCTAAACAAAGTAAAAGAGGGTGTTAGAGACAAAGACATCTTGTAAGAATTGGAAGTCAAATACAACTGAGGAAATTAGAAAGAAACAAACTCTGGCAAGTCAAGTATAATTAGATAGTCAAAAAAATGGCTTAGGGGTGGGACTCTCCCTCCCAGTCTCTGCAGTGTAGACCAATGCAAAGAATTATTCAGCTTCTCTTCAACAGCTTTGTCTTCCTTGAGAGCTCCTTTAGGAACTCAATCGTTCATTGGCTTCACTGATTGTTGGCAGGATTCCTGCTTCTTGTTACTTAAACAAAATAGTTGTACTTTGTGTGTCTTTTGGTAGTTATTCTTCAAATTCTTTTTTAGGTCACAAATCTGAGGAACTGTCCAAGATTGAGGTGTTAATAGAGCAGGCATTGGAACAAACTGATAAATTAAATATCCCTAAGTCACCAGACCCAGATGGCATTTATCCAAGAGTTCTGAAAGAATTCATGAAAATTGCAGAGCTATGTAACCTATTGCTTAAATCAACTTCTGTACCCAATGACTGGAGAATAGCGGACGTAATGCTGATTTTTTAAAAAAGTCTCCAGGAGAAATCCTGGCAATTACAAGCCGGTAAACCTAAATTTAATACCAGGCAAATTAGTTGAAACTAGAATAAAGAACCAAATTATCAGACACAGATGAACTCAGTATGTTGGTGAAGAGTCAACAAGCTTTTAGTCAAGGGAAATCATGCCTCACCAGTCTACAGAATTCTTTGAGAGGAGTCAACAAGCATATGTAAAAGGGTGATCCAGAGGATATAGTGTACTTGGACTTCCAGAAAGCCTTTGGAAAGTTCCACCACCAAAGGCTCTTAAACAAATAAGCAGTCATAGGATAAGAGGGAAAGTCTTGTCTTGGATTATTAGTAACTAGTTAAAACCTAGGAAACAGAATGGGAATAAATGGTCAGTTTTTACAGGGGAGAGAGAGGTTCACAAAGGGAACTGTCATAAACAGATAGCTAAGGGTTAATGTTCTTTTACCTGTAAAGGGTAACACCAGTAACCTGAAACACCTGACCAGAGGACCTATCAGGAAACAAGACTTTTTCAAATCTGAGTGGAGGGAAGTTTTGGGTGTGAGTTCTTTGTTCTTTGTCTTGGGTCTGACCCTCTCAGCTCTGAGAGTGATTTTTCTATCTCCTGGCTTTCTAATCTTCTGTTTCCAAGTTGTAAGTACAAGGATAGTCAGACAATAGGTTTATATTGTTTTCTTTTGTATTTACATGTGTGTAGTTGCTGGAATGTTTTAAATTGTATTCTTTTTGGATAAGGCTGTTTATTCATTTTCTTTTAAGCAATTGACCCTGTATATTGTCAACTTGATACAGAGCCTATTTTTAATGTCCTTTTTCTTTCTTTTTAAGACCTGTTGGAGTTTTTCTTTAGTGGGGACTCCAGGGAATTGAGTCTGCAGCTCACCAGGGAATTGGTGGGAGGAAGAAGTCAGGGGGAAAATCTCTTTGTGTTAGATTTACTAAGCCTGACTTTGCATACCCTCTGGGTTAGGGGGAGAGATTAGATCTCTCGGTACTTGTGTTTCCAGGACTGGAAGCAGGGAATCTCCTAGGGTCGTCCAGAGAGAGGAGCCTGGGAGGAAGTAACCAGGAAACAAGGGGAGGGGGTTATTTCCCTTTGTTGTAAGACTCAAGGCATCTGAGTCTGGGGGTCCCCCAGGGAAGGTTTTGGGGAGACCACAGTGAGCACTGTATAATTCTTAGCTGGTGGCAGCAGTTCCAGGTCCAAGCTGGTAACTAAGCTTGGAGGTTTTCATGCTAACATTCATACTTTGGACGCTAAGGTCCAGATCTGGGAAGAAATGTTATGACAGGAACCTCCAAAGACATGCACTCAGAGCAGTGCAGTTCAACATATTCATAAATTATCTGGAAAAAGGGTAAACAGTGAGGTAGCAAAACTCACAGACAATATAAAATTACTTAAGGTAGTTAAATCCAATGAAGACAGCAAAGAATTACAAAGGGATCTCACAAAACTCAGTGACTGGGCAATAAAATAGCAGATGAAATTCAATATTGAGAAGTGCAAAGTAAAGCACACAGGAAAAAATAATGCCATTATACATACCAAATTATGGGGTCTAAGTTAGCTATTACCACTCAAGAAAGATCTTGGAGTCATTGTGGAAAGTTGTCTGAAAACATCCACTCAATGTGTAGCAGCACTCACAAAAGCTGGAAATCATTAGGAAAGGAATAGATAAGTCAGAAAATACCATATTGCCTCCATATAAATCCGTGGTATGCCCACACCTTGAATATTGCATGCAGATCTGGTAGCAGATAAATTGGAATTGGAAAAGGAACCAAAAACGGCAACAAAAATCATTAGGGGTATAGAATATCTTCTGTAGGAGGCGAAATTAATAAGTCTGGGACGTGTTAGCTTGGGAAAGAGATGACTAAGGGGGAATATGATGGGGTCTATAAAATCATGACTGGAATGGAGAAAGTAAATAAGTGAGCGTTATTTACTCTCTCTTAAACCCAAGAACTAGGGGTCACCTGATTAAATTAATAGGCAGCAGGTTTAAAACAAAACAAACTGAAGTATTTCACACACGACACAGTCCACCTGTGGAACTTATTGGCAGGGAATTTGTGAAGGCCAGAAGTGTAACTGGGTTTTAAAAAGAATTAGATACATTCATGGAGGATAGTGAAGGGATCCATCAATTGCTATCAGCCAAGATGGTCAGGGATGCAACATCACACTCTGGGTCTCCCTAAACATCTGACTGCCAGAAGCTGGAACTAGACAACAGGAAATGGATCACTTGATAAATTGTTCTGTTATATTCATACCCTCTGGAGCATCCTGCACCGACCACGGTCAGAAGACAGGATATTTCGGTAGATGGAACTTTCAGCTGACCCTGTATGGCCATTCTTATGTTCTTAATGTTTCAAAGTAAATAATTTCTCTCACATAATTATAGCATGTATGCTATTGCTTTTCTCTTGTCCTCGTTCCACATCAGAACCATTCGAGAAGGGCTGCACGAGTGCATGAAATCATAGTAATTGGTCTGTTAAATGTGATCCTAAAGGGAATTAATCAGAGGTGGCTAGAAATTAAATAATCCAGAATATTGCTTGTGAAGCTGTTTACTGGCCAGACTTGAATGAAAACATTAAACAGATGATGGGAAAAATTGCAGCAGCTCTCAAATACTATTACAAACAATGAAAAGAGGAAGTGATAGTAGAAACAGTGCCTGAATATCCCCAATGGAAAAGTGTAATCATATTTGTTTCATTTCACTTGAAAGGACAGAATTTAAGAAGTCTTTTTGGCCCCCTTCACAGCACTCTGGCAGAGCGAAGTGGCCAAAAAAAGATGCCTTAATAGGCAGCTGAGAATTTCCATGATGTAACTACTCTTAACTGATGTTCTGTGCCCCTCCACACACCTTCCCCATGCAGCATCAGGTGGGATATTTGGGATGGCAATGAGCTGCGCTGAGGTGATCCCTAGCTGATGAACAGACCTCTAGAGAGCTGTTGAGAACATGTATATATCAGAATAGCTCTGAGGCTCCCAGCAGCCCCAGTCATTGAGGGAAACACAGAGGTGACTTAAAACCACCTTGCCCACCCCCATTCTTCAGTTGCACTCAGCAGAGAGCTGGAGCAACTGAGGATCTAGCTCACTGCTATTATACAGGCTCTTTCCATATAATCATGATGCCAAGCAAACAATCAAATTGTATAGCTGGAAGACACATGGGCAAGCTGGGTAAACAAGAAATAGCCTGAATGTTTTCACCCCCCTTGAATCAAACTGAACCCAAACTTTTTTAGGCTCTTTAAAATATTTAGGACCCCACCACCATACATACTAGTCCCTCCACCCAGTCCCCTGGGACTTCAGCCAACCAGGTCATTAGCTCCTTTTCAACAAAACATTAGTTTTGATTCCAGTAATTCCCTAGGTGGTTTTGGGTTACCTCCCCCAAAGCCTGAAGTTCTGAAACCTGCTGTGATCCTCACGAACTCACAGCTTTTGATTATCCAGTGTAGCATTCATGAAATATGGGCTATTCAGGATGCCAATTATTCAGTTTTCATATTTCAATAACCAACATTTAGAGACCTGTTACTCTAGAGTACAGGGACATCATGTAATGCAAATAAAGAAAAAACATCAGTAGTAAATCCCAGTAGTTATACCATGATGAAAACAGTACCTTTGATAGCATGGTATCCACCTCTCACAAGCACCCCCTTCTGCTCAGGTGTGTCTGCAGTCTTTAGAGAATCCCAACCCTGGTATCAGGCCATACCCCCAGGACTTCCTCTGAGGAAGCAATGGTTTCACTCTCTCTTGGCCCTTCTGGCCCCAGCTAGGCCACTAAGTAACTCAGATCCCCTTCTGGGTGGTTATCAGTGTACAACTGTAGGCCACTTCCCCAATGTCCTATGGAAGAGGGACCCAGATCTGCCCACTGGTCCAAGTCCCAGCCCAAGGACCCTAAGAATAGCAACAATGTCCTCTTAACGAAACTGTCTGCAGTTCCCTGGGTCACTTGCCCATAGCCCCAGCCTTCACCAAAGCTTTACCCTTACCTCAGGCCCCTTCTATGTTCAGGCCAAGCCACTAGCTCAAAGCTGTTCTGCCCTCCCCACCAGAACTGAGCTATACAAGGTGCTGTAGTTCCCTTTGGCCAGCCAGAAGCACCACCTACGCTCCTCTGACTCCAGCAAGGAAAGAATAGTGCCTTGGACTGCAGCCCCTTTTATAGTAATCTGCAACCCTCTGATTGGCTAGCCCCTTGCAGCCTCCCTCTGATTGGTTGCTTTCCTGCACAGTTTCTTTAGGCCCCTTCAAGGACTTAGCTCCACTGTTCCTTTCCTGGGAATGATGTGGCAGTACCCTGAATCCTCCAGCAGGGGGCCTCTGGGCCTAATCCACCCCTAAACTCAGTATTTGCAACCACTTAGGGAAATCCCTCAGACCACAAGAGATAACTCTGCTCAGGCTGTGCCATGGAGCCTAGTGTCTTGGGTAGTAGCTGCCTATTGTTTCAGCTATAAATATGCAAAAGGAGCATTTTATAGTTTCTTCCAGTTAGCCTGAACTAAGAATGCGTAGTATACCCAGCAGCTTTAATCATCTCTATAATTGTCTATAAATCAAAGAACCACTGATGACATATATTAACATCTCCAAGTACAATATTTTATAGTTAAAGGAAATATTTAATCTCTTTGTTCAAGAAGCAAGATACAGTATCTATAGGATTCCATCTATTTTTATGTTATTGTACATGATTGACTGTTATGAACTAGAGTACACTATGAACTTTAAATTCATTTTACAATTTCTTTTCTTCTTTGTAATAAATACATTAGTCTAAAACTAGATAACACTTCTAGGATTAGATAACACTTCTAAATTCTCATCAATGGTAAAAACAGACTATTAGATAAAGGACAAAAATACACAGAGAAAGATAATTCTGAAAACTCATACTCATGTGAGTAACCATCAGTTTTACACGTAGTCCCACTGAAGTCATTGGGACTTCATTGCAACCACGTTCCAGCCTTACTATAGGTTGACTTAAAACCTCATTGAGATTGATGGATGTGAATGAACCCTTTAATTAACACAATTGTAAGGATGCGTTAACCACAGAACCCACATTAGACAAAATGGTTAGAGAAACCAGCCCAAGAATTTCTGATAGAGTAGGCAGAGGGGCTTTTGGCTGAGTTTTGTTTTGGCTAAGGGGTGTGTGTCTGTGTGACAGAGAGAGAGGAGGTTGGGTGGATGGCAAGCAGAATACAAAACCAGAATGACGACCTGAAGAAATCCAAGCAGAATCATGTAAGCATGGTGTGGTCCTGGTAGAAGCTACAAAGGGAGCATTGAGGTCTGATGCTGGCCAAACAGACTTAGGTTGTAAGCAAAGACTCTGTCCCGTTTTTGGTTCCTCTGGTGCTCAGACGTGTGGCACATGCATTTCCGTAAATTTGGGCCCCTTCCTCCTCACCCCACTTTTCTGCCACTAAAACAGACAAGTAGTAGCTGAGTCAAAAAAAATCACATTTTTTAAAAAAATTGAAAACCCAAGTCAGTTAGAAATGGGCCTAAGCCATAAAGGCCCCAACCCTGCTATTTGGCCCAGGCAGGTATACTCCTTTGCTGAGGAGAGCCCCTTCCTGCAGGTGTAAGGATCCACTCAAGACCATCCAATTATGGGGTAGGGATCAATGTTAGAAGCTGGCTTTCAATCATAATACATTTATTATTGTATACTTCGTGCTATAAAGCTAGTATTTATAACTATAAAACTTACTTTTACATTGTATTACATCCTCCCCAGGTGAATGTTGGTGCTCAGATTGGAGACACGTCTCTTCCTTTTCTCTCTGTCATTTTCTGCTGCTTCCATACCAGGATGTTAGCTTGGTTCTGGCTCTATACCAGTGGGGTTTTTTTTAATGAGGCCAGGTGGTTAGGTCTGCAGTCAACCCTCCCCACTATATCTAGGTTTGGGACCAGCAGCAACATCAAGGTGCAGAATGCAGGGTTAGAGCAGTTTACCATACCAAAGCTAGCTGCATAGGCAGACTGACTAATGTATCCTCTGAAAGTGTTACATATTTACAAATGGGAATACTGAGGTTTTACATTCAATTAACAGCAAAACATAGATTAGAAATCAGGCCCTCCTGATTTCTAGCCCTGTACTCTTTCCTCCACAACACACTGCTTTCACTAGCCATTTGGAGTAGTCAGATCTGGGCTACTGGTTTAGGCTCAGCTCTAGTTCAGTAGGATGTTATATATTTAAAAAACACTTACACACTAGAGAAGGTTTAGCCATTTACAAGCTGTCATAAACAGATAGCTAAGGGTTAATGTCTCTTTCACCTGAAGCACCTGACCAGAGGACCAATCAGGAAACCGGATTTTTTTCAACTTTGGGTGGAGGGAATTGTGTGTCTGAAGTCTTTGTTTTCCGTCTGCCTGCTTTCTCTGAGCTTTGGAGAAGTAGTTCTACTTTCTAGTCTTCTGTTTCTAAGTGTAAGGACAAAGAGATCAGCTAGTAAGTTATATGGTTTCTTTTCTTTGGTATTTGCATGAATATAAGTGCTGGAGTGCTTTGATTTGTATTCTTTTTGAATAAGGCTGTTTATTCAATATTCTTTTAAGCAATCGACCCTGTATTGTATCATCTAATACAGAGAGAACATTTGTATTTTTTCTTTCTTTTTTATATAAAGCTTTCTTTTAAGACCTGTTGGAGTTTTTCTTTACTTCAGGGAAATTGAGTCTGTACTCACAGGGAATTGGTGGGAGGAAGAAATCAGGGGAGATCTGTGTGTGGGTTGGATTTGCTAGCCTGATTTTGCATTCCCTCTGGGGGAATAGGAAAGTTCTTTTTGTTTCCAGAATTGGGAACAGAGAGGGGGATCACTCTGTGTAGTTTCACAGAGCTTGTGTCTGTGTATCTCTCCAGGAGCACCTGGAGGGGGGAAGGGAAAAAGGATTATTTCCCTTTGTTGTGAGACTCAAGGGATTTGGGTCTTGGGGTCCCCAGGGAAGGTTTTTCAGGGGGACCAGAGTGGCCCAAAACACTCTAATTTTTTGGGTGGTGGCAGCAAGTACCAGGTCCAAGCTGGTAGCTAAGCTTGGAGGTTTTCATGCTAACCCCCATATTTTGGACGCTAAGGTCCAGATCTGGGACTAAGGTTACCACATGGTGGCAGCGGTGGGAAATAGATAGAATCCAGAAGCCAGTAGGAATATTATATTTTTCTTTTCTCTGCTAAGGGCTTTTTAGCAGAGAGAAACAGTTTGGTTTTAAAAGGGAACCAGAGAGAAATTTTTTTTTCTGCTCTCTCTGGCAGTTTGTGGCTTGCATGTTAAGCAGAAGTCGTTAAGGACTATTAACAGTCTTTTGTCACACAATAGCACTCCCATTGAGAGTCATACCAGCACTATATGAATGCAAATAAAGTGGTTTTTCAGGTTTACTTGACATTGAAGATTAGCTAAAGGCACTGTTGCTAGGCAGACTTCAGGAGGCAACAGAGAACCTGCAGTTCAGAGGATAAACACCGGAGGGCACCCCAACACAAGAAAACAGGAACCATGACTTCTAAGGCAAAAATTAAGGCCGAAGAGCAATTCAAAGAAGCTGAACACAGGTGACAAATGGAGATGAAAGAAAGAGAAGAACAAATCAAAGAGGCAGCACACAAAAGAAAACTAGAAGAAGAAGAGGTGGCCTACCGAAGGAAACAAGCAGAAGAAGAGTTGGCCCACAGAAGGAAGCAAGGAGAAGAAGAGGCGGCCCACCACCGAGAAATGGAAAAACAACAAAAAGAGAATGAAGAGAAGGAAAAACAGAGAAAACATGAACTGGAGTTGGCAAAAGCTGGGCTGCCTGTGCCAGCCAACCCTAACAACCCGGCGCCAAATATTGCTCCACAGCCCAGGAAATTTCCCACCTACAAGGCAGGTGATGACACCGAGGCCTTCTTGGAAAATTTTAAAAGAGCCTGTCTTGGGTACAACATCCCCGAAAACCAGTACATGGTAGAATTGAGGTCACAGCTCAGTGGACCTTTAGCAGAGGTGGCAGCTGAAATGCCTAAGCACCAAATGAATGACTATAAACTTTTTCTAACCAAGGCCAGATACAGGATGGGGATAACCCCAGATCATGCCCGTCGGTGCTTCAGAACCCAAAAGTGGAAACCAGAGGTGTCATTTCCCAAACACGCCTACTACATTGCAAAAAACTATGAGGCCTGGCTAACAGAAAACAACATTCAAACCTTGGAAGAACTGAACCTCCTCATACAAATGGAGCAGTTCTTGGATGGTGTTCCTGAAGACATCACACGGTACATACAAGATGGAAACCCCAAGAATATCGCTGAGGCGGGGGAGATTGGAGCCAAATGGATGGAACTGGCAGAAAGCAAGAAAGCTACTGTCAAGGGGAACGATTACCCCAGGGGGCACACAGACCATAAACCCTACAACCGAGGACAGCCAAAGACCCCACATACCACCCAAGTAAAGCCACAGATACCCTACCCTTCAACCTCACCAGTCTCCAGTAACTCACCTCGGCCCAGTGACCCATCAGATGGAAGATGCTTTAAGTGTAATGAACTGGGACATATCAAGGCCAAGTGTCCCAAGAACACCATGCGAGTGCAATTCATTACACCACCATCACACCAAAGATCCCCTGGCCCGGATGCCTCTCAAATACCCTTGGAGCGAAGGGAAAATTTGAGAGTGGGCGGAAAGAAGGTTACTGCGTGGAGAGACACGGGGGCACAAGTGTCAGCTATCCACCAATCCTTCGTTGACCCCAAATTCATCAACCCAAAGGCCAAAGTTACAATTTACCCCTTCATGTCACAAGCTGTAGACTTGCCTACAGCTCAACTGCCTGTCCAGTACAAAGGCTGGTCAGGAATGTGGACTTTTGCAGTCTATGACAATTATCCTATCCCCATGCTACTGGGGGAAGACTTGGCCAACCAGGTGAGGCGGGCCAAGAGAGTGGGAATGGTTACACGTAGCCAAACCAGGCAAGCTTCCAGACCCATTCCTGTTCCTGAGCCGTCCACAGAGGCCCCGTCTGTGTTACCAGAGACCCAGACAGAGGTAGTGGACCCGGATTCCATGCCAACCACTGAAACAGCCACAGCACCTCCAGTCCCAGGCCCGGAACTGGAACAGCAACCAGCACCAGCAAGTGCAACCCCATCTTCAAACTCAACGCCAGAGGGCGCCAGCGAGCCAAAACTGGCAGAAGCAACAGACAGCCATACCCAAAAGGCTCAGCCGGAGCCTGAAATACCCTCAGGTGCACCAGCGGAGAGCGGTTCACCAGCAACGGAAACAACCCCATCACCTACATCGCTTCCAGAGGGACCAAGCCCAAGTCCACAGTCTGAGGAAGAACTGGTGACCCCAGCCTCAAGGGAACAGTTCCAGACTGAGCAGGAAGCGGATGACAGCCTTCAGAAAGCTTGGGCGGCGGCACGGAGCACCCCACCGCCTCTCAGCTCTTCTAATCGATCCCGGTTTGTTATAGACCAAGGACTTTTATACAAGGAAATTCTTTCTGGTGGACACCGGGAAGAATGGCAGCCGCAAAAACAGTTGGTGGTTCCAACTAAGTACCGGGAGAAGCTCTTAAGCTTAGCCCATGATCATCCCAGTGGCCATGCTGGGGTGAACAGAACCAAGGACCGGTTGGGGAAGTCCTTCCACTGGGAGGGGATGGGCAAGGATGTTGCCAAGTATGTCCGGTCTTGTGAGGTATGCCAAAGAGTGGGAAAGCCTCAAGACCAGGTCAAGGCCCCTCTCCAGCCACTCCCCAGAATTGAGGTCCCATTTCAGCGAGTAGCTGTGGATATTCTGGGCCCTTTCCCAAAAAAGACGCCCAGAGGAAAGCAGTACGTACTGACTTTAGTGGACTTTGCTACCCGATGGCCAGAAGCAGTCGCTCTAGGCAACACCAGGGCTAACACTGTGTGCCTGGCCCTAACAGACATCTTTGCCAGGGTAGGTTGGCCCTCTGACATCCTTACAGATTCAGGGTCTAATTTCCTGGCAGGGACCATGGAAAAACTGTGGGAAACTCATGGGGTGAATCACTTGGTTGCCACCCCGTACCACCATCAAACCAATGGCCTGGTGGAAAGGTTCAATGGAACTTTGGGGGCCATGATACGAAAATTCATCAATGAATTCTCCAATAATTGGGACCTAGTGTTGCAGCAGTTGCTGTTTGCCTACAGGGCTGTACCACATCCCAGTTTAGGGTTTTCACCATTTGAACTTGTGTATGGTCACGAGGTTAAGGGGCCATTACAGTTGGTGAAGCAGCAATGGGAGGGGTTTACGCCTTCTCCAGGAACTAACATTCTGGACTTTGTAAGCAACCTACAAAGCACCCTCCGACACTCTTTAGCCCTTGCTAGAGAAAACCTAAAGGATGCTCAAGAAGAGCAAAAGGCCTGGTATGACAGACATGCCAGAGAACGTTCCTTCAAGGTAGGAGACCAGGTTATGGTCTTGAAGGCGCAACAGGCCCATAAGATGGAAGCATCATGGGAAGGGCCATTCACGGTCCAAGAGCGCCTGGGAGCTGTAAACTACCTCATAGCATTTCCCAATTCCTCACTAAAGCCTAAAGTGTACCATGTTAATTCTCTCAAGCCTTTCTATTCCAGAGACTTACAGGTTTGTCAGTTTACAGTCCAGGGAGATGATGCTAAGTGGCCTGACGGTGTCTACTACGACGGGAAAAAAGACGGTGGCGTGGAAGAGGTGAACCTCTCAACCACCCTGGAACGTCTGCAGCGGCAACAAATCAAGGAGCTGTGCACTAGCTTCGCCCCATTGTTCTCAGCCACCCCAGGACGGACTGAACGGGCATACCACTCCATTGATACAGGTAATGCTCACCCAATCAGAACCCCACCCTACCGAGTGTCTCCTCATGCCCAAGCTGCTATAGAACGGGAGACCCAGAACATGCTACAGATGGGTATAATCCGCTCATCTACCAGTGCATGGGCATCTCCAGTGGTTCTGGTACCCAAACCAGATGGGGAAATACGCTTTTGCGTGGACTACCGTAAGCTAAATGCTGTAACTCGTCCGGACAACTATCCAATGCCACGTACCGATGAGCTATTGGAAAAGTTGGGACGTGCCCAGTTCATCTCTACAATAGACTTAACCAAGGGGTACTGGCAAGTACCGCTAGATGAACCTGCCAAGGAGAGGTCAGCATTCGTCACCCATGCGGGGGTGTATGAATTCAATGTCCTTCCTTTCGGCCTTCGAAATGCACCCGCCACCTTCCAGAGGCTGGTAGATGGTCTACTAGCTGGACTGGGACAATTTGCAGTTGCCTACCTCGATGATGTGGCCATTTTTTCAGACTCCTGGCCCGAACACCTACTACACCTGGAAAAGGTCTTTGAGCGCATCAGGCAGGCAGGACTAACTGTTAAGGCCAAAAAGTGTCAAATAGGCCAAACAGAGTGACTTACCTGGGGCACCAGGTGGGTCGAGGAACCATAAACCCCCTACAGGCCAAGGTGGATGCTATCCAAAAGTGGCCTGTCCCACGGTCCAAAAAGCAGGTCCAATCCTTCTTAGGCTTGGCCGGATACTACAGGCGATTTGTCCCACACTACAGCCAAATCGCTGCCCCATTGACCGACCTGACCAAAAAGACCCAGCCAAATGCCGTTAAGTGGACTGACGAGTGTCAAAAGGCCTTTACCCAGCTTAAGGCGATGCTCATGTCTGACCCTGTGCTCAGGGCCCCGGACTTTGACAAGCCATTCCTAGTAACCACGGATGCATCTGAGCGTGGTATAGGAGCAGTGCTCATGCAGGAAGCAACAGATCACAACTTCCATCCTGTCGTGTTTCTCAGCAAGAAACTGTCTGAGAGGGAAAGTCACTGGTCAGTCAGTGAAAAGGAATGCTATGCCATTGTGTACGCCCTGGAAAAGCTACGCCCATATGTTTGGGGACGGCGGTTCCAACTACAAACTGACCATGCTGCACTAAAGTGGCTTCATACTGCCAAGGGGAACAACAAAAAACTTCTTCGTTGGAGTTTAGCTCTCCAAGATTTTGATTTTTAAATTCAACACATCACAGCAGCTTCTAATAAAGTTGCTGATGCACTCTCCCGTGAGAGTTTCCCAGAATTCAGTAGTTAAAAAGTGTTCTTAAAATGTAGAAGTCTGTTAGTTATATACTTAGTAGTATATGTAAAGGTGCATGTGTTGTAGTAATCTGTTTATTTTAAAGTTCTAGAAGGAAATCGCCGCCAGTGAGCTTCCCCACTGTCTGCAATTTGGGGGGCATGTCATAAACAGATAGCTAAGGGTTAATGTCTCTTTCACCTGAAGCACCTGACCAGAGGACCAATCAGGAAACCGGATTTTTTTCAACTTTGGGTGGAGGGAATTGTGTGTCTGAAGTCTTTGTTTTCCGTCTGCCTGCTTTCTCTGAGCTTTGGAGAAGTAGTTCTACTTTCTAGTCTTCTGTTTCTAAGTGTAAGGACAAAGAGATCAGCTAGTAAGTTATATGGTTTCTTTTCTTTGGTATTTGCATGAATATAAGTGCTGGAGTGCTTTGATTTGTATTCTTTTTGAATAAGGCTGTTTATTCAATATTCTTTTAAGCAATCGACCCTGTATTGTATCATCTAATACAGAGAGAACATTTGTATTTTTTT